>NC_091282.1:1016839544-1017147044 GCF_032444005.1 Ranitomeya imitator
ATGCAGCTGCGGTGCCAGACAGCTGATCAGCTGGCACGCTCCATGTATCTGGATTCCTTCTGCAGCTTATTCTGCAAGCGCTATAGCTTGCCAAACAAGCAGGGACCCAATTGAAGCGATGGCCGGGGGACCATCACGTTGCAGGAAGACTACTGTACACAAGATGAGGTGCAAACAACAAAGGATAGATTTATTGGGAGACAGGGAATGGAAGGGACAAGGAAGGTGCAAACGGGTTTACAATAGCAAAAGATAATGCACATGAGTTATCTTGTCTGTAAAATAGCACAGTCCTTCAACAATTAAAAACTCAGAATCTGTCTCACAAGCAACTTTACACAATAAAACATATATCGATGCTACTCTGCATATAACCTCCCTGGCCTTTACCACGCAGGCCACACGGGTACCGTGTTCTAACTACTGAAGCCTGCACTAGGCCCTAACAGGTGCACCAAACAGGAACAAACTCATGGTGATGTTGGGGACACAGGTCCAGTCCCAGGGGGCCCCCGAAGTCCAAAACGGTTGTGCGCACGGATTCCTGTCAGCTCTGCAAAGCGTGGTCTTCTCCTTGCTCCTGGAAACCGTAAGTCCCCTTCTCAGTATCTTCGTGGCTTCACAAACCAGCACAGAACAGCCACCCTTTGCTGTAACCGGGAAAGTCTATTTAACAAACGCAGTTCGTCTCAAGCTGTATAATCTTTCTTGCAGCCAACGACTCTTCCTTGCAGACAGAACAGCACAAAGTTCTATCAGTTCCCTCTGAAACTTTCCCTCCACACGCTGCTTCAGCTCCACCCCTGCACACAGCCCCGACCCGTTCATAGCAAACATAAGAGCAGGGGAGAACAGCAGAACATACCATCACACCAGACAAGAGGATGCAGCCTCTTAAAGTGACAGCGTGTTTCTTATTGTCCATAACAGCACCACCCTCTTACATGCCTCCCTTCTTAATGATGGTCGTCCTCGGCCATCACAGCATCAGGGTAAAAGTGTAATGGAGGAGGCAACAAAGGTGTAAAAACAGACAGAGCACACTGTTCTACATATCGGACTGGTGGAACCCCTGCATTAGACCTCTGGGATCTCCGAAGCTCTTGGCTGTCAGGCAAGGCTTGACTATCTTCCAGAGGAACACTTGTTGCAGGGGACATTGTGCGCTCTTGTCTGGTCTCATCCTCGCATGGCGGTACTGGTACATCCATGAGATTACCGTCTCTGGGCGGCTGAGGACCCCCTACTGTGTCAGGGACAGTCCACCACTCATCATCGATTTGGTCATCAGGCATGACAGATTCAGGAAGTGGAGTGGCGCCTCCAGGCGACAATGGCATAGAACAGACCTCAGACCGGCAAGGCCGCAGCATATTTCTGTGAAGTACTCTAGGGGCGGATGCCCCATCTTCAATCTGTACCTTGTAGACAGGGCCGTTAGCATACACTCGCTCGATAACCTTGTATGGCTGTACTTCCCATCTCTCACTTAGTTTTCTCTTAGGGCATGTCTCTCTGACCAATACCCGGTCTCCAGGTTGGAGCGGTAACTCTTGAGTCGGTTTGCGGGCCGTATGTTCTTTTTCTTGCAGTTGCTGACTCGCAACATACTCGACACTGCCGGCAAACCTCTTCCACCACAAGCTCCAACTGGGGGCAATACACATACCGCTGCAACCATTGGTAGGTCTTTGTGGGGCCGAAGTGCGCTCCGAATTCGTGGGCTTCTTTAGCTATTTCTTGAGCCATTCTTCCTGGGATGACCACTTGCCACCTTATTTCCATATCTTTTGGCTGTTGCCTCTTACGATATAGTACTGACTCTCGCACTTCCAGTCTATCCCACTGGTGCAACACACTCCTCATTTCAGAGTCCAGATTATCTCTCTCTTGTTTGCCAGACTTCCGCTTTTGCGTTACCCACCATTTCATCTGTCTCAGCCCTTCGTCTTCATCCTGAACATGTCCCCATTCCTCATTGGTTCTCCCCAGGGACCGGGGTAATGCGCAGGCCTCCCTTCTTGACTGGGCCACAACCATTGGGGGCTTGAACTTATTGAAGTCTGGGGTTTCCTCCTCTTCGAGTTGCTCATCAAGATCCCCCACTGGAGTCTCCACAGGCACTCTTGACAGCCCATCCGCATTTGCGTTTTCGGTAGCAGAGCGATAACGGATGGTAAAGTCGAACTTGGCCAGGCGAGCCATCCACCGTTGTTCTAAGGCCCCCAGTTTAGCATTCTCAAGGTAGGCCAGGGGATTATTGTCTGTTCGAACTTGAATTTTGGTTCCTGTCAGGAAGCCTGCAAACTTTTCTGTCATGGCCCACACCAGGGCCAGGAGCTCTAACCGGAAGGAGCTGTAATTGTGAGGGTTTCTTTCGCTGTCTCACAGGGACCTGCTAGCATACCTGATAACTCTCTCATGTCCATCCTGTATCTGAGAAAGTACTGCACCGAGTCCATGAAGGCTACCATCGGTGTACAACAGGAACGGTTGATCGAAGTCTGCATAGGCCAAAATCGGGGCCGAAGTAAGGGCATTCTTTATAGCCTGGAAGGCCTCGTGTTGTCCCTGTGCCCAGGGGATGCGCTGGGTCTTCGGCACTCCAGCGGTCCCCCTTAGCAACTCATTGAGAGGACCTGCCACCTTTGCGAAGTCTTTAACAAACCGGCGGTAGTACCCCGCGAGTCCCAGGAAGGCCTGGAGTTCTCTCACTGTTTTTCTGGCGAGGGTAGAACTCCATCTTGTGACACTATGTGGCCTAGGTACTCGATCTCCCTCTTGAAGAGGTGGCATTTTTTTGGCTTCAACTTCAGGTTATGCGCCTGCAGTCTTCCGAGTACCTGTCCAAGCCGGGCAAGGTGGTCTTCGAATGAGGATGAAAACACAATGATGCCATCCAGATAGATCAGGGTAGCCTCGAAATTTAAATCTCCCAAACACTTTTCCATCAGTCGTTGAAAGGTGCCTGGAGCATTGGAGAGCCCGAAGGGCGTCCGGTTAAACTCGAACAGTCCCATAGAGAGGATGAAGGTGGTTTTCTCTCTGTCTTTCTCTGCCACAGCTACTTGCCAGTATCCGCTTGCTAGGTCCAGGGTGGAGAAGTACTTGGCTTTCCCCAACGCTGTCAAGGATTCCTCGATGCGGGGCAACGGATACGAGTCTCGAACAGTGCAGGCATTGAGATTCCTGTAATCTACACAGAACCGGATGGTCCCATCCTTTTTCTTGACGAGCACCACCGGGGCTGCCCAAGGGCTCTGACTACTCTGCACCACTCCTGAATCCAGCATCTGCCTCAGTAATGTTTTCACCTCTTGGTACATCTTGGGCGGGATCTGCCGGTATCGTTCTCGAATTGGACGAGCTTCCCCAGTCGGGATCTCATGCGTGATGGCTTCAGAACAGCCGAAATCTTCGGCGTGATGGGCGAATGTGGCCTGATTTTCCCACAGCATAGTTTCTATTGCTTGCACACGCTCAGGGCCCATAGCCTTCACATCCACTTCCATTTGCTCAAGGATGACCCGTCCACTCCACTCCGGGGATGGTGTCTCTTCGTCTCCCGCAGCAGCTGCTAGGGTCCACCCCACGCCTTCTTTCGGTGATAAAGACATCTCCTTCTGACTCACCATTTCACCCTTATGTAGGTACACCAGGGCCAGATCTGTCCCTCATGGCAAGGTGACCTCCCTGGGGCTCACATTCAAAGCTCTTATGGGAACATGTCCTCGCTGGACCACAGCTATCGTACGAGCTATCATGACTTCTTGATCCACTCCTCCGCCTACCAAAGGCTGAACAACCACTTCCAACCCATCAAGGTTGCGGTGAGTGCCCACTGGAAGGTAGACTATAGTTTCTCGCTCGGGAGGTAGGATTACAGGTTCTTTACCAGGAGCCCGGATGGCCCCTACCGTCTGATAAGATGGCACACTCTTCTGCGTCCCACAGACGCGGATCAGTCATTGAAGGGCTTCTTGAGTAGGCTTATGTGGAGTAGCCTTCTTCCAATATCCAGGTCCCCGTTTGGTAAACATAATCTGATCAAGTTCACGTAGGATATTCATTCCCAATACTACAGGCACATCTTCCTTGACAGGCTCAGGGACTAGCAGGATCCCTTTTCTTCCAACTTCTTGCCCACGGATTCGAATATTCATCCACACGACCCCTGTGACCGGAATCGGTTGTTGGTTGGCAGCAAACAAGCGAATCAATGTCTCTTTTTCTGGCTTGGCCAGGTTCTGGAAATGCTGCTTGAAGTACGCTTCTGGCATTGTTGTCACTTGTGACCCGGTATCTACCAGGCAATCCACCAGAACTCCTTCAAATTCAGCACGTAGGATGGGGCTCCCAGCAATCAAGTGTTCGTTATAATATGGAGCGGCCTCTCTTCTCGCCTCCCCCACAGAGTGCCGCACTACTGAGGGGGTTGGTAGTTTAACGGCGGCTTCCACTGGCCTTGAGTATAGTTCCGACAGTCTCTGGCAAGGTGCCCCCGTCCTCCACACTCCCAGCATTGAATGCCTCCTCCTCGCCGAGGGGTACTTCGAGCCTGTCCTTGTGCCACCGATGCCTGACGGGAGGTGGCTTGTTCCCACTGATCCCCTGTCGATCGGGCTGAAGAATGGTTGCATGAGTATGGTGGGTCAGTCTCTTGTAGTTCCCCCACTCTTCGCTCCATCTGGGTCAGTTTCTCTTGCACGTTAACAAGGGACCGCTGCAAGTCTTGCACTACCTGGACCAGCACCTCTTGATGGTTTGGGTCCCCTCTGGAATTGGCGCCCTGGACACGCATCACTCCAGACGCATAGCTTTCTTCTTTACTTCGGGCCACTGTTTCCGCCAGAACTTGACGAAACGTAAGGGCTGGATCTGCCCGGACCCGTTCTGACAGTGCTCGCCTCAAGGATGTGCTGTGTAGTCCCAGAATGAATTGCTCCCGGAGTATCCGGTCTTTAGAGCCCATGCTGCCAAATCCATCTGCCTCCTTTCTCTGCACCTCTTCGAATACTTCTTGCAGTGCTGTTGCATACTGAGAAATTCCTTCTTCTTCCCGCTGCAGCATAGAAAAAAATTTGGCGCGAAGATGTCCCGTGCTAGCAGTCTCGCCGTAGATCTCTTCCAGGAACTTCACTAGCTTCTTCAGGGTACTGCGGGTGAGTTCTGGTTGTAGGCAGACGTTTCTGCGGGCTTCCCCCTCTAGGGCAGTTAAAGCAATGTCCGCTTCAAGGTCTGGGCTGATGTTATAAATCTTCAGGGTGCATTGCAGCCGGGACACCCAGTCGGACAGTGGCATATTCTTGCCGTCAAACTTTGGGAGCACACTAAATATGGTGCCCATAGGGAGTGTCCTTGCAGGGGTTCCACCAGTGCCCACAGCATCCCCATTAATGTTAGCATTCCCGCAATTGCTGTCTGCTGCCTCCATCTTGGTGACAGTACCCTGCTCGCAGCGCCACTTGAAGCGATGGTCGGGGGACCACCACGGTGCAGGAAGACTACTGTACACAAGATGAGGTGCAAACAACAAAGGATAGATTTATTGGGAGACAGGGAATGGAAGGGTCAAGGAAGGTGCAAACAGGGGTTTACAATAGCAAAAGATAATGCACATGAGTTATCTTGTCTGTAAAATAGCACAGTGCTTCAACAATTACAAACTCAGAATCTGTCTCACAAGCAACTTTACACAATAAAACATATATCGATGCTACTCTGCATATAACCTCCCTGGCCTTTACTACGCAGGCTACACGGCTAACGTGCTCTAACTACTGAAGCCTGCACTAGGCCCTAACAGGTGCACCAAACAGGAACAAACTCACGGTGATGTTGGGGACACAGGTCCAGTCCCAGGGGGCCCCCGAAGTCCAAAACGGTGGTGCGCACGGATTCCTGTCAGCTCTGCAAAGCGTGGTCTTCTCCTTGCTCCTGGAAACCGTAAGTCCCCTTCTCAGTATCTTCGTGGCTCCACAAACCAGCACAGAACAGCCACCCTTTGTTGTAACCGGGAAAGTCTATTTAACAAACGCAGTTCGTCTCAAGCTGTGTAATCTTTCTTGCAGCCAACGACTCTTCCTTGCAGACAGAACAGCACAAAGTTCTCTCAGTTCCCTCTGAAACTTTCCCTCCACACGCTGCTTCAGTTCCACCCCTGCACACAGCCCCGACCAGTTCATAGCAAACATAAGAGCAGGGGAGAACAGCAGAACATACCATCACACCAGACAAGAGGATGCAGCCTCTTAAAGTGACAGCGTGTTTCTTATTGTCCATAACAGCACCACCCTCTTACACAATCAAATCGCTTAACTCTACACATGAGCCCCAATGGGCTAGTAAATCACAATTTCTATTTTCCCAAAATGATGTGCTTCCTTCATTACTTTTAATTAGATAGATAGGTAGATAGATATGAGATAGATACATACATAGATGATAGATAGACAGATGTTAGTACTGAATACCAGGTCTATAAAGCATTTTTAAACCAAGCTCCTCTGCTCAATTACATTTTGTGCTTTTGACTTTGGAGACATGTCATCAGCAAAAAAAAAGGAAATAGTACAATGAAAAAATATCACAGAATATTCTTCAGAGAGAGTTGTCATAACACTCATTGTTTCTCCTCTTTCCCCTCCTCTCTCGACATGTGCACCAGCCTGGAACAATTCCCTTCATCTGTGTGCAGAGAACCACTGGCACTAACCTCCCCCTAAACATTTCAATAAATACAATGCTCAATATCCTTTACACACAATGTCAGTAAATGTCTGCTCGATTAACCTGTTGGGCTGTTCCTAAGAATCTCAGAGGTGGATGTTAGTTAACAGGCACAGCAAGAGGCAAATGGTGACCTCAAATTGTGATTCCATGTCCTATAATTACAGGTGGGTGGAAAAAATGCTTCTCAAATGTGTCGCTTTATAGCGAGGAAACCGCCACCTCCTGCCTTAGTCTGATTACAAGTTGACTCAGTTCTGGGACTCTGGATGCTGCTCAGCTGATGCCATGACTAGAGATGAGCAGTGTTCGAGTCGAACTGTTCGCCAATCTCAAATTCGAGCTATTTTGGGCGGTGTTCGAGTCGTTCGACGAACCTGAACAATTTGCTTAAAATTCGGCTGTTCGAGTTTCTGTTTGATAACTGTTCGTTCACCAAAAGCCTAACTTGATTTGCACATTAAAACTGTTTATCATTGTTAATAGACTGTTTCAGTGTATAGTGGGCGGGGGGGCAGGGGATAGATCTGTGCTGAAATAACGCCGATCTCCATTTTTTTTTCTTTCCCGCATTTACAGTGGGGCGGTGCAGTCTATCAGCAGTGCGCACACACAGCAATGTGTATGTGATGCACACAAGCAAGGGCATGTGTCTTGGCTGTGTATGTCACATGTCCTTGCCCTATAAGAACCAGCCATTTGCCCCGTCGCCACCATTTCCTCACTGCTGCAGCTTAGTGTTAGACGGCACCGCTGCTGCTGTGGCCGCTATGCAGACAAAGAGTGTTTTTTTGGAGCGAATTGTCAGAGAGATAGGTTTAGGGAGTCGGGAGGAGTCAGGACTAGTTGTAATATCAGCCCTTTTCAGGGTAGGTTACAGCAGTTTATAGCACTGTTTGCCAGGCAGGTCTGGGCCAGTGCTGTGCAAGTGTTTGTCACAGCATTTGGTGTAATGTAGCTCAGCCAATCCTTTTGGGCTAGTAGCATTGTCTGATAGTCATCTGAGTAGCCCGCCTGTGAAACTAACTACACCGCCTGTGTATCTCTATTTTCACTGCATCTAATCCAGTTATTAGTTTAGGGCCTAGGAACAGTGTCTGCACGTCAGCAGAGTAGCCCGCCTGTGAAACAAACTATACCGCCTGTGCATCTCTATTTTCACTGCATCTAATCCAGTTATTAGTTTAGGGCCTAGGAGCAGTGTCTGCATGTCAGCAGAGTATCCCGCCTATGAAACAAACTATACCGCCTGTTTACCTAAGTACTATTTTGTAACGGCATCTAGCCCAGGAAATCGTTTTGTACCTAATAGCATTTTGTGCTACTCAGCAGAGTACCCCACCCATGAAGCAAGCTACACCGCCTGTTTACCTAACTACTATTTTGTAACGGCATCTAGCCCAGGAAATCCGTTTGGGCCTAGTAGAATTTAGTGATACTCAGCAGCGTACCCCACCTATGAAGCAAGCTACACCGCTTGTTGATCTAATTACTAATTTTTAACTGCATCTAGCCCAGGAAATTGTTTTGTACCTAATAGCATGTTGTGCTACTCAGCAGAGTACCCCACCCATGAAGCAACCAACACCGCCTGTTGATCTAATTTCAAATTTTTAACTGCATCTAGCCCAGGGAATCGTTTTGTACCTAATAGCATTTTGTGCTACTCAGCAGAGTACCCCACCCATGAAGCAAGCTACACCGCCTGTTTACCTAAGTACTATTTTTTAACAGCATCTAACCCAGGAAATCCTTTTGGGCCTAGTAGAATTTAGTGATACTTAGCAGCGTACCCCACCCATGAAGCAAGCTACACCGGCTGTTGATCTAATTAATAATTTTTAACTGCATCTAGCCCAGGAAATCGTTTTGTACGTAATAGCATTTTGTGCTATTCAGCAGAGTACCCCACCCATGAAACAAGCTACACCTCCTGTTTACCTAACTACTATTTTGTAACGGCATCTAGCCCAGGAAATCCGTTTGGGCCTAGTAGAATTTAGTGATACTCAGCAGAGTACTCCACCCATGAAGCAAGCTACACCACCTGTTTACCTAACTACTATTTTGTAATGGCATCTAACCCAGCAAATCCGTTTGGGCCTAGTAGAATTTAGTGATACTCAGCAGCGTACCCCACCTATGAAGCAAGCTACACCGCCTGTTGATCTATTTACTAATTTTTAACTGCATCTAGCCCAGGAAATTGTTTTGTACCTAATAGCAATTTGTGCTACTCAGCAGAGTACCCCACCCATGAAGCAACCAACACCGCCTGTTGATCTAATTACAAATTTTTAACTGCATCTAGCCCAGGGAATCGTTTTGTACCTAATAGTATTTTGTGCTACTCAGCAGAGTACCCCACCCATGAAGCAAGCTATACCGCCTGTTTACCTAACTACTATTTTGTAACGGCATCTAGCCCAGGAAATCCGTTTGGGCCTAGTAGAATTTAGTGATACTCAGCAGCGTACCCCACCCATGAAGCAAGTTCCACTGCCTGTTTACCTAACTACTATTTTGTAACGGCATCTAGACCAGGAAATCCTTTTGGGCCTAGTAGAATTTAGTGATACTCAGCAGCGTACCCCACCTATGAAGCAAGCTACACCGCCTGTTGATCTAATTACTAATTTTGAACTGCATCTAGCCCAGGAAATTGTTTTGTACCTAATAGCATTTTGTGCTACTCAGCAGAGTACCCCACCCATGAAGCAACCAACACCGCCTGTTGATCTAATTACAAATTTTTAACTGCATCTAGCCCAGGAAATTGTTTTGTACCTAATAGCATTTTGTGCTACTCAGCAGAGTACCCCACCCATGAAGCAAGCTACACCGCCTGTTTACCTAAGTACTATTTTTTAACAGCATCTAACCCAGGAAATCCTTTTGGGCCTAGTAGAATTTAGTGCTACTCAGCAGTGTACCCCACCCATGAAGCAAGCTACACCGCCTGTTTACCTAACTACTATTTTGTAACGGCATCTTGCCCAGGAAATCCTTTTGGGCCTAGTAGAATTTAGTGCTACTCAGCAATGTACCCCACCCATGAAGCAAGCTACACCGCCTGTTTACCTAAGTACTATTTTTTAATGGCATCTGGCCCAGGAAATTCTTTTGGGCCTAGTAGCAATTTCTGCTACTCAGCAGAGTACCCCACCCATGAAGCAAGCTACACGCCTTCTTTCTTTCTCAACCTAACCCCTCGGCTCTGGGGTGTCCACTCTCCCTCCAGCTCTCTCCTTCTCACAGGTGGACTACTGCGTGTTTTCACACTGTGGCGAATCTTTTGGGCCCAGGCATAAGAAGTCGTCAAGGTAATGGATAATATGTGCCGCCTTAAAAACGTCCATGACGACACATTCAAGGAAGCAACTAAACGCCTCAAATAGTGAGCAGGATATGGAGCACCCCATGGGCAAACAGCGATCTATGTAGGATGCTCCTTCACAGAAGCAGCTTGTAAGGTTTTAGACAATTTGCTATATCTGCTGTTATTTTTTGTAGAACCTAGTTTTTCCTGTCGGCCATTTTGCTTTCTGTTCTGCTGTATCTACTTTGCCCTTAACCTGCATGGAGTTCTCAGTTTCAATGTTTCCACCCTGTTCTCTGCCACTTGCCCTTTTAAGCAGCATCAGCTGTTTAACCAGTGCTTCAGAATCAAGTCTGCAGTTTACTTGACACCTTGCTCCTGGAAGACTTGGACTTATTATCCTACCACCTTCTACTTCAGATCCTTGGACATGTGTTGACTCAGGAATCTCTCAGCTTACCATCAACATTGGCAAGGGAAGTAGAGAGAGAACCTTTAACCTGTTTCTGTAACTAGATGGACTTAAGGTTTATTCCTGCCTGTCTTGTATCCTGCCTGCAACTGTGTTAACCCTTACTTGTATGAAGTAATACAAGAACTACTTAAACAAGCCTGTGTCTTCTGTGTTTCCTGGCACCCACGCACAAGACTCTATACAGACTGTATTTTACATTTGACAAGATTCTGAAGCCAACGTTAGAGTCTGCTGTGGACTGTGAATGCCAGATATCCAGTTATACCTTCTGTGATGATAGTGGTTGTGACTTCTCACAACCAGTTCAGGTGAGCGCATTCCCTTTTTTCAGCCAGGTGTGTTACCACAGGTAAACACTTTTGTGCGCTCTTTCCTCTTTTCCAGCTTTTCTGCCGTAAAATATCTGGGAAGATGGAGGCTCGTGTAAAAGATTTATGTGGAGTTACTGATAAGATTCTTGCGGATATTCAGGCTTTAACCCCTTCAAGTCGCGGCCCTTTTTCATTTTTGCGTTTTCGTTTTTCGCTTCCCTGAGCCATAACTTTTTTATTTTTCCGTCAATATGGTCATGTGAGGGCTTATTTTTTGCGGGACAAGTTGTACTTTTGAAAGACACCATTGGTTTTACCATGTCTTTTACTAGAAAACGGGAAAAAAATTCCAAGTGCGGTGAAATTGCAAAAAAAGTGCAATCCCACACTTGTTTTTTGTTTGGCTTTTTTGCTAGGTTCACTAAATGCTAAAACTGACCTTCCATTATGATTCTCTAGGTCATTACGAGTTCATAGACCCCAAACATGACTAGGTTATTTTTTATCTAAGTGGTGAAAAAAAATTCCAAACTTTGCTAAAAAAAAAAAAAAAAAAAAAAAGTGCCATTTTCCGATACCCGTAGCGTCTCCATTTTTCGTGATCTGGGGTCGGGTGAGGGCTTATTTTTTGCGTGCCGAGCTGATGTTTTTAATGATACCATTTTTGCGCAGATACGTTCTTTTGCTCACCCGTTATTGCATTTTAATGCAATGTCGCGGCGACCAAAAAAACGTAATTCTGGCGTTTCGGATTTTTTTCTCGCTACGCCGTTTAGCGATCAGGTTAATGCTTTTTTTTAGTTGATAGATCGGGCGATTCTGAACACGGCGATACCAAATACGTGTAGGTTTGGGTTTTTTTTTATTGTTTTATTTAGGATGGGGCGAAAGGGGGGTGATTTAAACTTTTATATTTTTTTTCATATTTTTAAAAACATTTTTTTTTTACTTGTGCCATGCTTCAATAGCCTCCATGGGAGGCTAGAAGCTGGCACCATTTGATCGGCTCTGCTACATAGCAGCGATCATCAGATCGCTGCTATGTTGCAGAAATGGAGGTGTGCTGTGAGCGCCGACCACAGGGGGGCGCTCACAGCCACCGGTGATTAGTAACCATAGAGGTCTCAAGGACCTCTATGGTTACCTTCCTGATGCATCGCCGACCCCCGATCATGTGACGGGGGTCGGCGATGACGTCATATCCGGCCGGATGCGGTAGTTAAATGCCGCTGTCTGTGTTTGACAGCGGCATTTAACAGGTTAATAGCGGCGGGTGAATAGCGGTTTCACCCGCCGCTATTGCGCGCACATGTCAGCTGTACAAAACAGCTGACATGTCGCGACTTTGATGTGGGCTCACCGCCGGAGCCCACATCAAAGGGGGAGACACGATTTGAGCAGACCAGCTTTTCAAGCCAGCAAGATCTTAATAATCACAACTTGCAAGTTTTCGGACAAAATACGCAGGAATTGCGAAACAGGATTGAGGCTCTGGAGGAACGAGTCCTGGCACCATCCACATCCCCGGGTTCTGGGTTTCCAAAGTTGCCACCTTTCCGTTTTGGCGGTGAACGGGAAAAATTTAGGGGATTTATTAATCAATGCAAACTGTTTTTCTCTGCTCATGCTTCACAATTTCTCTCTGAACGATCCAAGGTGCTAACCATAATCATGCTGCTCTCCAACAAAGCTCTGATGTGGGCAAACCCCCTGATTGAGACTGAGGATGAATGTCTAAATCTTGAAGCTTTCATTTCAGCTATGGGGCAGGTTTTTGATGACCCAAACCGAGGTGCAACAGCTGAAGCAGCCATGTTGGCTTTGCGCCAAGGTAAGCGCTCAGTAGCTGAATATGCCTTGGATTTCAGGAGATGGGCTCTTGATACCACTTGGGACAGTTCCGCGAAGGAATCAATTTTCCGTAAAGGGTTGTCTCCTATGATTAAAGACGAACTTGCTCGTGCCGACCCTCCCATCGCGTTGGGAGATCTTATGAACTACTTAATCCGTATTGATGCCCGTCTTACTGAACGCAGACAGGAGAGATGGTCTGAAATTAATTGTCCTAATCATTTCCTGCCTTCCTCCCCAGCTAAGGAGTCTGTGAGCCGGACCACACGGGAACCAGAACCTGAACCAATGCAGGTGGACTCCTTACAGAGACGGGTGAGTGATGCCCGCAAGGAACATCGACTAAAAGAAAATCTATGTTTCTATTGTGGTAAGTCAGGGCACTTCATTACAAGCTGCCCCAACCGTTCTCGTAAGACTGCTGCAGCAGTCATACACTGTGAGTGCTGCGAAAGGGGATCTGTCAAATCCGAATCTCAAGTTCTAGGGAGATCTGCAGCTATAGATACTGACTTCTCGGACTTAAACTCCATTATTTCAGAGCCTGATGATTGTATAAATGCAGCAATTTTTCAAGTTTCCCCAACAGTATCCCAGTTGAGCTGTAAGAAGCATAACTCTCATTGCTCCCTCTCCATCAAACTCTGGGTTGACTCGGTATGGGTGTGTAGCTCTGCCATGATTGACTCAGGGGCAAGTGGCAATTTTATGGACATCTCTTTTGCCCAGAAACATGGGATACGTCCCGTGAAGAAAGCTACTCCTGTACAGATGGAGACTGTGGATGGTTCCCTGTTAAACTCTGGACCAGTGGATCAGGAGACGGAACCCTTGAAGGTGTTCATGGGTAAAGATCATCAAGAGAGATTGTCTTTTATGCTTATTGCTTCTCCCCATTTTCCCATCATTTTAGGGTTGCCATGGCTGCAGGCTCAGAACCCTACAATTAACTGGGAGACCAAGGAGTTGCACTTCCCGGAGAAACAGATAGGTCCAGAAGTTGCAGTTTGTGCTGTTCCTGAGGGATCCTCCACGCTTTCAGAGCTACCAGCTATGTACCATGAGTATGCCGACGTATGTGACAAGAGGAACGCTGATCAGCTTCCCCCTCATCGTCCATATGATTGTTCAATTGAACTATTGCCAGGAGCAGGTATGCCCTTTGGTAAGATCTACCCTTTGGCAGGGCCCGAGCTAAAGGCTTTGAAGGACTATATTGATGAGAATTTAGCCAAAGGCTTCATACGCCACTCCTCATCTCCTGCAGGTGCACCCATCTTCTTTGTGAAGAAGAAAGATGGATCTCTTAGACCCTGCATAGATTACCGGGAGCTTAATAAGGTTACTATCAGAAACCGTTACCCACTGCCTTTGATCCCTGAGTTATTGGAGAGAGTACGGCATGCCAAGATTTTTTCTAAACTGGATCTCCGTGGGACCTATACTTTGGTCCGTATTAGACCTGGGGATGAATGGAAGACCGCATTCAGATCACGTTATGGACATTTCGAATACTTAGTCATGCCGTTCGGTCTATGTAATGCCCCAGCAACTTTCCAACATTTAGTGAACGACATTTTCAGGGATCTTTTGGATACTTTTGTAGTGATTTATTTAGATGATATTTTGATTTTTTTTCTAACTCTACAGAGGAACATCATGGACACGTGAAGATGGTCTTAGAACGCCTACGACAGAATCATCTTTATATCAAACTTGAAAAATGCGAATTCCATCAGACCGAGATTCAATTTTTGGGGTATGTAATGTCATCACGAGGAATTTGTATGGATGAGAGTAAGACCCAAGCCATCAAGAACTGGCCAGTTCCGAAGAATGTGAAGGAAGTACAGCGCTTCATCGGGTTTGCCAATTTCTACAGGCGTTTTATTAGGAACTTTTCTGAGGTAGTGTCACCTATCATGCAACTTACCCGTAAAAGATCTACCTTCACCTGGACTCCTCAAGCCCAAGAAGCATTTTCTCACCTGAAGAGTAAATTTACCACAGCACCTATCCTAGTGCATCCCAACCCTGAACTGGCCTTCATAGTAGAGGTGGATGCCTCTGACTGTGCCATCGGAGCTATACTCTCCCAGAGAACAGGTGAGAAGAATGTTTTGCATCCCTGTGCTTTTTTTGACAGCGGTTGTCTGCAGCAGAAAAGAACTACGATGTGGGCAATAGAGAATTGTTGGCCATCATTGCTGCCTTCAAGGAATGGAGACATCATCTTCAGGGAACTGCACAGCAGATAGTCGTCCTGACCGACCATCGCAATCTTGAATTTATCAGATCAGCTAAGTGCCTGACTCCTCGCCAGGCTCGTTGGAGTCTGTTCTTGAATCAATTCAATTTTGTAATCTCTTATAGGCCAGGGTCGTGCAATGGAAAAGCAGACGCACTCTCTAGGATCCATTCAACTGAGACCTCTCCACTCACTACTTCTAAGACTATTCTTCCCGATTCCAGGTTCCTGGGAGTGATTCACAATCAAGACCTACTTAATGACATCAAGGAGGCATACCATTCGGATTCCTTTCTGGCTCAACCTCCTAGGGATGTAAGTCTTGTTTATAAGAATGGTGTGTGGTTTCAAGGCCAACGTTTGTATATACCTGAAACAGTCAGACTGAGAGTACTACAGCTCATCCACGACTCCAAGATAGCGGGACATAGAGGAGTCCTAAAGACTCAAGAATTCCTTTCTCGTTTCTTTTGGTGGCCCACTTATAGAAAAGATGTTCTAAATTATGTCTCTTCATGCGAAGTGTGTGCGAGATGCAAGACACCACGTTCTTCACCGACGGGTCTATTACAACCCCTACCCACCCCATCCTGTCCATGGGGATCCATTTCCATGGATTTCATTGTGGAGTTGCCAACCTCGCAAGGGAAAAACACCATTTTGGTGGTGGTGGATCGTTTGACAAAGGCAGCTCACTTTATTTCCTGTAGCGGCTTACCCACTGCTAAACAGACCGCAAATTTAATAATTCAAGAGGTGTTTCGTTTGCATGGACTACCGGATGAGGTCATTTCTGATCGAGGGGTGCAATTCACTTCAAGGTTTTGGCAGAACATCTGTGCTGCATTGGACGTTAAAGTTAATCTTTCTTCTGCCTTTCATCCTCAGACAAATGGCCAGACAGAACGGACCAACCAGACCCTGGAGCAGTATCTCCGCTGCTTTATCTGCCACCTACAGGATGATTGGGTGGATTTACTTCCTTTGGCTGAATTTTCTTATAATAACGCTCAGAGTGCCTCCACTAAGCAATCTCCTTTTTATGCTAATCTAGGTTATCATCCTAACATACTTCCTCGATTTCCTATAGATACGCCTCTGCCAGCTGTGACCGACAGAATCGCTTCCCTACAACGGAATGTCGATCTTCTAAAAGAGAATCTGGAATCGGCTCAGGAGAAATATAAAAGAGCAGCTGATAAATTTCGTAAACCCGCACCAGCCTTCAAGGTAGGAGACTTGGTCTGGCTGTCAACTAAGAACCTTAAGTTAAGGATTCCATCATCCAAATTGGGACATAAGTACATTGGTCCCTACAGGATCAATAAGATTGTAAGTGCCGTGGCTTGTCGTCTTCGTCTGCCCAGAACCATGAGAATTCACCCTGTTTTTCACGTTTCCCTACTAAAGGCAGCAGTACCCAATATGTTTCCTGGACGTTCTTCTCCTCATCCTGACCCAGTGCTGATTGATGGTCAGGAGGAATTTGTAGTGGAAAGGATTCTGGATTCTAGGTTGCATAGAAATCAGCTACAATACCTGATTAAGTGGCAAGGCTACTCAGTTGAAGACAACTCATGGGAACCGGTTGATAACATTAATGCTCCTCGCTTACTTCGCCAGTTCCATCAGAGGTACCCAGACAAGCCGGGTCTGGGGTCATCCGGAGGCTGTCCCTAAGGGGGGAGTAATGTAAGGTTTTAGACAATTTGCTATATCTGCTGTTATTTTTTGTAGAACCTAGTTTTTCCTGTCGGCCATTTTGCTTTCTGTTCTGCTGTATCTACTTTGCCCTTAACCTGCATGGAGTTCTCAGTTTCAATGTTTCCACCCTGTTCTCTGCTACTTGCCCTTTTTAAGCAACATCAGCTGTTTAATCAGTGCTTCAGAATCAAGTCTGCAGTTTACTTGACACCTTGCTCCTGGAAGACTTGGACTTATTATCCTACCACCTTCTACTTCAGATCCTTGGACATGTGTGGACTCCGGAATCTCTCAGCTTACCATCAACATTGGCAAGGGAAGTAGAGAGAGAACCTTTAACCTGTTTCTGTAACTAGATGGACTTAAGGTTTATTCCTGCCTGTCTTGTATCCTGCCTGCAACTGTGTTAACCCTTACTTGTATGAAGTAATACAAGAACTACTTAAACAAGCCTGTGTCTTCTGTGTTTCCTGGCACCCACGCACAAGACTCTATACAGACTGTATTTTACATTTGACACAGCCCAATGGGAGGACACTATTCGGAGGCACAGGTAGTAACCGGAACGCCCCCTCAATGTCTGTTTTGGCCATTAGGGTGCCCCTTACCAACTTCTTGACCCGCCTGATTGCCTCGTCAAAGGTTCCGCGTCGATATTGTCGTTTACTGACCTGCCCCTTGGATATGACAAATGGTGGATTAGTCTGAATGTATTGGGTTAATTTTTTGGCACAACTCTCAACGGGGGTACCACTACGTCTTCTAAGGAAAGTGTTCTGAATGGACCCGCCGCCATTCTACCTAAAGATATTTCTTTTTTTTGTCAAGACGTCTGGGTGTTGGTAGAGTGAGTTTAGATTTTAACTCCAGCCTTTCTTGATTTTAGAAGGGCATGACATGCCTATATCTGTGTCATCTCCTCCTCCTTTTACTCCTCCACCTCTTTTCTTTTCACATGACTATATGTAGTTGTGACTTTTCCATGTTTGTTGTGTCTTCTGAGCAGTTTGTCAGCTTTTGGACATATTTTAAGGTGTTTTCTATGTGTTTGTGTTTGCCTGCCATTGGTTTCAATGGGGTTCGACGGTGTTCGTCGAACACGTCCCTGTTCAACGAACCAAACCGAACCCGAACACTAGGGAGGTGGCTCAACACTAGCCGTGACACTTTCCTGCACAATGCTGTGCAATACATAGGGATCGAAATATTTCAGAATGATCAGTGTGATTCTCAGTGGGTTTTATATGATGCCAGTGCTTGTGTTGCTGAGATTGCCCTTCTATCTACTTGACATATTAAAGGGAATCTGTCAACAGTTTTTTGCTATCCTATATGACAGCAGCATGATGTAGGTGCAGAGCCTCTGATTTCAGTGGTGTATCACTTACTGGGCTGCTTTCTTCAGTTTTGATCAGATCGCTGTGTTATGTGTTACAAATCTACCAGTTTTCTGAGTGCTGAGCTCTGGATAACCCCGACACAATTAATTGGGAGCTTTTTGTGTACACTGTGCATAGGCAGAAAGCTGCCAATAAGTTGCGAGGGTGGGGTTTATAAAGCTGATGAATATGGGCTACATGACAGCAGCTTTACCTGTCCTCTGATGATCTCCTGCTAATAATAAAAAAGTTATTTCATCAAAGCTACAGCAAATAGCATGTTAAAGGGACAAATCACTGGAATAAGGGTCTCTGTCCTTATACTATGCTGCTTTGAGATGAGATGACAAAAAACTTGGAGACAGATTGCCTTTAACAGTTGAAGTCTAGGTCCATATTGTCAGAATAACTATGTGTAATGACATAAAGGTCTGTGACAAATTTCAAATGAACCATAGGAGAGGTGATAACTCTCTGACTGCTGGGGATTTTACCACTGAGACCTACACCAACCCCAAGAAGTGGCACTGAAATGCCTCGTTAGATCACTGCTCTATACATTATTTATCGGACTGCCAAAGTCATTTCACATTGACTTGCTGAGGGGTTGTCCACCTTTGGGGACAATTTTTTTTTTACTACTGAAATGCATATACACTATATGAGAATAAAAATAACTCTTGCAATTGTGTTTGATTAAAAAATTGCATCATTCAGCTTTTACTTGCTCTTTATTTTTTTTACATTCAAGTTTGATGTGATCTGTGGTCATAAATTAGGTGCAATAAACTAAAGAAAAGCCAGATTAAAGAGTTGCAAACTCTTTAACAACTATCAATAGCCAGCATACTGACAGAATCTCAGTTAACTTATTCAGCAGCTAACAATAGATAGTGCAAAACCAAAAGTAGAAAAGGCAAACAGTGCACAATTTTTTATGAAACCCAATTGCAAAAATTATTTTTAGTCTCCGTTAGATGTACTTAAGAACAATTCTTCAAATGTGAACAACCCCTGTTCTAATTTGTAAATCCCAAATTTATCTAGCAAAAATTCACTGGTTATAAGATAGAATATACAGAAGAAAATAAGAAATAGATACTAAAAACAACAAGCATTGGACTATGAGACATGGAAAAAAGGGGTGAGCAAACAGAAAGGTCAAACATAATATTATTCTATTTTGGTGTCGTCTGCCACAATGTGCACTGAAGCAGAATGACCAGCTGTGTCACTTAACCCCTTCATGACCCAGCCTATTTTGACCTTAAAGACCTTGCCGTTTTTTGCAATTCTGACCAGTGTCCCTTTATGAGGTAATAACTCAGGAACGCTTCAACGGATCCTAGCGGTTCTGAGATTGTTTTTTCGTGACATATTGGGCTTCATGTTAGTGGTAAATTTAGGTCAATAAATTCTGCGTTTATTTGTGATAAAAACGGAAATTTGGCGAAAATTTTGAAAATTTCACATTTTGAATTTTTATTCTGTTAAACCAGAGAGATATGTGACACAAAATAGTTAATAAATAACATTTCCCACATGTTTACTTTACATCAGCACAATTTTGGAAACAAAAATTTTTTTTGTTAGGAAGTTATAAGGGTTAAAATTTGACCAGCGATTTGTCATTTTTACAACGAAATTTACTAAACCATTTTTTTTAGGGACCACCTCACATTTGAAGTCAGTTTGAGGGGTCTATATGGCTGAAAATACCCAAAAGTGACACCATTCTAAAAACTGCACCCCTCAAGGTACTCAAAACCACATTCAAGAAGTTTATTAACCCTTCAGGTGCTTCACAGCAGCAGAAGCAACATGGAAGGAAAAAATGAACATTTAACTTTTTAGTCACAAAAATTATCTTTTAGCAACAATTCTTTTATTTTCCCAATGGTAAAAGGAGAAACTGAACCAAGAAAGTTGTTGTCCAATTTGTCCTGAGTACGCTGATACCTCATATGTGGGGGTAAACCACTGTTTGGGCGCACGGCAGGGCTTGGAAGGGAAGGAGCGCCATTTGACTTTTTGAATCAAAAATTGGCTCCACTCTTTAGCGGACACCATGTCACGTTTGGAGAGCCCCCGTGTGCCTAAAAATTGGAGCTCCCCCACAAGTGACCCCATTTTGGAAACTAGACGCCCCAAGGAACTTATCTAGATGCATAGTGAGCACTTTGAACCCCCAGGTGCTTCACAAATTGATCCGTAAAAATGAAAAAGTACTTTTTTTTCACAAAAAAATTCTTTTAGCCTCAATTTTTTCATTTTCAAATGGGCAACAGGATAAAATGGATCCTAAAATGTGTTGGGCAATTTCTCCTGAGTACACCAATACCTCACATGTGGGGGTAAACCACTGTTTAGGCACATGGTAAGGCTCGGAAGGGAAGGAGCGCCATTTGACTTTTTGAATGGAAAATTAGCTCCAATTGTTAGCGGACACCATGTCGCGTTTGGATAGCTCCTGTGTGCCTAAACATTGGCGCTCCCCCACAAGTGACCCCATTTTGGAAACTAGACCCCCCAAGGAACTTATTTAGATGCCTAGTGAGCACTTTAAACCCTCAGGTGCTTCACAAATTGATCTGTAAAAATGAAAAAGTACTTTTTTTTTCAAAAAAAAATTCTTTTCGCCTCAATTTTTTCATTTTCACATGGGCAGTAGGATAAAATGGATCATAAAATTTGTTGGGCAATTTCTCCCGAGTACGTTGATACCTCATATGTGGGGGTAAACCACTGTTTGGGCACTCGGCAGGGCTTGGAAGGGAAGGCGCGCCATTTGACTTTTTGAATGGAAAATTAGCTCCAATTGTTAGCGGACACCATGTCGCGTTTGGAGAGCCCCTGTGTGCCTAAACATTGGAGCTCCCCCACAAGTGACCCCATTTTGGAAACTAGACCCCCCAAGGAACTTATCTAGATGCATATTGAGCACTTTAAACCCCCAGGTGCTTCACAGAAGTTTATAACGCAGAGCCATGAAAATAAAAAATAATTTTTCTTTCCTCAAAAATGATTTTTTTAGCCTGGAATTTCCTATTTTGCCAAGGATAATAGGAGAAATTGGACCCCAAATATTGTTGTCCAGTTTGTCCTGAGTACGCTGATACCCCATATGTGGGGGTAAACCACTGTTTGGGCGCACGGCAGGGCTCGGAAGGGATGGCACGCCATTTGGCTTTTTAAATGGAAAATTAGCTCCAATCATTAGCGGACACCATGTCACGTTTGGAGAGCCCCTGTGTGGCTAAACATTGGAGATCCCCCAGAAATGACACCATTTTGGAAACTAGACCCCCAAAGGAACTAATCTAGATGTGTGGTGAGGACTTTGAACCCCCAAGTGCTTCACAGAAGTTTATAACGCAGAGCCATGAAAATAAAAAAAAAAAAATTATTTTCTCAAAAATGATCTTTTAGCCTGCAATTTTTTATTTTCCCAAGGGTAACAGGAGAAATTTGACCGCAAAAGTTGTTGTCCAGTTTCTCCTGAGTACGCTGATACCCCATATGTGGGGGTAAACCACTGTTTGGGCACATGCCGAGGCTCGGAAGTGAAGTAGTGACGTTTTGAAATGCAGACTTTGATGGAATGCTCTGTGGGCGTCACGTTGCGTTTGCAGAGCCCCTGATGTGGCTTAACAGTAGAAACCCCCCACAAGTGACCCCATTTTGGAAACTAGACCCCGAAAGGAACTTATCTAGATGTGTGGTGAGCACTTTGAACCCTTAAGCGCTTCATAGAAGTTTATAATGCAGAGCCGTGAAAATAATAAATACGTTTTCTTTCCTCAAAAATAATTATTTAGCCCAGAATTTTTTAATTTTCCCAAGGGTTACAGGAGAAATTGGACCCCAAAAGTTGTTGTCCAGTTTCTCCTGAGTACGCTGATACCCCATGAGTGGGGGTAAACCACTGAGCGCACGTCGGGGCTCAGAAGGGAAGTAGTGACTTTTGAAATGCAGACTTTGATGGAATGGTCTGCGGGTGTCACGTTGCGTTTGCAGAGCCCCTGGTGTGCCTAAACAGTAGAAACCCCCACAAGTTACCCCATTTTAGAAACTAGACCCCCCAAGGAACTTATCTAGATATGTGGTGAGCACTTTGAACCCCCAAGTGCTTCACAGACGTTTACAACGCAGAGCCGTGAAAATAAAAAATCATTTTTCTTTCCTCAAAAATTATGTTTTAGCAAGCATTTTTTTAGATTCACAAGGGTAACAGGAGAAATTGGACCCCAGTAATTGTTGCGCAGTTTGTCCTGAGTATGCTGGTACCCCATATGTGGGGGTAAACCACTGTTTGGGCACACGTCAGGGCTCGGAAGTGAGGGAGCACCATTTGACTTTTTGAATACGAGATTGGCTGGAATCAATGGTGGCGCCATGTTGCGTTTGGAGACCCCTGATGTGCCTAAAAAGTGGTAAC
The DNA here is from genome assembly GCF_032444005.1 of Ranitomeya imitator. Taxonomy (NCBI): domain Eukaryota; kingdom Metazoa; phylum Chordata; class Amphibia; order Anura; family Dendrobatidae; genus Ranitomeya; species Ranitomeya imitator. The sequence goes on from NC_091282.1 coordinate 1,016,861,999, forward strand.
CCCTCAATTCTAACTCCAACACTAACCCCAACACACCCCTAACCCTAATCACAACCCTAACCACAACCCTAATTCCAACCCTAAGGCTATGTGCCCACGTTGCGGATTCGTGTGAGATATTTCCGCACCATTTTTGAAAAAACCGCGGGTAAAAGGCACTGCGTTTTACCTGCGGATTTTCCGCGGATTTCCAGTGTTTTTTGTGCGGATTTCACCTGCGGATTCCTATTGAGGAACAGGTGTAAAACGCTGCGGAATCCGCACAAAGAATTGACATGCTGCGGAAAATACAACGCAGCGTTTCCGCGCGGTATTTTCCGCACCATGGGCACAACGGATTTGGTTTTTCATATGTTAACATGGTACTGTAAACCTGATGGAACACTGCTGCGAATCCGCAGCCAAATCCGCACCGTGTGCACATAGCCTAATTCTAAAGGTATGTGCACACGCTGCGGAAAACGCTGCGGATCCGCAGCAGTTTCCCATGAGTTTACAGTTCAATGTAAACCTACGGGAAACAAAAATTGCTATGCTGCGGAAAAACTGCACGGAAACGCAGCGGTTTACATTCCGCAGCATGTCACTTCTTTGTGCGGATTCCGCAGCGGTTTTACAACTGCTCCAATAGAAAATCGCAGTTGTAAAACCGCAGTGAAATGCGCACAAAAAAACGCGGTAAATCCACCATAAATCCGCAGCGGTTTAGCACTGCGGATTTATCAAATCCGCAGCGGAAAAATCCGCAGAGGACCAGAATACGTGTGCACATACCGAAACCCTAACCCTACCCCTACCCCTAACCCTACCCCTAGCCCTAACCCTACCCCTACCCCTAACCCTAGCCCTAACCCTAACCCTACCCCTAACCCTATTCTAACATTAGTGGGAAAAAAAATTTCTTTATTTTTTTATTGTCCCTACCTATGGGGGTGACAAAGGGGGGGGGGGGTTATTTATTATTTTTTTTATTTTGATCACTGAGATAGATTATATCTCAGTGATCAAAATGCACTTTGGAACGAATCTGCCGGCCGGCAGATTCGGCGGGCGCACTGCGCATGCGCCCGCCATTTTGGAAGATGGCGGCGCCCAGGGAGAAGACGGACGGGACCCCGGCTGGATCGGTAAGTATGATGGGGTTGGGGGGGACCACGGGGGGGGGGGGGGGATCGGAGCACGGGGGGGGGAATCGGAGCGCGGGAGGGGTGGAACGGAGCACGGGGGCGTGGAACGGAGCACGGGGGGGTGGAACGGAGCACCGGGGGGGTGGATCGGAGTGCAGGGGGGGTGATTGGAGCACGGGGGGAGCGGACAAGAGCACGGGGGGGAGCGGAGCACAGGACGGAGGGGAGCCGGAGCAGTGTACCGGCCAGATCGGGGGGCTGGGGGGGCGATCGGTGGGGTGGGGGCACATTAGTATTTCCAGCCATGGCCGATGATATTTCAGCATCGGCCATGGCTGGATTGTAATATTTCACCCGTTATAATAGGTGAAATATTACAAATCGCTCTGATTGGCAGTTTCACTTTCAACAGCCAATCAGAGCGATCGTAGCCACGAGGGGGTGAAGCCACCCCCCCTGGGCTAAACTACCACTCCCCCTGTCCCTGCAGATCGGGTGAAATGGGAGTTAACCCTTTCACCCGATCTGCAGGGACGCGATCTTTCCATGACGCCGCATAGGCGTCATGGGTCGGATTGGCACCGACTTTCATGACGCCTACGTGGCGTCATGGGTCGGGAAGGGGTTAAAGAAGCCCTTCTCCCATCAAAGATTTTATCCCCGTAATATGTAGCAATCATCATATTATGCAGCACTGTGTGCTTACAATTGCTCATTTTGCCTTTCTACCAGCTAATTCTTCTCTTTCCTCTGCTCTATGTAGAAACAGAATGTCTCTTGTGTATGAGTTGCCCGCCAGTTACATGGGGTACTCGGTACCAGGTCCTGCTTTTCACAGGGGTTATCATGATGGCTGCGACCCGGTCCGTGGCCCTGGGTGCCCATGTAAAAGAGAAAGGTCTTTAAAGGGATAAAGTTTATGTTCGTGACGCCACCTGTGGTATTCAGTCAGGGTGACCGACGCTGCTTTAAGGGGTCCGCTGGGGTGATGTTATGGCAGCTAGATGTTATACCTTCCCACAGGTGAAGTATAACCCCAGGGCTCCCGGTGTGTAGATGGTGGTATGGTGAGAGGTGGAGAGAAAAACGAGGACACAGGATTGCAGTCTCTTTACCTTGTTTACTGTTGGTTTCAGCAGCCACAGTCCAGGTCACTGGATCACAGGACAAGTAGGGTCTGGCCAGTTTGGAGGCAGGTCCAGAGTCCCCTTATCCAGGTGGAAAATAGAAGCCTTCCTTTGCATTTTAGTGGTGTAGTCCCTTACTGCTAAAAGCTTCACATAAGGTCCTCACAGATGTTATCTCTCTCTCTCTCTCGCTGTCCCCTGGATAGGATAGGATAAAACCCGAATGACTGGTGACTTGAGCCTGTTTATAGGATCTCTTAGATGACCCGGCTCTGTGGGGTGTCACCGTGCCTCTTGGGTGTTGGGTCGGACAGGGAACTTGAAGTTCAGCCGGTCTCTGATGTAAGTCGTGGAAGTCCTTACAGTCTCAGTGTTCCGGCTACTGGATTTCTGCGCCTCAGAAGGAGGCAGCCTGCTCAGGGCTGGTCCCCTTCTGGTATCCTCTCCTGTGCTTCCTCTCCTGCATGCTCACTGCAATCAATTCTGCTTTCTAAAATGTCTCTTTCCAGGAGCTGTAGCACTGTGGCCTACACAGCTCCATAAACCCTCTGTCCTCCTCAGACTGATGTCTGGAATTCACTGACTTTCCCTACAGACTGCCAGTTCTATATATATGGGGAGTCACCTAGTAAATATGATGAAAAGCTCCCCCTGATGGCCTGGAGTGTGAATGTGTTGCATGTTTGTGGTACCTGGTTACAGTTATCCTTTCTTGCCTCTGAACGTAGCATCACTCTACCTGGGAGGAAAGCAATGCTACTGTGATGACCAGTACCCTGGGGCGCCACATCTACATTTGTCATTCCCTTCTTCATCTCCTGACCCAGCTGCTCTTCTCCTCCCTGTCAGAGACTTTTGCTGTGGCTCATGAGTCATGCTGGGAAACTTACCTCGTGTTTCTACATAGAGCTTAGAAGGATTCAGCTCTTCAGTTTTTAATCACGAGAAGTCATAGATCTAGTGGAAAGAAAATAATTATTTTACTTTTTTTGTGCTGAAACTGCCCCCTTGGCTTATATTCGAGTCTTTGTCCCAAAAGACAGTGGGGGAGCGGCAGAGAAGCGGGTAAAAGGAGGCAGGAGCCGGTTGCTATAAGAGTGAATATTAATTTGTCTTATAGCGTGCACAGTGTTAACCGCAGCTGTCAGCATCTAACAGCGGCCGGGCGATCACGGATGCATGCTACTTAAGTTATAAATATTCACCTCTCTCCACTACCAGAGGTATGGAGAGAGGTGAATATTCATTCCCTTAAAGAGCGGGGACATGTGATCGCCCGGCCGCAGGAGCTGCTGGCACCGGAACAAGATGCTGTGAGGGTGCACAGGGAAGGTAAGTAGGATTTCTTTATCTATACTTTTCTCATGGGGGCCATGCATACAAGGATAGGGATGAGGGTGCCATGCAGACCACGATAGGGATGAGAAACCATGCATACAAGGATAGGGATGAGGAATCATGCATACCAGGATAGGGATGAGGAACCATACATACAGGGATAGGGATGAGATGGCCATGCATACAAGGATGGGGGTGAGGAACCATGCATACCAGGATAGGGATGAGGGGACAATGCATACCCGGCTTATAATCGAGTCAATAAGTTTCCCAGTTTTTTGTGCAAAATTAGGTGCCTCGGCTTATACTCAGGTTGGCTTAAACATGAGTATATATGGTAGCTTGGTAGAAAGGCAAAATGAGCAATTGTAAGTACACAGTGCTATATAATATTTATGATTACAATATATTAAGAGGATAAAGATTTTAATGGGAGGAGTGCTTCTTCATAATATATAATGGAACCATCAGAAAGCCATCTGAAATATCTGTAAGAAATGGAGTTCAAGGCTAGTACTTTACACATAAGGCTTTGTTCACATTAACAGCTTTTCAATAGGAGTGAGATCAGGGCTTTGTGATGGCAACTCAAAAGCACTGACTTTGTTATCCTTAAGTCACTTTGTTACCATTTTGGCAGTATGCTTCGGGTCATTATCCATTTGGAAGACCCATTTCCGCCCAAGCTTTAACTTCCTGGCTGATGTCTTGAGATGTTGCTACAGTATTTTCTTTTCTCATTATGCGATCTATTTTGTGAACCAGGGATTCAAGCTTCAGGAGGCTAATTTGCATATTCCAGGTGCCTTCTGGGAGAAGCGAAGTCTCCCTAAGCTAGAAGATCGTTGGGTACAGCCGGGACCAGCTGCTTCGAAAGCATCACCAAACCAGGGATTCAAGCTTCAGGAGGCTAATTTGCATATTCCAGGTGCCTTCTGGGAGAAGCGAAGTCTCCCTAAGCTAGAAGATCGTTGGGTACAGCCGGGACCAGCTGCTTCGAAAGCATCACCAAACCAGGGATTCAAGCTTCAGGAGGCTAATTTGCATATTCCAGGTGCCTTCTGGGAGAAGCGAAGTCTCCCTAAGCTAGAAGATCGTTGGGTACAGCCGGGACCAGCTGCTTCGAAAGCATCACCAAACCAGGGATTCAAGCTTCAGGAGGCTAATTTGCATATTCCAGGTGCCTTCTGGGAGAAGCGAAGTCTCCCTAAGCTAGAAGATCGTTGGGTACAGCCGGGACCAGCTGCTTCGAAAGCATCACCAAACCAGGGATTCAAGCTTCAGGAGGCTAATTTGCATATTCCAGGTGCCTTCTGGGAGAAGCGAAGTCTCCCTAAACTAGAAGATCGTTGGGTACAGCCGGGACCAGCTGCTTCGAAAGCATCACCAAACCAGGGATTCAAGCTTCAGGAGGCTAATTTGCATATTCCAGGTGCCTTCTGGGAGAAGCGAAGTCTCCCTAAGCTAGAAGATCGTTGGGTACAGCCGGGACCAGCTGCTTCGAAAGCATCACCAAATTTTTGCCTGTAGGACATTATTGCAAGAGAGCTTGGCTGAGTAGATTACACAAGAAGGAAAACACACAGCAAGTCAGCAGGATCTAGGAGCAACATGGCAGATGTGACAACCTACATGGTGAGCTGCAGCATGTGCTACATGTTCACAGATCGACCAGAAGAAGGATCCAATTTCACCTGTCAGAAGTGTAGACTAGTGGCCCTTTTAGAAGAAAAGGTGCGGGGTCTGGAAGAAAGAATAGCAACTTTGAAACTCATCAAAGAGAATGAAGACTTTCTAGACAGAACAGAAGCATCTCTACTGGTCACAGAAGGTGCAAAAAGTGTCAGAGAACCTCCAAAAGCAGATGAGTGGAAGCATGTGACCAAAAGAAGCAAGAAGACCATGGAGAAATCACCAACCACACAACTGAAGAACCGATATCAAATCTTTGTAGAGGATGAAGATGGCACACCTAAGAATGAAGCAATACCAGCAAGCAAAAAAGAAAAGGGCACACAGCAACAAGTGACAGCAAAAAGTACAGCCAAGAAGCAACGAAGAGTGGTGGTGGTGGGAGACTCACTACTGAGAGGCACAGAAGCAGCCATCTGCAGACCGGACATAACTGCAAGAGAAGTATGCTGCCTTCCAGGTGCGATGATCAAGGATGTGACCGATAGGATACCAAAGCTCTTCAGCTCCAAGGACGTCCACCCATTTCTTCTGATACATGTTGGCACCAATGACACGGCAAGGAAGGACCTACCGAAAATCTGCAAGGACTTTGAAGAGTTGGGGAAGAAAGTAAAGGAACTGGATGCACAGGTAGTTTTTTCTTCTATCCTTCCAGTAGATGGGCATGGCACCAGGAGATGGAACAGGATCCTTGATGCAAACAACTGGCTAAGACGATGGTGCAGACAACAAGGATTTGGATTCCTGGACCACGGTGTGAATTACTGGTATGATGGACTCCTCGCCAGAGACGGACTACACCTCAACAAACCTGGGAAACACACATTCGCCAGAAGACTCGCTACACTCATCAGGAGGGCGTTAAACTAGAAGAAGAGGGGACGGGAAGAAAAACATTAGACTCGAACAAAGACGACCCAGGAAAACATACTCAGAAGGGAGGTAAGAACATTTCTAAAACAATCCACAGTGAGGAGATTGGAACAAAACAAAATCCTCTAAACTGCATGCTCGCAAACGCCAGAAGCCTGACAAACAAGATGGAAGAACTAGAAGCAGAAATATCTACAGGTAACTTTGACATAGTGGGAATAACCGAGACATGGTTAGATGAAAGCTATGACTGGGCAGTTAACTTACAGGGTTACAGTCTGTTTAGAAAGGATCGTAAAAATCGGAGAGGAGGAGGGGTTTGTCTCTATGTAAAGTCTTGTCTAAAGTCCACTTTAAGGGAGGATATTAGCGAAGGGAATGAGGATGTCGAGTCCATATGGGTTGAAATTCATGGAGGGAAAAATGGTAACAAAATTCTCATTGGGGTCTGTTACAAACCCCCAAATATAACAGAAAGCATGGAAAGTCTACTTCTAAAGCAGATAGATGAAGCTGCAACCCATAATGAGGTCCTGGTTATGGGGGACTTTAACTACCCGGATATTAACTGGGAAACAGAAACCTGTGAAACCCATAAAGGCAACAGGTTTCTGCTAATAACCAAGAAACATTATCTTTCACAATTGGTGCAGAATCCAACCAGAGGAGCAGCACTTTTAGACCTAATACTATCTAATAGACCTGACAGAATAACAAATCTGCAGGTGGTTGGGCATTTAGGAAATAGCGACCACAATATTGTGCAGTTTCACCTGTCTTTCACTAGGGGGACTTGTCAGGGAGTCACAAAAACATTGAACTTTAGGAAGGCAAAGTTTGAACAGCTTAGAGATGCCCTTAATCTGGTAGACTGGGACAATATCCTCAGAAATGAGAATACAGATAATAAATGGGAAATGTTTAAGAACATCCTAAATAGGCAGTGTAAGCGGTTTATACCTTGTGGGAATAAAAGGACTAGAAATAGGAAAAACCCAATGTGGCTAAACAAAGAAGTAAGACAGGCAATTAACAGTAAAAAGAAAGCATTTGCACTACTAAAGCAGGATGGCACCATTTGAAGCTCTAAAAAACTATAGGGAGAAAAATACTTTATCTAAAAAACTAATTAAAGCTGCCAAAAAGGAAACAGAGAAGCACACTGCTAAGGAGAGTAAAACTAATCCCAAACTGTTCTTCAACTATATCAATAGTAAAAGAATAAAAACTGAAAATGTAGGCCCCTTAAAAAATAGTGAGGAAAGAATGGTTGTAGATGACGAGGAAAAAGCTAACATATTAAACACCTTCTTCTCCACGGTATTCACGGTGGAAAATGAAATGCTAGGTGAAATCCCAAGAAACAATGAAAACCCTATATTAAGAGTCACCAATCTAACCCAAGAAGAGGTGCGAAACCGGCTAAATAAGATTAAAATAGATAAATCTCCGGGTCCGGATGGCATACACCCACGAGTACTAAGAGAACTAAGTAATGTAATAGATAAACCATTATTTCTTCTTTTTAGTGACTCTATAGCGACAGGGTCTGTTCCGCAGGACTGGCGCATAGCAAATGTGGTGCCAATATTCAAAAAGGGCTCTAAAAGTGAACCTGGAAATTATAGGCCAGTAAGTCTAACCTCTATTGTTGGTAAAATATTTGAAGGGTTTCTGAGGGATGTTATTCTGGATTATCTCAATGAGAATAACTGTTTAACTCCATATCAGCATGGGTTTATGAGAAATCGCTCCTGTCAAACCAATCTAATCAGTTTTTATGAAGAGGTAAGCTATAGACTGGACCACGGTGAGTCATTGGACGTGGTATATCTCGATTTTTCCAAAGCGTTTGATACCGTGCCGCACAAGAGGTTGGTACACAAAATGAGAATGCTTGGTCTGGGGGAAAATGTGTGTAAATGGGTTAGTAACTGGCTTAGTGATAGAAAGCAGAGGGTGGTTATAAATGGTATAGTCTCTAACTGGGTCGCTGTGACCAGTGGGGTACCGCAGGGGTCAGTATTGGGACCTGTTCTCTTCAACATATTCATTAATGATCTGGTAGAAGGTTTACACAGTAAAATATCGATATTTGCAGATGATACAAAACTATGTAAAGCAGTTAATACAAGAGAAGATAGTATTCTGCTACAGATGGATCTGGATAAGTTGGAAACTTGGGCTGAAAGGTGGCAGATGAGGTTTAACAATGATAAATGTAAGGTTATACACATGGGAAGAGGGAATCAATATCACCATTACACACTGAACGGGAAACCACTGGGTAAATCTGACAGGGAGAAGGACTTGGGGATCCTAGTTAATGATAAACTTACCTGGAGCAGCCAGTGCCAGGCAGCAGCTGCCAAGGCAAACAGGATCATGGGGTGCATTAAAAGAGGTCTGGATACACATGATGAGAGCATTATACTGCCTCTGTACAAATCCCTAGTTAGACCGCACATGGAGTACTGTGTCCAGTTTTGGGCACCGGTGCTCAGGAAGGATATAATGGAACTAGAGAGAGTACAAAGGAGGGCAACAAAATTAATAAAGGGGATGGGAGAACTACAATACCCAGATAGATTAGCGAAATTAGGATTATTTAGTCTAGAAAAAAGACGACTGAGGGGCGATCTAATAACCATGTATAAGTATATAAGGGGACAATACAAATATCTCGCTGAGGATCTGTTTATACCAAGGAAGGTGACGGGCACAAGGGGGCATTCTTTGCGTCTGGAGGAGAGAAGGTTTTTCCACCAACATAGAAGAGGATTCTTTACTGTTAGGGCAGTGAGAATCTGGAATTGCTTGCCTGAGGAGGTGGTGATGGCGAACTCAGTCGAGGGGTTCAAGAGAGGCCTGGATGTCTTCCTGGAGCAGAACAATATTGTATCATACAATTATTAGGTTCTGTAGAAGGACGTAGATCTGGGGATTTATTATGATGGAATATAGGCTGAACTGGATGGACAAATGTCTTTTTTCGGCCTTACTAACTATGTTACTATGTTACTAAGTGTACCAGTCCCTCCTGCAGCAAAAACAACCCCACAACATGATGCTGTCACCCCCGTGTTTCCCAGTTGGGATGGTGTTCTTAGGCTTCCAAGCTTCTCTCTTTTTCCTCTAAACGTAATGATGGTCATTATACCCAAAAAGTTCAATTTTAGTTTCATCAGACCACAGAACATGTCTTCAAAAATTAAGGTCTTTGTTCCTGTGTGCATTTGCAAACATTAATCTGGCTTCTTTATGTTTCTTTTGGAGTAATGGCTTCTTCCTGGCAGAATGGCCTTTCAGCCCATGTTGATACAGTACTTGTTTCGTTGTGGATATTGACACAATCTTACCAGCTTCCGCCATCATCTTCACAAGGTCTTTTGCGTTTGTCATTGGGGTTATATGCACATGTCAGACCAAAGCACGTTCATCTCTGGGACACAGAACCCGTCTCCTTCCTGAGTGGTATGATGGCTGGACATTCCCATCTTGTTTGTACATGCATATAATTGTTTGTACAGATGAAGGAGGCACCTTCAGGTATCTTGAAATTGTACCCAAGGATGAGCCAGACTCTCTGATATCTTGACTGATTTCTTGAGACTTTCCCATGATGCTATAATGACTAGAGGTCCTAATAAGATCCAGTGGGTCACAAACCGAGACTGAGGCAGAAATCCCAATATTGGCTTTACTAAAATAACAGTAGGAGTGAGATTTAGTATTTGAAAGAAAGAGACTGAAATCCCCTTATTGAATACACTCACTCAGCCGGAGGTGAAATCAATATACCAATCCCAAGGTTCCCTTTTTGAGTGTGTTACACAGAGATATAGAATAAATTTACCTGCCCAAAAGGAAAAATCAGGTACTAAGAAAACAGGTGTAAATCGGCTGAGGTGGTATTATGGGACCCCTGGGATGGCACACTGAGTATAAATAGATCAAAACTGACAATACAATGCTTATAACAAGAGCTCTAAAAAACGTAATCTGGCGATACCCGGGTATCTATTATTATGGTACCGTTAACCTGTGGGAAGTCTCTACTCAGGCATATAAATTGCATCGGCTGCAGCCAGTTCCAAGATCTTCGGTGCCAAAACAGCTATAGAAAAACAAAGATCCACGTCTTGTCGGCCGATGCCGAGCACACACGCCGGGGACTTACAGTTCTGTAGCCTCAGGATACGGTACGGGATAGCACTTCAAATGGGGCTTGTCCGGGTCCCTCTCAATACGAATGGTACAGGATACCGGCTCTCCTCCAGCAGTCACTTATGAATTGTCCTGACTGCAAACCGCCTGAATCTGCATAGGATGTTTTCTATTGCTTCTCTGCTCACCACAAAAGGGACTCCATAGGGCTCCACATTCACACAGCTCTCAAGAATGCTTTGTCCTTGTTCCACCACAGAACCACAGGTTCCCAACATGAAGGGGTTAACACCCTCTCACACGCGCTGGCAGCAAACAGTCTTTACAGAGTCCAGTCTCCTTGCTTTTTCTCAGCTGCCTCACACACAGCGTCTATCATAGCAGTCTCTCCTTCAGGAAACTTCACTTCACAGTGTTCCTAAACAGCAGACACTAGACCCCACCCCCATGCACGCACACTTTCCGGAGCTTTTTCTCTTAGCTCAGATGTGTGCCAGCAGGGTCCTAATGCCCTTCTGATATTATCACAGTTCATAGTCTTACAATGCTACACAAAGAAGCAGTGTGCTTCAGGTGTGCTTTAAATACATCCACAGGTGTGTCTCTAGGCTACTTTCACACATCAGGTTTTTGGTTTCAGGCACAATCCGGCAAATTTGCTAAAAACGGATTCGGTGTAAATAGTGAAAAAACGGATGCAAACTGATGCACCGGATCCGTTTTTATAGCTGGATCCGGCTCTATGTACTGCGCATGTTTTTGGAGTTCCTGGGCATGATTTTTGGAGAGAGGGAGAGATCTCCATGCTAGAATCAAAAACAGAGCTTCTGGGCATGCTCCGTGTGTTAAAAATGGATTCGGTCGCCGGAAATGTTCTTTCACACATCAGTTCCATGCGTTTATTGCCGGAAACGTCCCTTCAGGCTTTTTCGCCGGACACAAAAAACGTTGCAGGAGACGTTTTTTGTATCCGGCAAAAAAGCCTGAAGGGACGGATTCGGCTTAAAACGGAGGAAACGCATGTCCTTCAGACACAATCCAGCAGTAATACAACTCTATGGGGAAAAAACGGATCAGGCATCAAAAAAAAACTGATCCAGATTGTGCCTGAAACTGCCGGATTGCGCCTGAAACCAAAAACCTGATGTGTGAAAGCAGCCTAATTAACGCAGATGGTGCCAAAGACCAATCAGAAACTTCCAAACACATGACATCATCATATGGGCAGTCCAGAATTGTTTAACCCCTTAGCGACCGCCGATACGCCTTTTAACGGCGGCCGCTAAGGGTACTTAAACCACAGCGCCGTTAATTAACGGCGCTGTGGAAAAAGTCCATAGCGCCCCCCAGAGGCCGATTTTCTCCGGGGTCTCGGCTGCCGAGGGTAGCCGAGACCCCAGAGAACATGATTCGGGGGGTTTTTAACCCACCCCGCATTTGCGATCGCCGGTAATTAACCGTTTACCGGCGATCGCAAAAAAAAAAAAAAAAAAAAAAAGCGATCTCTTTTTAATTTCTCTGTCCTCCGATGTGATCGCACATCGGAGGACAGAGAAAAGGGGTCCCAGGTGGCCCCCCAATACTCACCTAGCTCCCCCGATGCTCCTCGTGTCTCCCGGTGGGCGCCGCCATCTTCAAAATGGCGGGCGCATGCGCAGTGCGCCCGCCGGCCGGCACCGGGAGAATCTTTGGGGTCTCGGCTGCCGGGGGTAGCCGAGACCCCAAAGAGCACGATCGGGGTCGGTATTACCGACCCCTGTTTTTGTGATCGCCGGTAATTAACTGTTTACCGGCGACCGCAAAAAAAAAAAAAAAAAAGTAAAGTGTAATTCTCTGTCCTCTGATGTGATCGCACATCAGAGGACAGAGAAATAGGGGGATTCGGGGACCCTAGCATACTCACCTAGGTCCCTGGATCCTCTTGCTGCTCCTCCTGGCCGCCGGCAGCAGAACATGGCGGACGCATGCCCAGTGCGCCCGCCATCTGTCTCCATCTGCCGGCCGGCAGGAGAAGAGCAGTTGGGGCTAAAATTAGGGGTAGGGTTAGGGGTAGGGGTAGGGGTAGGGTTAGGGGTAGGGTTAGGGGTAGGGTTAGGGGAAGGGTTAGGAGTAGGGTTAGGGTTAGGGGTAGGGTTAGGGGTAGGGTTAAGGCTAGGGTTGGGGCTAAATTTAGGGTTGGGGCTAAATTTAGGGTTAGGGTTGGGGCTAAACTTAGGGTTAGGCTTCTTTCACACTTACGTCGGTACGGGGCCGTCGCAATGCGTCGGCCCGACATACCGACGCACATTGTGAAAATTGTGCACAACGTGGGCAGCAGCTGTAGTTTTTCAACACATCCGCTGCCCAATCTATGTCCTGGGGAGGAGGGGGCGGAGTTACGGCCACGCATGCGCGGTCAGAAATGGCGGATGCGACGTACAAAAAACGTTTCATTTAACTTTTTTTGTGCCGACGCTCCGCCAAAACACAACTGATCCAGTGCACGACGGACGCGACGTGTGGCCATCCGTCACGATCCGTCGGCAATACAAGTCTATGGGCAAAAAACGCATCCTGCGGGCACATTTGCAGGATCCGTTTCTTGTCCAAAACGACGGATTGCGACGGAATGCCAAACGACGCAAGTGTGAAAGTAGCCTTAGGGTTAGGGTTGGGGCTAAAGTTAGGGCTAGGGTTGGGGCTAAAGTTAGGGTTAGAGCTGGGATTAGGGTTAGGGTTTGGATTAGGGTTGGTATTAGGGTTAGGGTTGGCATTAGGGTTACGCTTGGGATTAGGGTTAGGTTTGGGATTAGGGTTAAGGTTAGGGTTGTGATTAGGGGTGTATTGGGATTAGGGTTAGGTTTGAGGTTAGGGTTGAGATTAGGATTAGGGGTGTGTTGGATTTAGGGTTTTGATTAGGGTTATGGTTAGGGTTGACATTAGGGTTGTTTTGGGGTAAGGGTTGTGATTATGGTTAAGGTTAGTGATTAGGATTATGGATGAGGTTGGGATTAGGGTTAGGGGTGTGTTGGGGTTAGGGTTGGAGCTAGAATTGGGGGGTTTCCACTGTTTAGGTACATCAGGGGGTCTCCAAACACGACAGCCAATTTTGCGCTCAAAAAGTCAAATGGTGCTCCCTCCCTTCTGAGCTCTGCCGTGCGCCCAAACAGTGGGTTACCCCCACATATGGGGCATCAGCGTACTCGGGATAAATTGGACAACAACTTCTGGGGTCCAATTTCTCTTGTTACCCTTGTGAAAATAAAAACTTGGGGGCTACAATATCTTTTTTGTGAAAAAAAAAAATATTTTTTATTTTCACGACTCTGCATTCTAAACTTCTGTGAAGCACTTGGGCATTCAAAGTTCTCACCACACATCTAGATAAGTTCCTTGGGGGGTCTAGTTTCCAAAATGGGGTCACTTGTGGAGGGTTTCTACTGGTTAGGTACATCAGGGGCTCTGCAAACACAACATAATACCCGCAGACCATTCTATCAAAGTCTGCATTCCAAAACGGCGCTCCTTCCTTCCGAGCTCTACCGTGTGCCCAAACAGTGGTTTACCCCCACATATGGGGTACCAGCATACTCAGGACAAATTGGACAACAACTTTTGGGGTCCAATTTCTCTTGTTACCCTTGTGAAAATAAAAATTTGGTGGCTAAAAAATCTTTTTTGTGGAAAAAAAAAATATTTTTTATTTTCACGGCTCTGCATTATAAACTTCTGTGAAGCACTTGGGCATTCAAGGTTCTCACCACACATCTAGATAAGTTCCATGGGGGGTCTAGTTTCCAAAATGGGGTCACTTGTGGGGGATTTCTACTGTTTAGGCACATCAGGGGCTCTCCAAACGCGACATGGCGTCCGATCTCAATTCCAGCCAATTCTACATTGAAAAAGTAAAACGGCACTCTTTCTCTTCCAAGCTCTGCGGTGCGCCCAAACAGTGGTTTACCCCCACATATTGGGTATCGACGTACTCAGGAGAAATTGCACAACAACTTTAGTGGTCTAATTTCTCCTGTTACCCTTGTGAAAATAAGAATTTGTGGGCGAAAAGATCATTTTTGTGTAAACAAAAGCGATTTTTTATTTTCACGGCTCTACGTTATAAACTTCTGTGAAGCACTTGGGGGTTCAAAGTGCTCACCACACATCTAGATAAGTTCCTTAAGGGGTCTAGTTTCCAAAATGGTGTCACTTGTGGGGAGTTTCCACTGTTTAGGCACATCAGGGGCTCTCTAAATGTGACATGGTGTCCGATCTCAATTCCAGCCAATTCTGCATTGAAAAAGTCAAACGGCGCTCCTTCACTTCTAAGTTCTGCGGTACGCCCAAACAGTGGTTTACCCCCACATATGGGGTATTGGCGTATTCAGGAGAAATTGCATAACAAAATTTATGGTTACATTTCTGTTTTTACACTTGTGAAAATAAAAAAAATGGTTCTGAATTAAGATGTTTGCAAAAAAAGTTAAATGTTCATTTTTTCCTTCCACATTGTTTCAGTTCCTGTGAAGCACGTAAAGGGTTAATAAACTTCTTGAATGTGGTTTTGAGAACCTTGAGGGGTGTAGTTTTTAGAATGGTGTCACACTTCATTATTTTCTATCATATAGACCCCTCAAAATGACTTCAAATGTGATGTGGTCCCTAAAAAAAAAATGGTGTTGTAAAAATGAGAAATTGCTGGTCAACTTTTAACCCTTATAACTCCCTAACAAAAAAAAATTTTGTTTCCAAAATTGTGCTGATGTAAAGTAGACATGTGGGAAATGTTATTTATTAACTATTTTTCATGACATATCTCTCTGATTTAAGGGCATAAAAATACAAAGTTTGAAAATTGCAAAATTTTAAAAATTTTCGCCATATTTCCGTTTTTTTCATAAACGCAAGTAATATCGAAGAAATGTTACCACTAACATGAAGTACAATATGTCACGAAAAAAGAATCTCAGAATCAGCGGGATCCGTTGAAGCGTTCCAGAGTTATAACCTCATAAAGTGACAGTGGTCAGAATTGCAAAAATTGGCCTGGTCATTAAGTACCAAATTGGCTCTGTCACTAAGGGGTTAAAGGCAATATTAATCTTATTGTATGTAAACGTTTGATTTTGCAGTAATAAAAATCCCTTAAAACATTCTCTCTCCCTCTCTCACTATTCTTGCATATGGCAAATATTAATTGGTCATCCTAATTCTCCTAAAACGGGAAAAGTTTATTCTGATTTCATGTCAGAGTTTGAGAAAATCCTGCATATGTGTTTTTTATGTAGTGTGTGTAAACTTCTGGTTTTAACTGTGTGTTTCATTGTTGTAAGAGTTTATAATAAATACATTTAGAAGTTGTTTCTCTAGTGATTACAGTCAGCTTGCAGTGCAGGAGAAACAGAATGAAGAATGTTTGTAGTCTGTTATCATGGAGATGCATAGATCTGGATAGGTGCTGTAGAAAAAAACTGTAGGACATTTTGCCATTTTATTTCTTTTTCATTTTTCATTACTGATTTATTGGCAGTTAACCATGATAGGAGGAATAAATGAATGAATAAAATACTTAAGTTACAAATTCATGTTGTAAAAGGTTTTTAAAACAAATAAATTAAAAATGGCCATTAAACTTTGATACATTTAAATGCAAGGTGTCAAATGGAAGTTTTAGTTTTCTTCTTTTCCCGAGACATTACAATATGTACTATGTGGCTGCAGAGGCTGAGATCAACATGTCCTTTCCTCACTTAATTACACTCACATCATTTACAAGTGAGCTGTATACTTAGCATTTCTAATTATCATTCATAGAAATAATCATCATCTACCTAATCATTTGCACTACTTCTAGTTGCCTAATTAAAGTTAAAAAAAAGAGTTACAGCCATCTCATGTAATTTCAGTTAATACAACCCTCTTTCCAAGTTATAAAATAAATATTAGCTGCTATAAAGGGAATCTGTCAGCAGGTTTTTGCTATGTGATCTGAAAGCAGCATGATGTAAAGGCAGATACACTGCTTTTACATGATAATCTTTCAGTGTAAATTCAGTTTATCTGTGTAGACTGCTGTGACTGTAAGGCTATGTTCACACTTTGCGGATTTTGCTGCGGATCCGCAGCGGATTTGACCGCTGCGGATCCGCAGCAGTTTCCCATGAGTTTACATTACAATGTAAACCTATGAGAAACAAAAAACGCTGTGCACATGCTGCAGAAAAATCCGCGCGGAAACGCTGCGGATTACATTCCGCAGCATGTCACTTCTTTTCTGCGGATTTGCACCTGCTCCAATAGGAAACTGCAGATGAAAATCCGCAGAAGAAACCGCAGTAAAAAGCGCGATAAATCCGCAGTAAAAACCGCGACAGGTTTTCACTGCGGATTTTGGAATTCTGCTGTGGAAAAATCCGCAGTGGAATCTGCAAAGTGTGAACCTAGCCTAAGGCTAGGTTCACATTGCGTTAGGGCAATCCGTTAAGCGCATAGCGCTAGCGGATTGCGCTAACGCAATGTTTATTTTGGGGCCACGTTCGCCGTCCTCGCTAGGGCAGATCCCCGATCTGCGCTAGAGAGGGACGGACCTCGGACACACCACGGACGCTGCAATCAGCGTCCAAGGTCCGTCACAAAAGAACGGCACATCGCTAGCGCGTGCCGAAAATGGCATGCACTAGCGATGCGCTACAGGCAGAAATCACATTGCTGTCAATGGGTGCGCTAACGGACCCGTTGCACGGCGTTAATTGCGACATTTTCGCCATGCAACGCAGTCCGTTAGCGTTAACCCATTAACGCAATGTGAACCTAGCCTTAGGCTCTGTGCACATGTTGAGCAAAATTTCTGCACCATTTCTTCATCTCTCGTCAGGAAAAATGCAGCTGCAAAGACGTGCTTTCTTGGTGCGTGTTTACCTGCGTTTTTGCCTGATTTGAGGGAAGTCAATGGTGAAAACCGCAGGGCAGAAACTCACAGAGAGTTGACATGCTGCAGATTTTTTTCTGCACCAAATATGCAAGTCAAAAATTAGCAACGTGTGCATGACCCTTCAGGTTTCTCACTCACTTTTCTGGCATCAGGATTGCTTCAGGTTTTTCCAGAAAAATCAGCATGGAAAAAATGCACCAAATCTGCAACATGTGCACAAGCTTTAAATCTTCCCTGTGTCGCCCCAATGACTGGAAGTGAGCAGCTGCTGGGAGAATTAAACTTCATTTTCTCCCTATAGCCGCTGCTCTTGTAAGCTTAGCAGACATGACTTAAAGGGACACTGTCACCTGAATTTGGAGGGAACAATCTTCAGCCATGGAGGCGGGGTTTTTGGGCTTTTGATTCACCCTTTCCTTACCCGCTGGCTGCATGCTGGCTGCAATATTGGATTGAAGTTCATTCTCTGTCCTCCGTAGTACATGCCTGCACAAGGGAATCTTGCCTTGCGAAGGCGTGTACTATGTAGGACAGAGAATGAACTTCAATCCAATATTGCAGCCTGCATGCAGCCAGCGGGTAAGGAAAGGGTGAATCAAAAAACCCAAAACCCCGCCTCCATGGCTGAAGATTGTTCCCTCCAAATTCAGGTGACAGTGTCCCTTTAAACATTATTTAGCTGCAGATTACCAACAGATCTGCAGGTAATTAGCATTTTTGGAGGTGGCAGGTTTCCACACATGCAGACCCCAACATGGATATACAGGGCCCACTCACATGATGAGGCTGCCACTCTCAAATGTATCGACATGCATAGCACGCCAATATAGTTAAAACCTGTGGTAAGGAGCTATGTTCTTCCTTCCTTACCTCCCTACTTTCTGAAGGTAGCAGGTTACTTTAGGCCTACTGCCTATAGAACAGCAGGGGCACGAAATCAGATCCCTGCATTCTCCAACTGCACCAGAACACTTAGGCTATGTGCACACGTTGGCTTAGGAATTTTTGGCAGAAAACGCAGGTGCAGATTTGTCGCATTTTTTGATTGGATTTTGTGCAGATTTGCTGCGGATTTACTGCAGATTTCTTGCGGATTTCTTGCGTTTTTTACCCCTGCGGATTTCTATAATGGAATGGGTACAAAAACGCTGCAGATCTGCAAAAAAGAAGTGACATGCTACTTCTTTTAATCTGCAGCATTTATGCATGGAATTTTCCGCACCATTAGCCCAGCGTTTTTTTTCTCTTTGATTTACATTGTACTGTAAATCACTTGCGGATCTGCAGCGTTTCTGCATAGTAAAAAATGCTGCGGATCCGCAGAAAATCTGCAACGTGTGCACATACCCTTATTAGGCTGGTGGACATTCCTCAACATGAAATTGAAACTCCAAACAGGAAAAGTCTGGGAATTATAGAAAACAAAAGATCAAAAGACTTGTTAATGACTTGAAAATGCTAAAAAATGTAAAACAGTTTTGGGCTTTCCGTCATAGGAGTTAATTTTCTCCCAGCAGCGGGGCTCTCAGTGAGGGGGCTGGGCAGCTTCAGAATGTTATTAACCTGCAGATTAATCCTATAACTGCTAGTTAATAGCAATTTTTTTTACATGACGTTTAAAGACTTTGCACTCATACAAACGTTAATTTTTTTACATACGATTATGGATTTATGAGCAGCAAGGGCAAAAAAATAAACAGGTACACGCCTTGACATGCTATTAATGAGGTTATCAATGGTTGTCTGAAGAATGCTCTGCCACGCTGAATGCACCTGGGCACACAAATCAACAAGATCAGCTGCTGGCAGCTCCCTATGCAAGTGCTAGTCACTGATGTCTCAGATGTGCTCACTGGGAGACAAGTCTGGAGATGCTGCAGGTCATGGTAGTGTGATGCCCAAGGGTCCTGGTCATCACAGTGGCATTGCTTTCCCCACAGGGAGAGTGATGTCACGCTTGGAAGCGATGAAGGATATCTTTCACCAAGTAATCACATACACACAAGTTCAAACTCCAGGCCAGAAGGGGGAGCTCTAAAGCTGATTTCGGGTGAACTGCCCTATTAATACATTCTGGTCTGGAGGGAAAGAGTCAGTTAGTGAGCAGACTGTCAGAGGACAGAGACAAGGGCAGACAGACATAGAGTGTCAGAAGGTCTGAAGGGGTCATGTAGTCTGCGGTACTACAGCTCCTGGAGAAAAGAGACCTTAGAAGGAACGAACAACTTGTGGGAAGTGTGCAGGAGAGAAAAGGCACAGGAGAGTGATACCAGAGCAGTGAATCAGCTACCTCCCTGGCTGACGCAGATTCCGGTAGCTGGAAGACCGTGGCCGTGCTGAACTCTAAGTGGCATAGCTGAAACTGGCAGGACAGCTGAACTTCAAGTTACCTGTCTGCCTTTACACCCAGGAGACACAGTGATACTTATAGGGCCCAGGTCCTGATAGAGACCCTATAAAAAAGACCTACTTCACCTGTCTTATGGGTTGTGCCCTAACCTTTATGGGGGACAGAAACTGTGAGGACCTTATCAGAAGCCATAGGCAGTAAAAGATAACAACACCACCGCGCTTTGAGGAAGGCTTTCATCTCCACCTGGTGAAGGGGACTCTGGATTTTCTTCCAAGCCGGTCGGACCCTGCCTGTCCTGTGATCTAGTGCCCTTGACTGCGGTTGCCTGAAGCTTCAGTAAACCAGGTAAAGAGACTGCAAACCTGTGTCCTCATTCCTTACTGCACCATTCACCACCTTCTATCTACACATCGGGAGCCCTGGGGACCCACTTCACCTGTGGGAAGTTATACCATCTAGCTGCCATAACATCACCCCAGATGACCCCTTTAAGCAGCGTAGGTCCCTACTGACCGAATACCACAGGTGGTGTCACGAACATAAACTTTAATCAAAATCCCTTTTTCATGGGCACCCAGGGTCACGGACTGGGTCGCCACCGTGACACATCCCTTTAAGTACTGGACCCGGTACCGAGTGCCCCACAGCTCTGGTGGGCGTTCCATTTTGGCGTCACGAACAGGATGGACCGATCCATTGGAATGGGTCCTGTACACCATGGATTATAATGGACTGTGTAAAATTATTAATGGCCACCATTGCTGCATCACGGGCGGATAAAGGAGGAAGATGTGTTGCCATGGGTGGAGTTAAAGAACCGGAGCAAAAGCTGGATCCACCCACTACAGAGACTTTAATGTCAGAAAAACATGTCCGTCACCAGGACGGATCCGCCCCCGGAGATCGCCGGCGGCAAAAGTGGAGCAGAGACCATCCACAAAATGGAGGAAATGAGGAGGAAGATGCGGGAAAGTGTGGCCGCAGCATGGCTGAATGCAACCCAGTAACTACATTGGCAGACAGCAGTGGAGAGCCGCCAGGACCTGCCAACACCAGAGAGGGTGTCCCCGGTCAGCAGCAACAAGAAACCACAGACCTGATGACCACCTTGGATCCGGAGCTCCTCGGTGCAGAGATAGAGGAGTTGGCCCTACAACTCCTGCAGACCCAGATGACAGTGGTGACCGCATGGAAGAAGTACCTGATCTGGAGGATGAAGACCGCACAGATCCAGACCACATCACCAGCGCTCTCAGCCCCAGCGGAGCCAGAAGGAGAGACGCTGCTGAAGGAGTTGGCACCGATGGAAGATCCGGGGCCTGCACCTGTAACCCCAATGGAGCCAGAAAGTAAGGCACCGCAGGAAAGCGAGATGCTGCTAACAGAGATGACAACGCCACAGCACAAGGCCCTGCAGCCCGCGGACCAGGCGCCGCAACAAGTGATCCTGACCCCAGAGGAGGAGGGAAAAGACACCAGCACCGGTGAGACAAGTACGCAAACTGCCCCGGTAGCTGAAGACACCTTAGTGGGGCCCTTAGAACCACCGACGACTTTATCACCTGGCCAGACAATATCAGGCACAGTAACATGGGACCGCATGATAGACATAAGACATGATTTAACTGACCCAATGACACCAGAATCATCGCCCCTGAAGGCGTACAGACCAAAAGAAGCCATATGCTCGAAGCACCCAAAAACTGACGTTATGGGATTCCCAGTAGAGGCCCATACAGCAGCTAACCGTGTGGATATACTAGCAAAAACCAGGTACCGCAAAGCTAAACCTGCAGACAGAGGACTATTAAGATCAGGATATTATGCCCTACATGTAAAAAGGTGCTCAGGACAGCAAATCCATATCCGTGTAGCCACTGAAAGTGGAACGCATCCCCAGTCTGCACAAACTGCTATTGATGGACTGTTTCCTATTGAGTCACCAGTTGTGACATCTGCCAAAGGACTTGCCCAGTCAGGAAGCTGTGCACCCCAGGACCTGCTCTGGAAGAATAATTAAAGGGACATTCACCTATGTGAAAGTAATATAAATAACGTTTAGTTGATGTTTTCTTTCCAGTTTAGAAGGACAACAGGGTAATGGACAATAATTACCTGAGAACTTCCTTGTAATAGCACCCTAGTTCTACCCACTTTGCTGGCATGGGTAGGGCCTTGTTTACCTTGTTTTGCTTTAACAGGCCAAAAGAAGAACTGTATGGCATTGAGGAGACCAGGACTGGTCAGTGCGCCTTTGTAAATAAATGTTTGCACTTTTACCTGTGTACACTTATGTTATTGTTTATGCAACATTCAAGAAAGCACACCTCCCATAAAGGGATATCTATGTTAATTTGTTGAAAAGCATTTTCAAAAATTTTTGTATGTATTTTATTATCCTGTAACAATTGTTGTTTCTTTTTCCCAGTCCAAGAGAACTGGATTTAACCGGGGGGAGTGTGATGCCCCAGGGTCCTGGTCATCACAGTGGCATTGCTTTCCCCATGGGGAGAGTGATGTCATGCTTGGAAGCGATGAAGGATATCTTTCACCAGGTAATCACATACACACAACACGTTTATACTCCAGGCCAGAAGGGGGAGCTCTAAACCTGATTTAGGGTGAACTCCCCTATAAATGCATTCTGGTCTGGAGGGAAAGGGTCAGTTAGTGAGCAGACTGTCAGAGGACAGAGACGAGGGCAGACCAACATAGAGTGTCAGAAGGTCTGAAGGGGCCATGTAGACTGAGGTACTACAGCTCCTGGAGAAAAGAGAACTTAGAAAGAACAACTTGTGGAAAGTGTGCAGGAGAGAAAAGGCACAGGAGAGTGATACCAGCGGAGCAGAGCACTGAATTAGCTACCTCCCTGGCTGGCGAAGATTCTGGTAGCCGGAAGACCGTGGCCATGCTGAACTCTAAGTGGCATAGCTGAAACCAGCAGGACAGCTGAACTTCAACTTAACTGTCCACCTTTACACCCAGGAGACACAGTGATACTTATAGGGCTGGGTCGTGATAGAGACCCTAGAAAAAGGCTTGCTTCACCTGTTATATGGGTTGTGTCCTAACCTTTATGAGGGACAGAGAGAACTGTGAGGACCTTATCAGAAGCCATAGGCATTAAGGACTACAACACCACCATGCTTTGAGGAAGGCTTTCATCTCCACCTGGTGAAGGGGACTCTGGATTTGCTTCCAAGCCGGCTGGACACTGCCTGTCCTGTGATCTGGTGCCCTGGACTGCGGTTGCCTGAAGCTTCAGTAAACCAGGTAAAGAGACTGCAAACCTGTGTCCTCGTTCCTTACTGCACCATTCACCATCTTCTATCTACACACCTGGAGCCCTGGGAACCTACTTCACCTGTGGGAAGTTATACCATCTAGCTGCCATAACATCACCCCAGAGGACCCCTTTAAGCAGCGCCTGTCCCTACTGACCGAATACCACAGGCGGCGTTACGAACATAAACTTTAATCAAAATCCCTTTTTCATGGGCGCCCAGGGCCACAGACTGGGTCGCCGCCGTGACACATCCCCTTAAGTACTGGACCCGGTATCGAGTGCCCCACGGCACTGGCGGGCGTTGCAGTAGCATGTTTGGGTCACACAGGCTGTGAACAACATGCGGTTTGATATTCACATTTTGAAAAACAGCTAATGTAACACTTTGGAGATGTCTTTTTTATTTAGCAAGCAAAAGAACAATAAGTCAACATTTGGGTTTTGCTGACAAAATCTTTTAAGGTTTTCTATATTGTTTTTCTGCTGTTTTTGGTCTGACAGTGAAGACACTGGTCAAAAAATGTATGAAACTGACTTTGGCACTCGCCCCACTTAACATATCCCAGGAGCTCACTTGAGTTCACTCTTTTAACTCTTTACAGGAATCTAGAGGAACCAAGACTGACAGATGACATGTTATTATTATTGGCTGACGGCGCACACACGCTGCCCAGCAGGAGGGGAACACTACTAAAGCTGCAAACTGAGATTGCTGAATGGCAAGCAAGCCATTGGGCCCTCTCTTATCAGTACCTCCCACATGAATAGAGCAGAAAACAAATACTGTATATCATGCATATATGTTACCAAATCCAGCTGCTCTAGCTGCAGAAAACACAGACTGCCTTAGGGTGCGTGTTCACGGTCCGGATAGTCAGCGCTTTGGATAGAGCGGAAAACCAGGTCCACCCAAAGCGCAGCACCCTTCTGTACACGCGGTGATTCCAGATGTCTTCATTGCACACATCCGGAATCGCCGCACACTATACATAGGACTCTGTTATTTACCTTGCGGCAACGGAGCGTCGTCGCAAGGTAAACAGACATGCTGCGTTCTAAAAAGACACGCCGCATGTCCGGAAACGCAGGGCCGCCGGATGTGTGTTCGCACGTGGAGTGCCCCCGTTAGGGCAGTGGGGTACTCGGACCAGGCCCTACGTTTCTCAAGGGGGTTGTCACGGTGGCTGAACCGGTCCGTGGCCCTAGGGGCGTCCGTTGATATAAGGGGGAAAGGTCTTTAAAGGGGAAATGTTCGTGACGCCACCTGTGGTATTCTGTCAGGGTGACCGACGCTGCTTAGGGCTCCGCTGGGGTGATGTGATGGCAGCTAGTTGGTATACCTTCCCACAGGTGAAGTATGTCCCCAGGGCTTCCCAGGGTGTAGATGGTGGATGGTGTGTGGCACAGTGAAGAATGAGGACACAAGGGTGCAGTCTCTTTACCTTTTTACTGAAGGTTCAGCATCCACAGTCCAAAGCACCAGATCACAGGGCAGGCAGAGTCTGGCCAGTCCGAAGACAAATCCAGAGGCTTCCTATCCAGGTAGAAATCAGTAGCCTACCTCTAGCGCCTGTGTGTTGTAGTATCTCCCTGCCGTGTGTCTCGGTAAGGTCCTCACAACTGTTGTAGATGTTCTAGATGTTATGTCTCTTTCTCTCTCTGTCCCCCTGATGGATAAGATAGGACAAACCCGTATGACTGATGGCCTGAGGCTTTTTACAGGGACTCTACAATGCCCCGGCCCCCACAGTTGCCACCGTGCCTCCTGGGTATAAGGTCAGGCAACTAATATGGAACTAGCTGTCCTGCCAGTCTCTGGAGCCAGGCTTGGAGACGATGACTCCCTCAGTGTTCCGGCTACCGGCTTCTGCGCCTCAGAAAGGAGGCAGCCTTTTACAGGGCAGAACTCCTTCTGGTTTCCTCTCCTTTTTGCTATGACCTCATTTCTCACTCTCTGCAACGCAATTCCTTTCAATGTCTCTTTCTTTGGATGCTGCTGCACGTGGGGCAGGCCCCTCTGTCTAGGCCTCTGACAGGATCCCACCCCTGTCAGGGACCCACTACCTGAGCGAAGCCCAGATAGCAGCTCACTGGGTGAAGCCCAGCCAGCCTCCGCCAGACTGGTGCTGCTTGGGTGAAACCCAGCTCGCTTCTGCCTCACTTCCTGTCCAGCCCACCAGTTTTACCTGATTGTGAGGAGTGCCCTAATAGATAGGAGCATAGCTCCCCCTGGCTGACTGGAGTGTGAAGTGTGTTGTGTGGTTTGTGATACCTGGTAAAGTGATCTCCTTTATTGCCTTCAGACGTAATATCACTCCCCCTGGTGGAAGAACGACATTACTGTAATGACCAGGACCCCGGGTCGCTGCACACGCATAGTGGAGACCGAATTTCATAAAATCCCCTCCACTATGCTGTAACATCTGGACGCTGCGGGTTGAACGCTGCGGTTGTACACAGCGTTCAATCTGTAGCTAATCCGGATGTAATCCGACATGGGGACACATACCCTTAAGCCTCATGCACACAGCTGTAATATGAACCCATCAACTTGGCATGACAACTGATAGAGCTGAGCCTTAGGCCGGAGTCACACTACCGTATAACACGGCCGAGTGCTATGTGATAAAACATCACATAGCACTCGGCCCAGTGTTACTCTATGGGGCAGCTCGATCTGCAATTATTTTCTCATACATGAGAGAACAATCGATTGACAGTGACGCTCGACTCACTTGCACCTATACAAGACTATGGGTGTGAGTGAAACATAGCACTGCATTCTGATATCACCCAAGTGCAGCGCGATTCCCACTGACGTTAGCAGCAGAGGAGATGGAGAAATTACTTTCTCCGTTTCCTCCATAGCTGTGTGCTAATGTGCTCCGATCCTCTCACATGACACTTGGCTCCCGCTTGCAGCAGAGCAGGTGCCAAGGGTCATTAGCATATCGCATCAGATGCTATACACTAGTGTGACTCCAGCCTTATTCTGCATACGTGTCATGAGGACAGCTGGATGGAATTTGTTTTTACTTGTTCACTTGGAAAAACGTCCACTTTTCTTCTAATTTTGTTCAACTTATTATTTATCTTTATTGCATTCTAGATTCGTTAATAATGGCTAACAAGAGCACAAATCACACAAAAAAGTGGAAACTCGCCCTACTATGTTCATGGTATTTCAGAAGAACCAATCCTGTTAAAAATTGAAGAGATAAAACACATACAGCCCCCAAAACGGTCCTATCTATAAAAAAATAGAGCTTTTGCAATGCAAGAATAAATGACAAACCACACCAAAATTTATAACAGTAATAATTTGTTGTGCAAACTGCAGATTTGTCAGTCAAAAAACATCAGAACCTGTCGTATGCTGCCACCTACTGACATAAGAACATATTGCTGTATATACATGTACATGCACACAAAGCGGGGTCCAAAGTCTAACATCACTAGAAGTAAGGTTTTATCTTGCCTTCTTGTACTTCTGAATGTAATAGTGTGTCTAATTAAATTTGTTCCAATGACAGCACTCTTTAATACTGGCATAGCTTCCCCAAGTTTGCACACAACCATCTAGATCCATATTATCTCAGCCTGACATGAGAATGTTTCATTCTGTTGTATAATATCACTGATTTTTTGTCACTCTAAAGCCATATGGACACCAAGTTTCAGGGAGTTTTTGGAGCAGACATTGGGCAGAAACTCTTGAAATCCTTTGCTAAATCTCATAACTCCTCAAAAACTCAAGAGTTTTTGCTCATTTTTTCCTCCAAAAACTAAGCAAAAAGGCTCCATGTGTACATAGCTTAGGGTTGGAGACCCGTCCCGTTGAATGTAAGTCCGCAAGGACAGAGACCTCTCCCCTCTGTACCAGTCTGTCACTGTAAATTTGTGTACTGTAAATGATATCTATAACTCTGTATGTAACCCCTTTCTCATGTACAACACCATGGAATTAATGGTGCTATATAAATAAATAATAATAATAACAACAGTTATTGAACCTGAAACATTTTTCAGATATTAACAATCAATTTAAAAACCTGTGGGGAGAATGTATCATTCCCTCTATGCCAGTTTACCAGAGTCCCTACATTTGGTGCAAGGGGTAATTGTGAAAAAATGTGACTTTTTGTCCATTTACACCAGTATTATGAGTTTTGTTTAAAAAATGGATGGGGCTAAGCAAGACTGCGGTTTAGCTAAATATCTAAAGGGCATGTTCACATTGAGCTTTTTGGGATAATTTTTTGGAGCGGATCGTCTCTAAATCCTTCTCAAAAACTGCTTTGAAAACTCTTGAATTTTTTTCAACTTTTTTTTTTTAGCAGATGCGCTCCTGCTCAGCCATGCGCCATATAGATGAAACCGCGTCCTAACGGACGCATAGAGAAGGGAGATTAAATCATGTGCGCACCCATTAGATGAAACATCCATTCAGGACATTTGACGTATTGATACATCATGGAAGGGAAGGAGTTCCCAACCGATGAGGTGTAAATATGTCATGTCATTGGTGCAGGCACAAGAGTTGTGCGCGCACTATTGCTGCCAGGTGTCCAGCTAACATGACAGCTGAGACCCAGCTCTCAATGACCCTGGCTGTTTAACCCCATAAATGCTGAGATCGATATTGATCACAGCATTTAGGGGGCATTGTTGCGAGGGGCCGATCGTTGCCATGGTGACCTGAGGTCATCATGACGACATCCGTTGTCACCAGGCTATGGAAAGCCTTTTAGACAATGCTCAGAGCATGGTCTAAGGCACTTGTGTCAGTGAAGCACTGACAATTATAAAGCATTGCAATGCTTTATACCAGTGATTAGACTACTGAAAGTCAAAGTCCCATAAACAGACTAAGTAAAAAAAGTAAACAAAAAAGAAAATTTTTAAAATCTATATTTTTTTAAAATCACAAAATAATAAATATATATATACAGTACAGACCAAAAGTTTGGACACACCTTCTGATTTAAAGATTTTTCTGTATTTTCATGACTATGAAAATTGTAAATTCACACTGAAGGCATCAAAACCATGAATTAACACATGTGGAATTATATACTTAACAGAAAAGTGTGAAACAACTGAAATTATGTCTTATATTCTAGGTTCTTCAAAGTAACCATCTTTTGCTTTGATGACTGCTTTGCACACTCTTGGCATTCTCTTGATGAGCTTCAAGAGGTAGTCACCAGGAATGGTCTTCAACAATCTTGAAGGAGTTCCCAGAGATGCTTGGCCCTTTTGCCTTCACTCCGCGGTCCAGCTCACCCCAAACCATCTCGATTGGGTTCAGGTTTGTTGACTGTGTTGGCCAGGTCATCTGGCGTAGCACCCCATCACTCTCCTTCTTGGTCAAATAGCCCTTACACAGCCTCGAGGTGTGTTTGAGGTCATTATCCTGTTGAAAAATAAATGATGGTCTAACTAAACGCAAACCGGATGGAATTGCATGCCGCTGCAAGATGCTGTGGTAGCCATGCTGGTTCAGTATGCCTTCAATTTTGAATAAATCCCCAACAGTGTCACCAGCAAAGCACCCCCCACACCATCACACCTCCTCCTCCATGCTTCACGGTGGGAACCAGGCATGTAGAGTCCATCCGTTCACCTTTTCTGCGTCGCACAAAGACACGGTGGTTGGAACCAAAGATCTCAAATTTGGACTCATCAGACCAAAGCACAGATTTCCACTGGTCTAATGTCCATGCCTTGTGTTCTTTAGCCCAAACAATTCTCTTCTGCTTGTTGCCTGTACTTAGCAGTGGTTTCCTAGCAGCTATTTTACCATGAAGGCCTCCTCTTAACAGTTGTTGTTGTAGAGATGTGTCTGCTGCTAGAACTCTGTGTGGCATTGACCTGGTCTCTAATCTGAGCTGCTGTTAACCTGCGATTTCTGAGGTTGGTGACTCGGATAAACTTATCCTCAGAAGCAGAGGTGACTCTTGGTCTTCCTTTCCTGGGGCGGTCCTCATGTGAGCCAGTTTCTTTGTAGCGCTTAATGGTTTAGCCACTGCACTTGGGGACACTTTCAAAGTTTGCCCAATTTTTTGGACTGACTGACCTTCATTTCTTAAAGTAATGATGGCCACTCATTTTTTCTTTACTTAGCTACTTTTTTCTTGCCATAATACAAATTCTAACAGTCTATTCAGTAGGACTATCAGCTGTGCATCCACCAGACTTCTGCACAACACAACTGATGGTCCCAATCCCATTTATAAGGCAAGAAATTCCACTTATTAAACCTGACAGGGCACACCTGTGAAGTGAAAACCATTCTCGGTGACTACCTTTTGAAGCTCATCAAGAGAATGCCAAGAGTGTGCAAAGCAGTCATCAAAGCAAAAGGTGGCTACTTTGAAGAACCTAGAATATAAGACATAATTTCAATTGTTTCACACTTTTTTGTTAAGTATATAATTCCACATGTGTTAATTCATAGTTTTGATGCCCTCAGTGTGAATGTACAATTTTCATAGTCATGAAAATACAGAAAAATCTTTAAATGAGAAGGTGTGTCCAAACTTTTGGTCTGTACTGTATATTAAAAACTTTGAAAAGTATATATGTTTGGTATCACCAAGCGACCCGACCCATAAAACTGTCACACTAGTTAACCCATTCAGTGAATACCATAAAAAAATGTAAAAAACGATGTTTTTTCATCATACTCCGCAATAGAAAGTGGAATAAATCAAGATCAAAATGACAAATGTGTAATAAAAATGGTATAGCTGAAAATGTCATGTTGTCCTCCAAAAAAACAAGCCGCCATAAAGCTCCATCAGCGGAAAAATAAAAAGTTATAGCTCTCAGAATAAAGCGATGTGAAAATAATTATTTTTTCTATAAAATAGTTATTTTGTGTAATTGCGCTAAACATAAAAAAATGATATAAATGTGGTATCTCTGGAATCATACTTCCGCAGTCATGTACTACAGGCATGTACTACGGAGGACATAGAATGAACTTCAATCCAATATTGCGGCCAGCATGCAGCCAGCGGGTAAGGAAAGGGTGAATCAAACACCCCAAAACTCCGCCCATATGACCAAAAACCGGTCCCGCCAAATTCAGGTGACAGGTTCCCTTTAAGAGTTTCCAGCACCGGTGTCAGATTCTTGTGCAAGTAATTTGTAATCGGCAAAGAGATTGATATCCCAAGATATTTGAATTGGTCTGCTATCTTAAGTCTACCCCCTTCCGTAGAATCACCCAGCTCACCCCCCCCCCCCACATCATCCACCATGAATAAAATTGATTTATTCCAGTTTATTTTTAGTCCTGATAGAGAACCAAATTCCTCAATAAGCTGCATAGCATTGCTCAATGAGTCATGCGGGTCCCCCAGAAATAATAATAATAATAATCTTTATTTTTATATAGCGCTAACATATTTATTCCGCAGCATTTCTGCACACATTATCATCACTGTCCCCGATGGGGCTCACAATCTAAATTCCCTATCAGTATGTCTTTGGAATGTGGGAAGAAACTGGAGTGCCCAGAGGAAACCCACGCAAACACGGAGAAAACATACAAACTCTTTGCAGATGTTGTCCTGCGTGGGATTAGAACCCAGGACCCCAGCGCTGCAAGGCTGCAGTGCTAACCACTGCGCCACCGTGCTGCCCCTAAAAATAGCAGTATATCTTCAACGTAGAGCACTATCTTTTCTTCTATCGACCCATATTTGAACCGTAAAACCTCGGTGGACTGTCGAATTTTGACGGCCAACGGTTCCATGGCCAGAGCGAACAAAAGAGGGGAGAGCGGGCATCCCTGTCTCGTTCCCCTATGCAGCTGAATCATGTGAGAAAGCTCGCCATTCACTCTCACTCTAGCTGATGGTTGCTCATATAGCAGCTGAACCCAAGACACAAAATGTGGGCCAAAGCCAAAACAGTGCAATACCTGCCACAGGTACCCCCATTCCACACTATCGAATGCCTTATGGGCATCCAAGGAAGCAATAACTCTATGCCCACCATTATCAGCCCCCAGTTGTAAATTCAAAAAGAGTCTTCTTAGATTCACTGCCATAGACCCATCAGGCATAAAGCCAGACTGATCTGGGTGGATTAGTTTAGAAACAACACCTGTTAATCGGGCCGCTAACACCCCGGCCAGGAGCTTAACATCTGTAGTAAGTAGAGATATCGGGCGATATGATTCAGGCCGTCGCAGATCTTTATCTTCCTTCGGAATTACTACTATTACTACAAGCAAGGTTCCCCTAAGCTTGGCCTCCTCCAATACTACTCTTAATCTGGGTATCTTTATATATTTCGGCAGGTAGCCCATCTACACCTGGCGCCTTACCTCTTGCCATCGCCCTTAAAGCCCGACTTAGTTCTTCATCAGTAATAGGGCCCTCCAAACTTTCTCTATCCTCGTCACTCAGTCTAGGCAAAGTAATGCCCTCTAAAAATGCCATATTGTCTCCCTCCGATGGGACTACACCAGAGGAGTACAGATCCGCATAGAATTCCATAAAGACTCTTAAAATCTCAGAGGTCTCCGATACTTTCATACCATTGTCAAGTTCCAATGAATGCACGAATGATGCACTCCTCTGAGCAGAAGCCACCAATGACAACATATGTCCAACTACCTCTCCCTCCTGGTAAAACGCCAGATGCTGGAACTCTCTCTTCCTCTCTGCCCTCTCCATTAGAATTTTATTCATGCGGTTCTGGGCTTCTTTTAGCAGTTTGCCAGCCTCAGGAGTACCCAATGTAATCAAAGCATCTTCAGCAATTCTCAGCCTTTCCCTCGCGTCATTCTCCGCTTGTTTTGACCGACGTTTACATCTACTAATATCCCTAAACAGCAGCCCTCTCAAAAATGCCTTCATAGTCTCCCAAATGGTAAGTATATCCGCACTACCCTCATTAATCTCAAAGAACTCCTCTACCTCTCGCTGTATGGTCTGTTATGATCTGGTGGTTTAGGAACAACATGAGACAAGCTCTGAAGGAGGTGGTATCTGTACTGACCGCAAACCCTGAACCTAGCAGCGCAACTAAAAATAGCCGTAGGGGGTACCTGACGCTCCCTAGACCCCTCGGCACAGCCTAAGATCTAACTTCCCCTAAAGATGGAAACAGGAAACCTATCTTGCCTCAGAGAAAATCCCCAAAGGAAAGATAGCCCCCCACAAATATTGACGGTGAGAGGAGGGGAAAATAACATACGCAGAAATGAAATCAGATTTTAGCATAGGAGGCCAGTCTAGCTTGATAGATAGGACAGGAAAGGATACTGTGCGGTCAGTATTAAAACTCTACAAAAATCCACGCAGAGTTTACTAAAAATCTCCACACCTGACTAAAGGTGTGGAGGGTAAATCTGCTTCCCAGAGCTTCCAGCAAGACAGAATTAATTCATACTGATAACGCTGGATAAACATAGAAAACACAGAACGGAAAAGTCCACAATCTGTGAACAGAAAAGAGCAAGCAAAAACTTAGCTTAGCTGAACTGGTCAGGATAACAGGGAAATCCAAAGAGATGTGAATCCAACCAGGAGCCATTTACAAGTGGCACCAGCTGAAGGACAGAGCAGACAAATAGCAGAGCAGAGACGATCAGTGGAAGCAGCTGAAGATAGCTAACTCCAAGGAGCAGCCACACCACTAGAAACCACAAGAGGGAGCCCAAGAGCAGAACTCACAAAAGTGCCACCTACAACCACCGGAGGGAGCCCAAGAGCGGAACTCACAACAATGGTCTCCAAGCTCACACTATGCAACCAGTTAGGATGAATTTTCCACTCTCTCCATTGTCGCGCCCATGTCCCCGCCAGCCTCAACTCCACCTCCAACGGATTATGATCTGAGAACACCCGTGGCAAATACCTGACTTCTCCCAACAAAGTGTCAAACATGTTATTCCCTAGCGCCATGTCTATTCTAGATAGCGCGTCATAAGCTGGTGAGTAGCAGGAGTATCCCCTCTCCCCCATGTGTCGCACCCTCCACAGATCAATCATACCGATCTCTCGCACATATGTTCCAAATGGCGTAGTATGACTTTCCGTCCTATGCTGTATGTTTTTATTTCTATCCCAAAAATCATCGCAAATGTTATTGAGGTCTCCTATAATTAAAAGCGGCAACAGATCTCCCCGTCCAATCAATTCCAAAACATCTCTAATTTTTTTTGCTAGAATAGGGGGGAGGGATGTACATAGCCACCACATACATCAAAACCCCAAGCAGTCTACATTTCACTATCACATATTGCCCTTCCACATCAACATACACCTTCACCTCTTCATAACGCACACCTGCTGGGACCAGCACCGATACTCCTCTTGTGTACGTAGAGAAAGTGGAGTCATATGACCTCTGCAGCCATCTCGTACTCAAGACATCGACCCTCTCACGTACCAAGTGCGTTTCCAACAGACATATCAAGGAGGCCCTTTGATCATGAGCATATTGAAGAACCGCCGCTCTTCTGGTCTTGTCTGCTAGGCCTCTAACATTCCAACTTAGTAGTTTAATGCGCTCCCCCATCATGTCTCAGAATAGTGATCCAAGAATCCTTACTTTCTAACCTGAGCTGTCTAACCCCCACTCTCCCCTCCCATCCCAACCCCCCCAAACTATCACATTTTACTCTCATCGAGAGTGGGGCTCCTGGGCACTTTTGAGACACTCTCACCTAAGTTAACACCACCCTCTGGCTCCCGCCACCAACAGCACCGCAGCTCCTTACATTGATTAATAACATATCAAAACATACAAAAAAGTAGAGAAATTAGAAAAGCAATATTTGCAGAACACCCTGTCAGCATCCCCCACCCCCCTCCATCTTCCAAGGTTTGAAATAGCTATAGGCAGAAAGTAAACACAGAAAGAAGCCCAATTCTCTTCTGTCAAAAGTGAAGCAATAACCACACATGTTGCCACAGAAAGTCAGTCTCCTGCAGCCTGCAGTTTCTTGGCATTAATACCAATCCACTGAGTAGAGTCTTCTGGCGTCATGAAGAAGTGTGCTTTATTGAAGGCGACCACTCTCAATCTCGCAGGGAAAAACATGGAATATTGCACGCCCAGTTCTCTCAACGCCTCTTGACGCCAGTAAACTGCATTCTCTGTTTCTGGACCGCAGCGGAGTAGTCCGTATAAATGGCAATCCTATGTCCTCCAGCAGTGAAGTCCTCCATTTCTCTGGCTTTCTCTTCTCCTTCAGCCAGCTTTCAATAAACTCAGTGGGATTTCTCCCCTCTGTTTTTTCTGGCAAACCGACTATCCGGATGTTATTTCTTCTGGATCTGTTTTCTAGATCCTCATTTTTTGCTGCCAATTCCTTTATCTGTTGGACAAACTTTTTCTCTGCCTTTTCCAATTTTACAATATGATCCTCAGCAGTGCTCATCCTCTCTTCCACTTCTCCCATACGTTTGTCCATTCTCTGTACAGCAGCCTTTATTTGTATAATCTCCCTTTTAACCTCCATCATCTGAAGGGTTAAGTCATTTACTGGTTACAAGAAGATAAGAGGATAAAAACATCCTTTATGGTTGGTTCCCCACTCAGTTCCACTGCCTTCAGAGCCTCTGCCTCTGCAGCCATGCCACTGTCTTCCTCCCCCTTCTGAGACCCCCCCCCCAAGGCATTCCCTTATCAAGTCTCTCCTCCACCTCCTCCTCTCCTTCAGATCTCTCTTCAGATGTTTCCTGTGTCTTTTCCCCACCATCCACCCAGGCAAACCTTATTAGCTTTGCTGCAGCCTCAAGAAGTTTCTGACAGGCGGCATTTGCATTCACATAGTAACATAGTAACATAGTTAGTAAGGCCGAAAAAAGACATTTGTCCATCCAGTTCAGCCTATATTCCATCATAATAAATCCCCAGATCTACGTCCTTCTACAGAACCTAATAATTGTATGATACAATATTGTTCTGCTCCAGGAAGACATCCAGGCCTCTCTTGAACCCCTCGACTGAGTTCGCCATCACCACCTCCTCAGGCAAGCAATTCCAGATTCTCACTGCCCTAACAGTAAAGAATCCTCTTCTATGTTGGTGGAAAAACCTTCTCTCCTCCAGACGCAAAGAATGCCCCCTTGTGCCCGTCACCTTCCTTGGTATAAACAGATCCTCAGCGAGATATTTGTATTGTCCCCTTATATACTTATACATGGTTATTAGATCGCCCCTCAGTCGTCTTTTTTCTAGACTAAATAATCCTAATTTCGCTAATCTATCTGGGTATTGTAGTTCTCCCATCCCCTTTATTAATTTTGTTGCCCTCCTTTGTACTCTCTCTAGTTCCATTATATCCTTCATGAGCACCGGTGCCCAAAACTGGACACAGTACTCCATGTGCGGTCTAACTAGGGATTTGTACAGAGGCAGTATAATGCTCTCATCATGTGTATCCAGACCTCTTTTAATGCACCCCATGATCCTGTTTGCCTTGGCAGCTGCTGCCTGGCACTGGCTGCTCCAGGTAAGTTTATCATTAACTAGGATCCCCAAGTCCTTCTCCCTGTCAGATTTACCCAGTGGTTTCCCATTCAGTGTGTAATGGTGATATTGATTCCTTCTTCCCATGTGTATAACCTTACATTTATCATTGTTAAACCTCATCTGCCACCTTTCAGCCCAAGTTTCCAACTTATCCAGATCCATCTGTAGCAGAATACTATCTTCTCTTGTATTAACTGCTTTACATAGTTTTGTATCATCTGCAAATATCGATATTTTACTGTGTAAACCTTCTACCAGATCATTAATGAATATGTTGAAGAGAACAGGTCCCAATACTGACCCCTGCGGTACCCCACTTCACAGCGTCCGATCTGGCATCGGCGACATCTTGGGTCTCTCCAGCCTCTCCTGCACCCACGTCCTTCTGCCTCCTCCTCGTCATTTCGTCTCTCACCGGTCGGCTTCTGCGACTCCCCTTCACTCCTGGGGACTTCAGCCCGCAGGTACGGCACAATTTGAAGCAAACAGCTGTGTCTGCTCAGGATTATCTTGCTGGTAGCAGTGGGAGCTCTTTCCTCAGCGTCCGCTCACATGGCCAGCTAGGACACGCCCCATAGATAGATAGCTAATTGCTTCCTTATTTTACTGTACTTGTATTTATTGTTTACATAAATAAATAAAATGGCGTAGAGTCCCCCTTCATTTTGATAACCAGCTGAGGGAAATCCGACAGCTGGTGGCTGATGTTAATAATCTGGGATAGTGCCAATAGCCATAAAGATTATAGCTATTGGCTCCCTCCCAGACTAAGAACAACAGCCCTCTGCCGCCCTAGAAATGGCGCACCATTGGATGCACCAATTTTGGCGCATAGCCTCCGCTCTTCCCACTTGACCTGGTGTGGTGGCAAGTGGGGTAAAAGTTGTGGGGTTGATGTCAGCTGTTTTATGTCCACTGACATCAAGCTCAGGGATTAGTAATGGAGAGGCATCTATAAGACACCCCCATTACTAACCCTTAATCAAATCTCATAAAGACAGAGTAAAGTTCTTTAAAAAGGAATAAACACTCTCCCATTCTCTTTTACCCATTTTGTCACAAAAAAATAAAAAAGCAAAGTAATACTCACCTTTCCACTGATAATCCATTAATGCCCATGTCACATGACGATCTGGATAGTTTTGTGAGTGGTCACATCAGTGATGCTACCGCTCACCACGCCAGCCGGAACACACTGAACAAAACATGCTAACGCGGCTGCGTGTGACCGGTGGTGACGTCAAAAAGGTTACTGCAGGTCATAGACAGTGTTTTCCAGCTGATGTGGTCACTGATGTGACCGCTCACCAAACCATCCTGATCGTCGTGGGACATGGGCATTGATAGATTATAGGCGGAAATTTGCTTTAACTTCGCTTTTTTTTTTTAATAAGAAGGCCTTCGTGTGTGATAGCAGCAAAACATTAAAAAATGATATAAATCTGGTGTTGCTGTAATCGCACCAACCCCAAAAAATAAACTCGTCTAATCACTTATACGAGGAACTGCATAAAAAATACATAAAACCAATTTTTCCCCAGCTGTTGATTTGTTCATTCTGTCTCCCAAAGATTTCAGTAAGGCTCGGTTCACATCTATCCTGAGCACTATGCTGAGCATTTACACTGGGTTTTCCATGTAAATCTCTGATCCAGGTGGAAACTCCGGTGGAAAATTTCCTATAATGAGGCAAATGGAGACACTGTGGACGCCGTCTGGCCTATGGTCCAGCGGTGTCTTTCTTTTCAAACGTGCATAAAAACTCAATCGAACACAGTTTTGTGCACTTCAGAAAAGAAGGAAAACGCACAACATAGGTCAGATGGATTGCAGAGTAACTCTGCTCCTTCATTATAGTAAATCGATCCCTCGGGGGTTTCATCTGAATCACATTACTCTGAGATTTACCATGTAACTATAGGATTAGTAATGGTGCCTTCAGTAGCGTAGCTACTGGGGGGGCAGAGGGGGCCATCGCCCCGGGCCCCACGCTCTGAGGGGGCCCACCCGGAGCTACGCTACTGTAACTGCATCGGCGCGCTGGGCGCGCCGATGCAGTTACATTCTGCGACAGGGCAGGGAGAATCGATCTCCCTGCTCTGCCGCTATAGGGCCGCTGAGCAGGCGGGGGGGGCCCGGTGCCAGCAGTGGGCCCCCCGCCCACTATCGCAATGTGAGCTGTATCGGCATCTAGCCGATACAGCTCACCGAAGTGATGAGGGAAGAAGCGCTGCGCTGCTTCTCCCATCATCCCCCACACTGATAGCGGGCGCGATGACATCACTGTCCGGCGCCCGCTGTCAGTGTAGATGAGCGGGAACAGGGAGCGCCGCTGGAAGAACAAGGAGGAAGAGAGGTGAGTATTTGTTTATTTATAGGATCTGTCTATTGGGGGGGTGCTGCCTTATTCTAAAGGATCTGCCTATGGGGGGGTTCTGCCTTATACTACAGGGTCTGCCTATAGGGGTGCTGCCTTGTGCTATATTGAGGACTATCTGGCACATTATACTATATGGCGTTTATCTATGGGGCCATCATATAGTATGGGGATTACAGTGTTGGAGCCATCAAACAGTTTGAAGGCTACTAAGGCATCAGTATACTGTGTGGGTGGTACTATACAGTTAGGGGGCATTATACTGTGTATAGGGGAGCTGTACGGGGGGAGACTCGGGACATTATTAAATGTAAAGTGGGCACTTATTGAAATAGGGGAACTCAGGTTACTGTGACTATCAAAGGGGCACACAGAGGGCATTATTACTTTCTAGGGGGCAAAATGTGGGCTCTGTTTTCTAGGGCACTTGCACCCGGCATTACTATATTATAGAGGGGTGCTTTAGAATTTAGAGGATACAGAGAACCGCAGAGTAGGTGCAGTAATAGGGTCACATATGGCAGCGGAGGCTCAGTATTGGGGTATCAGGTGCAGTAATAGGGACATATACGGCAGCAGTGGCTCAGTATTGGGGTATCAGGTGCAGTAATAGGGACACATACGGCAGCAGCGGCTCAGTATTGGGGTATCAGGTGCAGTAATAGGGACACATATGGCAGCAGCGGCTCAGTATTGGGGTATCGGGCAGTAATAGGGACAAATAGGGCAGCAGCGGCTCAGTATTGGGGTATCAGGTGTAGTAATAGGGACACATACGGCAGCAGCGGCTCAGTATTGGGGTATCGGGCAGTAACATAGTAACATAGTAACATAGTTAGTAAGGCCGAAAAAAGACATTTGTCCATCCAGTTCAGCCCATATTCCATCATAATAAATCCCCAGATCTACGTCCTTCTACAGAACCTAATAATTGTATGATACAATATTGTTCTGCTCCAGGAAGACATCCAGGCCTCTCTTGAACCCCTCGACTGAGTTCGCCATCACCACCTCCTCAGGCAAGCAATTCCAGATTCTCACTGCCCTAACAGTAAAGAATCCTCTTCTATGTTGGTGGGAAAACCTTCTCTCCTCCAGACGCAACGAATGCCCCCTTGTGCCCGTCACCTTCCTTGGTATAAACAGATCCTCAGCGAGATATTTGTATTGTCCCCTTATATACTTATACATGGTTATTAGATCGCCCCTCAGTCGTCTTTTTTCTAGACTAAATAATCCTAATTTTGCTAATCTATCTGGGTATTGTAGTTCTCCCATCCCCTTTATTAATTTTGTTGCCCTCCTTTGTACTCTCTCTAGTTCCATTATATCCTTCATGAGCACCGGTGCCCAAAACTGGACACAGTACTCCATGTGCGGTCTAACTAGTGATTTGTACAGAGGCAGTATAATGCTCTCATTATGTGTATCCAGACCTCTTTTAATGCACCCCATGATCCTGTTTGCCTTGGCAGCTGCTGCCTGGCACTGGCTGCTCCAGGTAAGTTTATCATTAACTAGGATCCCCAAGTCCTTCTCCCTGTCAGATTTACCCAGTGGTTTCCCATTCAGTGTGTAATGGTGATATTGATTCCTTCTTCCCATGTGTATAACCTTACATTTATCATTGTTAAACCTCATCTGCCACCTTTCAGCCCAAGTTTCCAACTTATCCAGATCCATCTGTAGCAGAATACTATCTTCTCTTGTATTAACTGCTTTACATAGTTATGTATCATCTGCAAATATCGATATTTTACTGTGTAAACCTTCTACCAGATCATTAATGAATATGTTGAAGAGAACAGGTCCCAATACTGACCCCTGCGGTACCCCACTGGTCACAGCGACCCAGTTAGAGACTATACCATTTATAACCACCCTCTGCTTTCTATCACTAAGCCAGTTACTAACCCATTTACACACATTTTCCCCCAGACCAAGCATTCTCATTTTGTGTACCAACCTCTTGTGCGGCACGGTATCAAACGCTTTGGAAAAATCGAGATATACCACGTCCAATGACTCACCGTGGTCCAGCCTATAGCTCACCTCTTCATAAAAACTGATTAGATTGGTTTGACAGGAGCGATTTCTCATAAACCCATGCTGATATGGAGTTAAACAGTTATTCTCATTGAGATAATCCAGAATAACATCCCTCAGAAACCCTTCAAATATTTTACCAACAATAGAGGACACATAGGGCAGCAGCGGCTCAGTATTGGGGTATCAGGTGTAGTAATAGGGAAATATATGGCAGCAGGGGCTCAGTATTGGGGTATCAGCAGGATTAGGGGTTTGTGCAGGTTGAGAATAGATGGTGATGGCTGGTATGTGAGAAGTGAAACGTGTCTTTGTTGTTTTCTCTGCAGACAAGTTGTAGCTGGAAGAAGTTGTCATGTCGGTCTGGGCTAGATGGAAAAGACGGGAAAAGTGACGATTCCATCATAAAGAACGTCAATGGTAAGTCCTTATCTGTAACTGTGCTATGATCTCTTATATGCTCTGTAGGGCTGGTATTTACCACTGACCATATGGCGGTAATATCCATGTTGGTCGTTATATAGAGATTATCTTCAGTAACAGCGCGGTCATCTGCTGAGGTTCTCCACTATTAGGGGGCGTCATCGAGTTGTAATCATGGTTACCTGGTTAGGGGCCCACTCAGAAGCTTCGCCCCCCCCCGGACCAAAACCCTAGCTACGCCTCTGGGTGTCTTATAAATGCCTGTCCATTACTAAGCCGTGGCCTTTTGATATCACCAAACATTACAAAGGTTACATCAATCCCACCACTATGGACCCCACTTGCCACCACCACAGGCCAAGTGGCAATAGCCAGGTAAAGCGCCAGAATTGGTGCATCTAATAGATGCGCCTTTTCTGGGTGACTGCGGGCTGCTACTTTTAGGCTGGGGGTGCAATATTCATGGCCCCTTACCAGCCTGAGAATAGCAGCCCCCAACGGTGAGCTTTAGCAAGGCTGGTTGCCAAAAAATGGGGGGACCCCAGGCCTTTTTTAACCCCTTTCTGACATCAGACATACTATCCCGTCGAGGTGACCTGGGCCTGTATGACCAACAACGGGATAGTACGTCATATGCGATAAGCCGCACTCACGGGCGGAGGGCGGCCAATCACGGCCGGGTGTCAGCTGATTATCACAGCTGACATCTGGCACTATGAGCCAGGAGCAGTCACGGACCGCTCCCGCCACTTTAACCCCCCGGGAACACTGTGATCAAACAAGATCACAGCATTCCGGTGGCATAGGGAAGCATCGCACAGGAAGAGGGCCCCTGCATGCTTCCCTGAGACCCTCAGAACAACGCGATGTGATTGCTTTGTTCCGAGGGTCTCCTCCTGTCTCCTCCCTGCAGGCCCCCGGATCCAAGATAGCCACAGGGGCCTTCCGGGTCCTGCAGGAAGGTGGCTTGTCAGTGCCTGCTGAGAGCAAGCACCGGCAAGCCTCCTGCACTGCCTGTCAGATCGCTGATCTGACAGTGCTCTGCAAAGTGTCAGATCAGCGATCTGACACTATATAGTGATGTCCCACCCTGGGACAATGTAAAAAAGTAAATCAAATATATATACATTACACTGTGTAAAAATATTTTTTAAAAATTCCTAAATAAAGAAAAAAAAATATTGTTCCAATAAAACATTTCTTTATGTAAATAAAAAAATACAATAAAAGTAAACATACTTAGTATCACCGTGTCCTTAACGACCCGACCTATAAAACTATCCCACTAGTTAACATACACTGCAGACCTCAGAACGGAGATGTTGCAGGGACGAGTCATGTGACCTGCCTGTGTCACGTGGTTCCTAGTTATCCTCAACACCTAGCAGGAGCTTCTCCGGTTCACTGCAGATGCAGCAAGGCTCCCGGCTATGCCGAGTGACCTCCAGCGGGTCAGTGCTGTGTGTCCCGTCTCACTACGTCCTCAGTCCGCTGCAGCTGGTGTGGGGGAAGGAGGGGCGGACAGCACAACTTGTATTACTTATTGCGCGGAGAATGGAAGGAAGACTTTGTGCTGGGAGTTTTAGAAGCTACAGGTGGGATATGCAGCCCCCGGTCTCTGGGGCAGGGGTTACTTACTAGCTTATAGCTGTGCAGCTTGAGTGGAACCACAGGTCCCAGCACACACTGCAGAGCCGCAGCTTAGTGGATGGTGCAAATCGGCTCCGTACATTAGAAATCTTTTGAGAAGCCTATGTTCTTCTTACTAAATGTAACACAGAATTACTGCACAATGTGACTGATCACAAGATGTCAAGACTTGTGCAAAATTGTTACTAGGAGATCGGATAGCAGCGACATCAGTATGGATGTAGCAGAGCTGAGGCAGCATCAGTATTGATGTAGTAGAGCTGAGGCAGCATCAGTATGGATGTAGCAGAGCATAGGCGGCTTCAGTATAGATGTAGCAGAGCTGAGGCAGCATCAGTATGGATGTAGCAGAGCTGAGGTGGCATCAGTATGGATGTAGCAGAACTTAGTCAGCATCAGTATTGATGTAGCAGAGCTGAGGTGGCATCAGTATGGATGTAGCAGTGCTGAGGCAGCATCAGTATTGTGGTGCCCCAGGGTCTTGGTCGTCACAGTGGTATTGCTTTTCTCCAAGAGAGAGTGATGCTACGTTTGGAGGCAAGAAAGGATAACTGCATCCAGGTATCACAAACATGCAACACATTCACACTCCAGGCCACCAGGGGGAGCTTCTGTTCCTATTTATTAGGTCACTCCCCACATATATATAACTGGTAGTCTGTAGGAAAAGTTAGTCAGTTCCAGACAGTAGTCTGAAGAGGACAGAGGGTCAACAGAGCTGTGCATGCCCTCAGAGCTGCAGCTCCCAGAAAGAGACATTGGAAGGTGGAATTGTATTGCAGCGAGCCTGAAGGAAGTCGAAGCAAAGGAGAGGATACCAGAAGGGGACCAGCCCCGAACAGGCTGCCTCCTTCTGAGGCGCAGAACCCCGGTAGCCAGAACACTGAGGGAATAAGGACCTCTGCGCCTTATTTCAGAGACCGATGTATAAGAATAAACGCGTGCACAGCCGTTTAAGAGGTGCCAGAGTAGGTTCCACCACCATAAGTTGTAGCAAAAAACTCAGACTTAACTTAATCAGATAAGTGATTTAATGGTGTCCACGTTTAGTAACAGAAGAAACTGTGACGGGGTGTACGGCAGAGCAAGAAGGGACAACAGGCCGAGGGATGATTCAACAGATTTATTATCAAGAACGCTGGAACAACACATGCAGGTAGATCTACAGAGTCCACAATTAGTCCAATGGAACAGGTTCGGGGGCACCTCCCGATAATCCTTGTGCCAGGTAACAAAGCAATAGTCCACAATTAGTCCAAGGGATCCCAAAACAATCTCACAAACGACGAGATATGTCCTCAGCTCAAGTCTCGCCCCGTTCGCTTCCACAGTCCTAGATTGACGTGGGGTCTTGCCTCAGCTAAGAATCCCCACTCCTTCTCCTTCAAGGATCAACTCACATCTGATCTCAAAATAATAATGGATTGTCTGAGCTCCTGGGATCCGCCCATGAAGGGGGTAGGGGTTACACCTTCTATTCAATGGTTTGGTCCACCAGAAGATTCTAGACTGGTGGGCTCCAGACAGTCTATGTAATATGTACATTTGACTAGCCACCTGCTGTGAGGAAGAATGGCTATTCCTCCACTAGTGATGTTGACAAAGCTTAATTACATTAGAGCTTAGGGCTGCAAGTATTGGGGGAAGGAGACATTGTTACAGGTGAACTCCCAGCCAAGAAAATACATAAATTACAGCTAATAGAAACCAGAGAACAGTTACATACATCAAATGGCATATTATTCAAATACAGGACAGGGCAAAAGTACATATCATGACAATCCCTTCCCCTCCCAATTTGTGTACGTACCAGGGACCTCTACAGGTCGCTGGTTAAGTACACACAGGCAGAGCGTAACTTACATGTGGCTTCATGCAGCCATAAATTGGCATCTTAGCTCTCCCACATCATTGCCCAGGAGAACATCTGCAGGCAGACCACCCATCACCCCAACCACACATCGCCTGACCCCAAAACCAAAGTTCAGATCCACAGTGGCTGTGGGAATAGTCCTCCATTGTCCACCAGCCAGTTAAATGACAATCCCAGGTCCTCGATGGATTGCCTCAGGCCGAACCACTCGGGGATCAGCCAGTGTGAGGAAAGCCCCTGAGTCACAAAACCCAATAAGTCTCTGTCCATCCAGCACGACCTCCTGCAAGTGCTTACCTCGATGAGCAGAAGTCGTCATAGCTGCAGGTCGCACACCATAAACTCCTAATGGTGCAACATAGGTGGGTGAGGCCCTAGGCCAGTCCTCACGTAGTGGTGACACGTCGTCCTCCATGGCACTTGGCTGTACATAATTAATAATACGACTGGGTACAGGATTAATCCTCATTTGAACAGCTGGGCAGGATGCTTGCAGATGCCCCGGCTGTCCGCATCGATAGCATCTGTGCTGGGTCTCACTCCATCCAAGGCGTCCTCTTGGGCGAGGGATAAGGGAACCTGGAGGCCGGCCCCCACCTGAAGGTGCTGTAGGGTTTTGAGGATGACTCCTCCATGGGCTGGCTGGGCATGAGGCCTGCAGATGCCCCGGATGCCCACAACCATAACACCTGTGCTCTGCTACTTCCTCTCCTCGTCGTATTCCAGAAAACGCAGTAGAAGCAACTGGAGGCACATTTACACGGGTATCAGCATGAGGTGGTGGCTTAGAGGAACGGGGAACAATGGGGACAGAAGAACAGGGGGCCACCGGTGTTGTGGAGCTGGTAGGCCTCTCTCCATCCTCCAAGAGAATCCTCCACTGAGGCTTGATGGTGAGAGCCTCATCAGCTAGAGCTGCAGCTTCCTCCACAGTGTCTGGTCTCCTTTCACGCACCCATTCCCGGATCTCAGCAGGGCACTTGAAGTAAAACTGCTCTTTTAGGATAACCTGGAGGAAGGTCTCCCAGGTTAAGGCCTCCTCTGCCTCCAGCCAG
The DNA here is from genome assembly GCF_032444005.1 of Ranitomeya imitator. Lineage (NCBI taxonomy): Eukaryota > Metazoa > Chordata > Amphibia > Anura > Dendrobatidae > Ranitomeya > Ranitomeya imitator. The sequence continues at coordinate 1,016,906,800 of NC_091282.1, forward strand.
CGATGACATATTTGTTTGAGTCTGTGGGCATACATCTTGAAAGACACTTCCTCATCACAGGCTAAAGTACGGAACTGAGTCCTGTAAGTGTCTGGGGTAACAGCATAATGTTCTAGAATAGTCCGTTTAATCTCCGCATACTCACAGTTCCTTTGAGGGTCCATAGCTCTATAGGCTGCGGCAGCTCCACCCTCTAAGAGCCCCACCAGATGTCGGACTCGGTCCCTTTCCGGGACTTCCATTAATCGACACTGATGCTCAAAGTCCTGGAAGAAGCCCTCAATGTCGCCTGCAGCCTCATTAAAGGGCTTGAAGTCTTTGTGGGACACTCTGGGGAGTTCCCTCATGGTGGGCGCTGGGGTTAGAGTCTGTCTGGAGCTTCTAGCTGCTTCCAAAGCGATCTGCCTCTCCAGCAATGCCATCTCCTGAGCTCTGTCCTCGGCTCTGCGAATGGCCTCCCTCTCCTCGGCTCTGTGAATGGCCTCCCTCTCCTCGGCTCTGTGAATGGCCTCCCTCTCCTCGGCTCTGTGAATGGCCTCTCTCTCCCTCTCCTGAGCTCGGTGAATGGCCTCTTTCTTATAGTCTATTGTGGCCTCTTGTCCCAGCAATGCCAACTCCTCCTCGTACCACACAACCCACTGACTTTTTTGGGTATTTACCTCCGGCTGCAGTCTTTCCTCCATTTGCTGTGAGGATCCTTCCTCAGCGTCATCTTGCAGGCGAACTCCTTCCAAAGCCTCAATAAGCTGCTCCTTGGAGAGCCCCTTAAAACGGACTCCTACTTCACGGGCCTTTGATTGTAGGCTCCCCAAAGTCCAGATCTTGCACTCTGCGGTGCTGGTTCCCGATGTTGATGGGCCTTTGTCCTCCATTCCTTCTGCTCTGATCCCACTGCTTGCCACCAGTTTGTGACGGGGTGTACGGCAGAGCAAGAAGGGACAACAGGCCGAGGGATGATTGAACAGATTTATTATCAAGAACGCTGGAACAACACATGCATGTATATCTACAGAGTCCACAATTAGTCCAATGGAACAGGTTCGGGGGCACCTCCCGATAATCCTTGTGCCAGGTAACAAAGCAATAGTCCACAATTAGTCCAAGGGATCCCAAAACAATCTCACAAACGACGAGATATGTCCTCAGCTCAAGTCTCGCCCCGTTCGCTTCCACAGTCCTAGATGGACGTGGGGTCTTGCCTCAGCTAAGAATCCCCACTCCTTCTCCTTCAAGGATCAACTCACATCTGATCTCAAAATAATAATGGATTGTCTGAGCTCCTGGGATCCGCCCATGAAGGGGGTAGGGGTTACACCTTCTATTCAATGGTTTGGTCCACCAGAAGATTCTAGACTGGTGGGCTCCAGACAGTCTACATAATATGTACATTTGACTAGCCACCTGCTGTGAGGAAGAATGGCTATTCCTCCACTAGTGATGTTGACAAAGCTTAATTACATTAGAGCTTAGGGCTGCAAGTATTGGGGGAAGGAGACATTGTTACAGGTGAACTCCCAGCCAAGAAAATACATAAATTACAGCTAATAGAAACCAGAGAACAGTTACATACATCAAATGGCATATTATTCAAATACAGGACAGGGCAAAAGTACATATCATCATGACAGAAACGTTTCGGTCCTATAACCGGACCTTCATCAGTCACAATAGTAGATCGTGAATGGGAGCTGGTGGACCCAAAAGATTGTGGGTTTTCATTGAAATCATAGGTATAGGTGGACACAGCCAGTGTCTCAGGGGGATGGTCGGATCTGGCGGTTTGCCTTATGTGATCTAGAGCCTGCGTGTCCGGTCAGTGGAGGACGCGGTATCCACCTCTCACGATTCTACCATCTACATACTGGGAAGCCCTGGGGATATACTCCACCTGTGGGAAGGTATATCATCTAGCTGCCATAACATCACCCCAGCGGACCCCTTATAGCAGCGTCGGTCACCCTGACCGAATACCACAGGTGGCGTCACGAACATAAACTTTATCCCTTTAAAGACCTTTCCCTTTTATACGGACATCCCAAGGCCACGGACCGGGTCAGCCACCGTGACATCGCCCTGTGAACCGCAGGACCCGGTACTGAGTACCCCCTTGCCCTGACGGGGTGCTCCAGTATAGATGTAGCAGAGCAGAGGTGGCATCAGTATGGATGTAGCAGAGCAGAGTCGGCATCAGTATAGATGTAGCAGAGCAGAGGAGGCATCAGTATGGATGTAGCAGAGCAGAGGCGGCATCAGTATGGATGTAGCAGAGCAGAGGCGGCATCAGTATGGATGTAGCAGAGCAGAGGCGGCATCAGTATAGATGTAGCAGAGCAGAGGCGGCATCAGTATGGATATAGCAGAGCAGAGGTGGCATCAGTATAGATGTAGCAGAGCAGAGGCTGCTTCAGTATGGATGTAGCAGAGCAGAGACGGCATCAGTATGGATGTAGCAGAGCAGAGGCGGCATCAGCATGGATGTAGCAGAGCAGAGGCAGCATCAGTATGGATGTAGCAGAGCAGAGGCGGCATCAGTATGGATGTAGCAGAGCAGAGGCAGCATCAGTATAGATGTAGCAGAGCAGAGGCGGCATCAGTATGGATGTAGCAGAGCAGAGGCGGCATCAGTATAGATGTAGCAGAGCAGATGCGGCATCAGTATGGATGTAGCAGAGCAGAGGCGGCATCAGTATAGATGTAGCAGAGCAGAGGCGGCTTCAGTATGGATGTAGCAGAGCAGAGGCGGCATCAGTATGGATGTAGCAGAGCAGAGGCAGCATCAGTATAGATGTAGCAGAGCAGAGGCGGCATCAGTATGGATGTAGCAGAGCAGAGGCGGCATCAGTATAGATGTAGCAGAGCAGATGCGGCATCAGTATGGATGTAGCAGAGCAGAGGCGGCATCAGTATGGATGTAGCAGAGCAGAGGCGGCATCAGTATAGATGTAGCAGAGCAGAGGCGGCTTCAGTATGGATGTAGCAGAGCAGAGGCGGCATCAGTATGGATGTATCAGAGCAGAGGCGGCATCAGTATAGGTGTAGCAGAGCAGAGGCGGCATCAGTATGGATGTAGCAGAGCTGAGGCGGCATCAGTATGGATGTAGCGGAGCAGAGGCGGCATCAGTATGGATGTATCAGAGCAGAGGCGGCATCAGTATGGATGTAGCAGAGCAGAGGTGTCATCAGTATAGATGTAGCAGAGCAGAGGCAGCTTCAGTATGGATGTAGCAGAGCTGAGTGAGTCGTGTGTTATCTGGGGGAATTGTATTGTGATTTCTTATACACCACATTTATTGGGCATCAAGCGACTCTGCTCAAATTATGTCTTGTACTAATGTCACAGCATGTTCCTCTGCAATGTACTGGCATAACCCGGGGGCTGCTGGTCTAATACACGGCACATACATGGTAACATGACTGCTTCAGCTCTGCTACACTGATTGTTTACAGTTATGTGCAGCCATCCACCTGATGTGTCCAATCTCCCCTCTCTAAAAGAGGACAGGGCTCAGCAGTTTTTGGCAGTCTAAAGGCCCCTTCACATTTAGCGACGCTGCAGCGATACCGACAACGATCCGGATCGCTGCAGCGTCGCTGTTTGGTCGCTGGAGAGCTGTCACACAGACCGCTCTCCAGCGACCAACGATGCCGGTAACCAGGGTAAACATCGGGTAACTAAGCGCAGGGCCGCGCTTAGTAACCCGATGTTTACCCTGGTTACCATGCTAAAAGTAAAAAAAATACAAACAGTACATACTTACCTACAGCCGTCTGTCCTCCAGCGCTGTGCTCTGCTTCTCTGCTCTCCTCCTGTACTGTCTGTGAGCCGGAAAGCAGAGCGGTGACGTCACCGCTCTGCTTTCCGGCTCACAGCCAGTACAGGAGGAGTGCAGAGCGCAGCGCTGGAGGACAGACAGCTGTAGGTAAGTATGTACTGTTTGTTTTTTTTTACTTTTAGCATGGTAACCAGGGTAAACATCGGGTTACTAAGCGCGGCCCTGCGCTTAGTTACCCGATGTTTACCCTGGTTACCAGTGAAGACATTGCTGGATCGGTGTCACACACGCCGATCCAGCGATGTCTCCAGGGAGTCCAGCGACCAAATAAAGTTCTGGACTTTATTCAGCGACCAACGATCTCCCAGCAGGGGCCTGATCGTTGGTCGCTGTCACACATAACGATTTCATTAACGATATCGTTGCTACGTCACAAATAGCAACGATATCGTTAACAATATCGTTATGTGTGAAGGTACCTTAAGAATCTCCTTTATCAATACAATGGGAATTGTTTGATTATATTAACCCCTCCATGACCGGAGCTTTTTTCGTTTTCCACTCCCCTTCTTCCCAAAGCCATAACTTTTTTATTTTTCCGTCAATATGGCCATGTGAGGGCTTATGTTTTGCGGGACGAGTTGTACTTTTGAACGACACCATTGGTTTTACCATATTCTGTACTCGAAAATGGGGAGAAAAAAGTCCATGTGCGGTGAAATTGCAAAAAAAGTACAATCCCACACTTGTTTATGTTTTTTTTTTTTTTTACCATTTTCACTAAATGCTAAAACTGACCTACCATTATGATTCTCCAGGTCATTGAGAGTTCATAGACACCAAACATGTCTAGGTTCTCTTTTATCTAAGTGGTGAAAAACAATTCCAAAGTTTGCTAAAAAAAAAACAAATTGTGCCATTTTCCGAGACCTGTAGCGTCTCCCTTTTTCGTGATCTCGGGTCGGGTGAGGGCTTATTTTTTGTGTGCCGAGCTGACGTTTTTTAATGATACCACTTTTGTGCAGATACGTTCTTTTGATCGCTTGTTATTGCTTTTTAATGCAATTTTAATGACATCACGCTTTCCTCCGTACCGGAAGTCAGCTGCCTCGGAGTAACCCTTTACTCTGCCCTGTCCTTCAAACCGCACATCCAAGCTCTCTCCACCTCCTGTCGCCTCCAGCTTAAAAATATCTCCAGAATCCGTACTTTCCTCAACCGTCAATCTACTAAAATGCTTGTGCACGCCCTCATCATCTCCTGCCTTGACTACTGCAGCATCCTTTTCTGTGGCCTTCCTGCTAAAACCCTTGCACCTCTCCAGTCCATCCTTAACTCTGCTGCCCGACTAATTCATCTCTCTCCTCGCTACTCCTCCGCTTCCCCTCTCTGCAAATTTCTTGACTGGCTCCCATTCCCTCAGCGTATCTGCAGCGCCCCAGGGTCCTGATCGTTGCAGTAATGTCGCTCTTCCACTTCCACCAGGGGGAGTGGTGTTACATCTGAAGGCAATAAAGGAGATCACCCTACCAGGTATCACAAACCACACAACACACTTCACACTCCAGGCCGCCAGAGGGAGCCATGCTTCTATCTATTAGGGCACTCCTCACAACTCGGTAAAACTGGTAGTCTGGATAGGAAGTTAGAGAGAAGCTGGCTGGAGAGAGAGGGAGCCAGATGCAGACTGAGGTCTGCGGAGGACAAGGGTCCACGGAGCTGCGCCTGCCTCACGTGCTGCAGGATCCTAAGAAAGAGACATCAGAAGGGAATTGTCTTGTAGTGAGTGAGAAACAAAGTCATAGCAAAAGTAGAGGAAACCAGAAGGAGTTCTGCCCTGTAAAAGGCTGCCTCCTTTCTGAGGCGCAGAAGCCGGTAGCCAGAACACCGAGGGAGTAAGGATCTCTACGCTTTACTTCAGAGACTGGCAGGACAGTTAATTCCACGTTGGCTGCCTGACCTTATACCCAGGAGGCACGGTGGCAACTTGTGGGGGTCGGGGTGTGATAGAGTCGCTGTAAAAAGCCTCAGGCCATCAGTCATAAGGGTTTGCCCTATCCTATTGATCAGGGGGACAGAGAGAAAGAGACGTTACATCTACAATAGCTGCGAAGACCTCACCGAGAAGCTCAGCAGGGAGGAAATACAACACTCAGGCGCTAGAGGAAGGCTACTGATTTCCACCTGGATAAGGGAACTCTGGATTTGTCTTCAGACCAGCCAGACTCTGCCTGCCCTGTGATCTGGTGCTCTGGACTGTGGACACTGAAGCCTCCAGTAAAGGTAAAGAGACTGCAACCTTGTGTCCTCGTTCTTTACTGTGCCTCTCACCATCCACCATCTATACACTGGGAAGCCCTGGGGACATACTTCACCTGTGGAAAGGTATACCATCTAGCTGCCATAACATCACCCCAGCGGACCCCTAAGCAGCGTCGGTCACCCTGACCGAATACCACAGGTGGCGTCACGAATATTATCCCTTTAAAGACCTTTCCCCCATTTACAACGGACGTCCCTAGGGCCACGGACCGGGTCAGCCACCGTGAGATCCCCCTTGAGAACCGAAGGGCCCGGCGCCAAGTACCCCACTGCCCTACTGGGGGCGCTCCAACATATACAGTTCAAATTACTAATACTGACCTACAAAGCCATCCATAACCTGTCTCCTCCATATATGTCTCCCATTATCTTCCCTCACGTAATCTCTGGTCCTCCCAAGACCTCCTTCTCTCCTCCACACTTATTCGCTCCTCACCCAACCGCCTCCAAGACTTCTCCAGAATATCCCCCATCCTCTGGAATTCTTTGCCCCAACACATCTGACTATCAACCACATTCGGATCCTAAAAACCCACCTCTTCAGGAAAGCCTACAGCCTGCACTGACCCCGCTGCCTCCTCACCACTACTGAAGCTACCGCCTCACCAACACTGGAGCTCCTACAGCCCTCAACCTATTGTCTCCATCCCCACCATCCTGTAGAATGTAAGCCCACAAGGGCAGGGTCCTCGCCCCTCTGTATCAGTCTGCAATTGTTTGTTTGCTTACTGTATGTGATATTTGTAACTTGTATGCAACCCCTTCTCATGTACAGTACCATGGAATCAATGGTGCTATATAAATAAATAATAATAATAAACCCTTCAGTGAACACTGAAAAAAAAACAACACGCAAAAAACAAGCCCCCAGAATAAAGCGAAGCAAAAATAATTATTTTTTCATATAAAATAGTTTTTATTGTATAAAAGCGCCAAAACATAAAAAAAAATATAAATGAGATATCGCTGTAATCGTACTGACTCGAAGAATGAAACTGCTTTATCAATTTTACCAAACGCAGAACGGTATAAACGCCCCCAAAAGAAATTCATGAATTGCTGGTTTTTGTTCATTCTTCCTAACAAAAATCGGAATAAAAAGCGATCAAAAAATGTCATGTGCCCAAAAATGGTACCAATAAAAACGTCAACTCATCCCGCAAAAAATACGACCTCACATAACTCTGTGGACCAAAATATGGAAAAATTATAGCTCTCAAAATGTGGTGACACAAAAACTATTTTTTGCAATAAAAAGCTTCTTTTAGTGTGTGACAGCTGCCAAACATAAAAACCGCTATAAATACCGACTATAAATAGTAAATCAACCCCCCTTTATCACCACCTTAGGGAAAAATAATAAAATTAAAAAATGTATTTATTTCCATTTTCCAATTAGGGTTAGGGTTGGGGCTAAAGTTAGGGTTACGGTTGGTGCTAAAGTTAGGGATAGGGTTGGGACTAAAGTTAGGGTTGGGCTAAAGATAGGGTTAGGATTGGGGCTAGAGTTGGGGTTAGGGTTTGTATTACGTTTACGGTTGGGTTAGGGGTGTGTCAGGGTTAGGGGTGTGCTTAGGGTTATGGTTAGGGTTGGGATTAGGGTTAGGGGTGTGTTGTGGTTAAGGGTGGGTTGGGATTAGGGTTGTGGTTAGGGTTATGGTTAGGATTGGGATTAGGGTTAGGGGTGTGTTGGGGTTAGGGGTGTGTTGGAGTTAGGGTTGGAGTTAGAATTGGGGGGTTTCCACCGTTTAGGCACATCAGGGGCTCTGCAAATGCAACATGACTTCCGATCACAATTCCATCCAATTCTGCGTTGAAAAAGTAAAACAGTGCTCCTTCCCTTCCGAGCTCTGCCGTGCGCCTAAACAGTGGTTTACCCCCACATATGAGGTATCAACGTACTCAGGGCAAATTGCACAACAACTTTTGTGGTCCAATTTCTCCTGTTAGCCTTTGGAAAATAAAAATATGGGGGCTAAAAAATCATTTTTGTGGGAAAAAAAATGATTTTTTATTTTCACGGCTCTGCGTTATAAACTTTAGTGAAATATTTGTGGGTTCAAAGTTCTCACAACACATCTAGATAAGTTCCTTGGGGGTTTAGTTTCCAATATCGGGTCACTTGTGGGGGGTTTCTACTGTTTAGGTACATCAGGGGCTCTGCAAACGCAACGTGACACCCGCAGACCATTCCATCAAAGTCTGCATTCCAAAACGGCGCTCTTTCCCTTCCGAGCTCTGCCATGCGCCCAAATAGTGGTTCCCCCCAAATATGGGGTATCAACGTACTCAGCACAAATTGGACAACAACTTTTGGGGTCCAATTTCTCCTGTTATTCTTGGGAAAATAAAAAAATTGAGGGCAAAAAGATTATTTTTGTGAAAAAAAAATATGATTTTTTTTATTTTTACGGCTCTACATTATAAACTTCTGTGAAGCACTTGGGGGTTCAAAGTGCTCACCACGAATCTAGATAAGTTCATTAGGTGGTCTACTTTCTAAAATGGTGTCACTTATGGGGGGGGGGTTTCCATTGTTTAGGCACACCAGGGGCTTTCCAAATGCGACATGGCGTCCTATCTCAATTAAAGCCAATTTTGCATAGAAAAGTCAAATGGCGCTCTTTCCCTTCCGAGATCCGCCATGCGCCCAAACAGTGGTTTACCCCCACATATGGGTTATCAGCATACTTAGGACAAATTGTACAACAACTTTTGGGGTCCAATTTCTTCTGTTACCCTTGGTAAAATAAAACAAATTGGATCTGAATAATTTTTTCGTGAAAAAAAGTTAAATGTTCATTTTTTTTAAACATTCCAAAAATTCCTGTGAAGCACCTGAAGGGTTAATAAGCTTCTTAAATGTGGTTTTGAGCACCTTGAGGGGTGCAGTTTTGAGAATGGTGTAACTTTTTGGTATTTTCTATAATATAGACCCATCAAAGTGACTTCAAATGTAATGTGGTCCCTAAAAAAAATGGTATTGTAAAAATGAGAAATTGCTGGTCAACTTTTAACCCTTTTAAAAAATGTCGGTACCAAAATTGTGCCTTTACCCTTGGGGGTAAATTGGTGAAAAAATTTTTTTATTTAAATAATTTGAAAACAAAACAGCATAGGGACCTCTCTTTTCTTGATAACCTGCCTTGCTGAAGCTGACAGCTGAGGGTTGCAGCCTGCAGCTGTCAGTTTTTCCTGGCTGGTTATCAAAAATTCAGGGGAACCCACACCTTTTTTTCATTTATTTATTTATAGCACAGGCGGCTGATGAATACTCCCATCAGCCACCGCCTGCTCTTGTTATTATCAGTTAAATACAACTCTCAAAATTCTCCCTGCTCGCGCTGATCGCCAGCAGAGCAGGGAAGAATGATGACAGCTGTCTTCAGCACCCGATACTGGGGAACAGTACCGCTGCTTCCCAGGTGCTGGTACGTGTCATGTCACACTGATGACACAAGGATGTCATCTTTGTGCACGTGTGTGGGACGTGTGGCCCGTACTGTTAAAAAACGGATACAAAATATAGTTTCAGGGTGCAATCTAGCCATAAATCAAATAAGAAAAAGGGGGGGAGGGTGCAAGGCCAAGTCCACTAATATAGAACACAAAAAAGGAAGAGAAAAGAATGGACTAAAGCAGGCCTGCACAACCATGTAGCAAAATAACAAAACACATTTATTGAACACCACAAAAAACACACATAAAAACACTTAAAATACAACAATGTGTAGCACACCCCCATGTATGTCCTGGTAAATAAGCAGCAATATACACAAAGTATATACCATCAGACCATCACGTATACTGACAAATCTAGGTGTACCATAAGAAAAAGAGCAGTACAGTGTAAATATCACATATAATCAAAGGAACACCGAATAAGAGCTCTTAAATATAAATAGGGTACCTGAGCTCAAACATATAGGTAGCCAAATGTGGCCCAAATAGGATATAACCTGAATGGATGGATCAAAGCTCCCCTATCAACAATCTATAAAGACGGCATACCGCCGAATGGATACTCAGCTGAGTCTGAGGTATGATGGAGTGGAGCCAAAAAGCCAAAAGGCTAAGGTGGTGCTGCAAAGCCGCATGTCTTAAATAACCAGCCAGTTATCAGGAGGGGGTGTGAAGACAGTGCCCCACGCGTATCGCCGCCGCAGCGGCTTCGTCAGGGAAAGTGGGGTATGTGGTGCGCAACCCACGTATAAATGAGAACATGACTGCTTGTAATTACATACTGGTGAGCCGCTCGGTAGAAGAGGGAGGAGGGGGCGGGGCGGAGATGGTGTGCAGCCGCGCGTGGAAGAGGAGAAGAACGGAGGCCTCCGTAGGACAAGGTCGGCGCATGCGCAGACGCGGCTCCAGGATTGAGCCGCGCTGCGCATGCGCCAAATATACAAAACCCCATTAGACCAAGCAGAGCGCCTGAGCCCACAGGGCAGAGAATATGTGGGGGAAAAAAAGATGACCGACAAGGACAAAGGGAGGAGGGAGGGATTATGCTCATAATCACCCCAGACCACTGATGTAGCACCCCCAAAAGGAACCTATAAAACGGGGAATAAAGAGCATGTTAAAGTAGACAAATTATAACGCACAGAAACACAATAGGGAATAACCCTAATGGGGAACCCCCGAATGCAGAGACCAAGGGCATAATAGCTCTATGATAGAAGAACCGTATATCGGAGTGCCAGGGACCTAGAAGGAATAAAACATACAGACAAAAACAAAACCACTGATTCTGTTGAGAGGACCATATTAAGGTGGATAAGTTACATAGTAACATAGTAACATAGTTAGTAAGGCCGAAAAAAGACATTTGTCCATCCAGTTCAGCCTATATTCCATCATAATAAATCCCCAGATCTACGTCCTTCTGCAGAACCTAATTGTATGATACAATATTGTTCTGCTCCAGGAAGACATCCAGGCCTCTCTTGAACCCCTCGACTGAGTTCGCCATCACCACCTCCTCAGGCAAGCAATTCCAGATTCTCACTGCCCTAACAGTAAAGAATCCTCTTCTATGTTGGTGGAAAAACCTTCTCTCCTCCAGACGCAAAGAATGCCCCCTTGTGCCCGTCACCTTCCTTGGTATAAACAGATCCTCAGCGAGATATTTGTATTGTCCACTTATATACTTATACATGGTTATTAGATCGCCCCTCAGTCGTCTTTTTTCTAGACTAAATAATCCTAATTTCGCTAATCTATCTGGGTATTGTAGTTCTCCCATCCCCTTTATTAATTTTGTTGCCCTCCTTTGTACTCTCTCTAGTTCCATTATATCCTTCATGAGCACCGGTGCCCAAAACTGGACACAGTACTCCATGTGCGGTCTAACTAGGGATTTGTACAGAGGCAGTATAATGCTCTCATCATGTGTATCCAGACCTCTTTTAATGCACCCCATGATCCTGTTTGCCTTGGCAGCTGCTGCCTGGCACTGGCTGCTCCAGGTAAGTTTATCATTAACTAGGATCCCCAAGTCCTTCTCCCTGTCAGATTTACCCAGTGGTTTCCCATTCAGTGTGTAATGGTGACATTGATTCCTTCTTCCCATGTGTATAACCTTACATTTATCATTGTTAAACCTCATCTGCCACCTTTCAGCCCAAGTTTCCAACTTATCCAGATCCATCTGTAGCAGAATACTATCTTCTCTTGTATTAACTGCTTTACATAGTTTTGTATCATCTGCAAATATCGATATTTTACTGTGTAAACCTTCTACCAGATCATTAATGAATATGTTGAAGAGAACAGGTCCCAATACTGACCCCTGCGGTACCCCACTGGTCACAGCGACCCAGTTAGAGACTATACCATTTATAACCACCCTCTGCTTTCTATCACTAAGCCAGTTACTAACCCATTTACACACAATTTCCCCCAGACCAAGCATTCTCATTTTGTGTACCAACCTCTTGTGCGGCACGGTATCAAACGCTTTGGAAAAATCGAGATATACCACGTCCAATAACTCACCGTGGTCCAGCCTATAGCTTACCTCTTCATAAAAACTGATTAGATTGGTTTGACAGGAGCGATTTCTCATAAACCCATGCTGATATGGAGTTAAACAGTTATTCTCATTGAGATAATCCAGAATAACATCCCTCAGAAACCCTTCAAATATTTTACCAACAATAGAGATTAGACTTACTGGCCTATAATTTCCAGGTTCACTTTTAGAGCCCTTTTTGAATATTGGCACCACATTTGCTATGCGCCAATCCTGCGGAACAGACCCTGTCGCTATAGAGTCACTAAAAATAAGAAATAATGGTTTATCTATTACATTACTTAGTTCTCTTAGTACTCGTGGGTGTATGCCATCCGGACCCGGAGATTTATCTATTTTAATCTTATTTAGCCGGTTTCGCACCTCTTCTTGGGTTAGATTGGTGACCCTTAATATAGGGTTTTCATTGTTTCTTGGGATTTCACCTAGGATTTCACCTGGGATTTCACCTAGCATTTCATTTTCCACCGTGAATACCGTGGAGAAGAAGGTGTTTAATATGTTAGCTTTTTCCTCGTCATCTACAACCATTCTTTCCTCACTATTTTTTAAGGGGCCTACATTTTCAGTTTTTATTCTTTTACTATTGATATAGTTGAAGAACAGTTTGGGATTAGTTTTACTCTCCTTAGCAATGTGCTTCTCTGTTTCCTTTTTGGCAGCTTTAATTAGTTTTTTAGATAAAGTATTTTTCTCCCTATAGTTTTTTAGAGCTTCAATGGTGCCATCCTGCTTTAGTAGTGCAAATGCTTTCTTTTTACTGTTAATTGCCTGTCTTACTTCTTTGTTTAGCCACATTGGGTTTTTCCTATTTCTAGTCCTTTTATTCCCACAAGGTATAAACCGCTTACACTGCCTATTTAGGATGTTCTTAAACATTTCCCATTTATTATCTGTATTCTCATTTCTGAGGATATTGTCCCAGTCTACCAGATTAAGGGCATCTCTAAGCTGGTCAAACTTTGCCTTCCTAAAGTTCAGTGTTTTTGTGACTCCCTGACAAGTCCCCCTAGTGAAAGACAGGTGAAACTGTACAATATTGTGGTCGCTATTTCCTAGATGCCCGACCACCTGCAGATTTGTTATTCTGTCAGGTCTATTAGATAGTATTAGGTCTAAAAGTGCTGCTCCTCTGGTTGGATTCTGCACCAATTGTGAAAGATAATTTTTCTTGGTTATTAGCAGAAACCTGTTGCCTTTATGGGTTTCACAGGTTTCTGTTTCCCAGTTAATATCCGGGTAGTTAAAGTCCCCCATAACCAGGACCTCATTATGGGTTGCAGCTTCATCTATCTGCTTTAGAAGTAGACTTTCCATGGTTTCTGTTATATTTGGGGGTTTGTAACAGACCCCAATGAGAATTTTGTTACCATTTTTCCCTCCATGAATTTCGACCCATATGGACTCGACATCCTCATTTCCTTCGCTAATATCCTCCCTTAAAGTGGACTTTAGACAAGACTTTACATAGAGACAAACCCCTCCTCCTCTCCGATTTTTACGATCCTTTCTAAACAGACTGTAACCCTGTAAGTTAACTGCCCAGTCATAGCTTTCATCTAACCATGTCTCGGTTATTCCCACTATGTCAAAGTTGCCTGTAGATATTTCTGCTTCTAGTTCTTCCATCTTGTTTGTCAGGCTTCTGGCGTTTGCAAGCATGCAGTTTAGAGGATTTTGTTTTGTTCCAATCTCCTCGCTGTGGATTGTTTTAGAAATGTTCTTACCTCCCTTCTGAGTATGTTTTCCTGGATCTTGTTTGTTCAAGTCTAATGTTTTTCTTCCCGTCCCCTCTTCTTCTAGTTTAACGCCCTCCTGATGAGTGTAGCAAGTCTTCTGGCGAATGTGTGTTTCCCAGGTTTGTTGAGGTGTAGTCCGTCTCTGGCGAGGAGTCCATCGTACAAGTAATTCACACCGTGGTCCAGGAATCCGAATCCTTGTTGTCTGCACCATCGTCTTAGCCAGTTGTTTGCATCAAGGATCCTGTTCCATCTCCTGGTGCCATGCCCGTCTACTGGAAGGAGACTGGAAGGAGGAAGTTCATTGCTCATATGACCATCTTCCGCCAACTTGCGTAAGGAAAAATCACGAACACCACTGATAACTTTAGCTTCACTTAATTGTGAGCCCGGACAGTCCAATGAGAATTTAAATATAGTACATGACAGAGGAAAATCCCAGGTAGCCACAGGTCATGTACAGGAGAAGTCCGATGGCCGATTGATGGATACAGTAGAAATAGCGCAATGCAGACGAGTCCAATCCCGACGTCACATTCCACGTGGAGCAAATCCAATGGCCTCAATCCCCCTTATAAAAAGGTCCAATGTAAATCCATCCTTGGTCCATGGTAAATATGCATCCCAAATGACCATCACTCAGATACAGTAAAGAGCAGGGTAAAAAGGCGCCCCTCTTGACTCCAGATCCTATAGGGCAGGCACGAACGGATCAGAGCCCAATGGATAGCTGTAAGCAAAAAACAAGCAAAAGTGAGTGAAGAAGAACCAAAACTTCACATCACTGAATAGTCCAGGAAAAAAGAGTGTGGACCAGAAAAAGATGTAATACCGACCCAAACTCCACAGATAGCTCTACTGTCCCAGGAACCCCGTGAAAAGGAGTTCCTCATTTAAGCCCGCAGGGGCCACCGTATGTAACTGAAAAATCCATCTGGACTCAATTTGGAGAAGAAGTTTACGTTTATCCCCCCTCTCTCATTGGGGGTGAGCTTCTGCAAACCCACCATCCTCAAGTTAGCCAAGGATCCCCCATGCTTAACTAGAAAGTGTTCGGCCACTGGAGTGAGAACCCTGCCCTTCCTCCGATCTGATGCTGCCAAATGTATTGTGGAAATGTGTTTCTGGGCCCGCTTCCTTAATTCTTCGGTGGTCTGCCCTACATATACCATCCTACAAGGACAGATGAGGGCATAGATCACATCCCTAGATCTACAATAAATGTAGGACCTAAGGGAGTGTCTACTCAAAAGGGTGGGGTGCACAAAGAGGTCGTGAGTCAGAGCCATGTGGGGACAGATGTTACAGTCCCCACATGGGAATGACCCTCTCAAAGTGATACCTCTATTCAACTTAAACGTCGGTCTCTTGAAGTGACTCCGGGTAAGGAGGTCCCTAAGATTGGGTGCCCGTCTTGCTGTTAAAAGGGGTCTATTACTAGTGACCTCCGAGGTTTGTGTGTCTGTCTGAAGAATCTGCCAGTGTTTGGACAAGATGTCACTAACCTGTTTCCAATTATTGTTGAAATCGGTAATAAATCTGGTCTGTCTCTCTTGGTTTTGCATCTTGGATGATAAAAGCGACCTCTGATGCTGTGCCCTTGCTCTTTGATAGGCTGTAGAAATAACACGCTTAGGGTAACCCCTATGTCGGAAACGATCCGAAAGCTCACGAGCCTGAATTGAAAAATCGGTATCAAGTGTACAGTTACGTCTAACGCGTAAAAACTGTCCAGTGGGAACACCCACCTTTGTATGCCAAAGGTGGAAGCTGGAAAATTCCAAGAGCGCGTTCGTTGCCATGCGTTTTCTGAAAAGATCAGTCGCCAGATGTTGTTCATGTGGGAATACCCTCAAGTCCAGAAAGGTGGTATCACTGGCGGAAATGGAGAATGTGAGAAAAATTTTAAAGGAGTTGGAATTCAAATTGTCAAAAAACATGACACATTCCTCCTCAGTACCCTTCCAGATGATAAAGACATCGTCTATGAAGTGATACCAGGCGTGGACGTGAGCAGCGAATGACGGGGAGGGATACACAAATTTCTCCTCCCACCAGCCTAAAAAAATGTTGGCATAAGCTGGTGCACATTTCGCGCCCATCGCCACGCCTGATCGCTGTAGGTAATAGACCCTGTCAAAAAGGAATACTATCAAAAGCTTCCCTCTGACCCTACCTCTACTTTTCTCTCAAAATATGAACGACTACTTTGCAGGGCTTTACAGCGTGGCATCATCTCCCCATTGGGCTCTGATCCGTTCGTGCCTGCCCTATAGGATCTGGAGTCAAGAGGGGCGCCTTTTTACCCTGCTCTTTACTGTATCTGAGTGATGGTCATTTGGGATGCATATTTACCATGGACCAAGGATGGATTTACATTGGACCTTTTTATAAGGGGGATTGAGGCCATTGGATTTGCTCCACGTGGAATGTGACGTCGGGATTGGACTCGTCTGCATTGCGCTATTTATACTGTATCCATCAATCGGCCATCGGACTTCTCCTGTACATGACCTGTGGCTACCTGGGATTTTCCTCTGTCATGTACTATATTTAAATTCTCATTGGACTGTCCGGGCTCACAATTAAGTGAAGCTAAAGTTATCAGTGGTGTTCATGATTTTTCTTTACGCAAGTTGGCGGAAGATGGTCATATGAGCAATGAACTTATCCACCTTAATATGGTCCTCTCAACAGAATCAGTGGTTTTGTTTTTGTCTGTATGTTTTATTCCTTCTAGGTCCCTGGCACTCCGATATACGGTTCTTCTATCATAGAGCTATTATGCCCTTGGTCTCTGCATTCGGGGGTTCCCCATTAGGGTTATTCCCTATTGTGTTTCTGTGCGTTATAATTTATAATTTATTGTCTACTTTAACATGCTCTTTATTCCCCGTTTTATAGGTTCCTTTTGGGGGTGCTACATCAGTGGTCTGGGGTGCTTATGAGCATAATCCCTCCCTCCTCCCTTTGTCCTTGTCGGTCATCTTTTTTTCCCCCACATATTCTCTGCCCTGTGGGCTCCGGCGCTCTGCTTGGTCTAATGGTGTTTTGTATATTTGGCGCATGCGCAGCGCGGCTCAATCCTGGAGCCGCGTCTGCGCATGCGCCGACCTTGTCCTACGGAGGCCTCCGTTCTTCTCCTCTTCCACGCGCGGCTGCACGCCATCTCCGCCCCCCCCTCCTCCCTCTTCTACTGAGCGGCTCACCGGTATGTAATTACAAGCATTCATGTTCTTATTTATACGTGGGTTGCGCACCACATACCCCACTTTCCCTGACGAAGCCGCTGCGGCGGCGATACGCGTAGGGCACTGTCTTCACACCCCCTCCTGATAACTGGCTAGTTATTTAAGACATGCGGCTTTGCAGCACCACCTTAGCCTTTTGGCTTTTTGGCTCCACTCCATCATACCTCAGACTCAGCTGAGTATCCATTCGGCGGTATGCCGTCTTTATAGATTGTTGATAGGGGAGCTTTGATCCATCCATTCAGGTTATATCCTATTTGGGCCACATTTGGCTACCTATATGTTTGAGCTCAGGTACCCTATTTATATTTAAGAGCTCTTATTCTGTGTTCCTTTGATTATATGTGATATTTACACTGTACTGCTCTTTTTCTTATGGTACACCTAGATTTGTCAGTATACGTGATGGTCTGATGGTATATACTTTGTGTATATTGCTGCTTATTTACCAGGACATACATGGGGGTGTGCTACACATTGTTGTATTTTAAGTGTTTTTATGTGTGTTTTTTGTGGTGTTCAATAAACGTGTTTTGTTATTTTGCTACATGGTTGTGCAGGCCTGCTTTAGTCCATTCTTTTCTCTTCCTTTTTTACTGTTAAAAAACGGACATGTCAGAGTATTTTGCCCACGGACACACGGTCTGTGGAAACACACCGATATGTGCACAGACCCTTTCACTTGAATGGTTCTACCTGTGTGTCTCCGACGTGTGAAAACGGCCACCACACATACTGGACACTCTGGCGTCTGAGAGAGCCATAATGTTGCAAGAAGGTCTTTGTTGGGAATGTAATAGCCAGTTTCCTACTCCACACTGATGAGGGGCAAATAACCCGAAACAGCTGTCTGTGGATGGATACCATGTTTTGGCATAGGTGGTTTTCCTTTTTGGATGCTGCCCTTCCCATGGTTGTTCCTTCCCGGTGAAAGACCTGGCTATTTATTGCTTGCGTTGAGAAACACGTGATGGTGTATCCGCGGCTTTTCTACATGCATTTGTTGGGAATGTGTCACCAGAAATAACGCTGGAAATCTGCAGATATGTGGATAATCTGCAGGTTGACAGTGTTATTGTGCTGTCTGGCCAGTGCTGGACTGGGGAGCCAAGTGCCCACTAGTAACCAACGCTAGGGGCCCACTTTTCAACTACATACGGTACAAATGTGACATTAACACTAATCACAAATTTATATAACAATGATCTGGATAGATTGATAAATGAATAAGATGCCGCCTTTGTCTGTACATAGTGACTCAAGTATATAATGCGAAGTACTCCTCATATAAGAGGGTAGTGCCCACTCCTGCACAGGGGCCCACCAGAGGATTCTCCTGTGGGCCAGGCCAAGCCTGTGTCCGGCACCTGCACGCAGTGGAGAGAAAATGTTCTTTATTCTCCCTGCCAGCATTCGGCATTCAGTCACAGGGGCGAGGGCGCCGCCGGTCCAGGCACTGCTCTGACTATACAGAGCTGACGCCGTAGCGGTGCCCTTGGCCCAGACTGACAGCTGGCCTCAATATAGAGAGCGTGTCAGTCAGGGCGGAAGCGTGCACCCCTCACCCCATGACTGAATGCTGACTGCTGCCAGGGAGAATATTGTTTTCTCCCCGCGGCACTCGGCTACGTGCAGGCGCCGGGCAGCATACTAATGCTGGTAACCTGCAGACTAACCGCATATCTGCAGGTCACCAGCGTTATTCCTGGTGACTAAGGGATAAGGTTTCGCCTTGTGGAGGGTCTCTAGCGCACCTGTTGGATGTAGCGACCCGAAAAGTCATTATCGATCCTTTAACGAGCCCTGTCACATGACTTAGGATAAAAGCTAAACCAGGAATCCCAATTTGCAGACATTGGCCATCTCTTAAAGTGCTCTGGAAACAGAAAGCTTGGTTCTTATTGGTTGCTTTTAGACCCTTGTAAACAGTGTTGATAAATGTGGCCTTTGGTTCTTATAAAGCAGAGGTGAAAAAAAATATCACTGCATCCTTAAATTAACTCTTCAACACCTGTGCACACACAAGCCCGCATACCTTGTTTATTATGTAGCTCCTCCCAGTGACGATACAACTAACCAATCAGGTTGGGCGAGAACAGCTAGTCACAATCTTCTCTTTTCATTAGCAGCCAGGAATTGTCACTCTTTGCACAAAAGATGAGACAGATGTGTCTCCAATACTGACATTATACTTGTAGCGCGCAGCAGCCATGTTTGCGTAGTCCGCGGCTATATTTCTGTACGGAGAGGCTTCACAAACATGGCTCCTGTAGTAAGGACACAAGCTGAGCGTACTTATTTATCCAGCGCTGAGAGTTCGGTTCTGACGTCACTACGTTGTGTGGCACCCACGGCCGGTGTCGCAGAGGAGGGTCTGGGGAGCGGAGAGCTGTGTGTACGGTTGTGTATCAGACGCGGCTCCGTACAGCGCCGGCCCGGACAGGTGAGACTGCGGCGGGTGTCCGTGTAGTGCTGCCCCAATACTGACATGGCGCTGCCTTCTGGCTGTGTCCTCTCACCTCAGGTGAAGGCTGTCCCTTCTTAGCTTCATCCCATAGCACTTGGTTCCGCCCTATATCAGGAGGTTCTGGGCGCAGTAGACGCGGGGCTCAAATAGAGGGGCCGTTCCCATCAGTGCTCCACTGTCCACCAGTCATGTGTTATACGCTGGCCGTCACCTTACTAATGGCACCCGTATCCCAGTGATGGGTGCAGCATCACCAGTCATGTGTTATACGCTGGCCGTCACCGTACTAATGGCTCCCGTATCCCAGTGATGGGTGCAGCATCACCAGTCATGTGTTATACATTGGCCGTCACCTTACTAATGCACCCGTATCCCAGTGATGGGTGCAGCATCACCAGTCATGTGTTATACATTGGCCGTCACCTTACTAATGGCACCCGTATCCCAGTGATGGGTGCAGCATCACCAGTCATGTGTTATACGTTGGCCGTCACCTTACTAATGGCTCCCGTATCCCAGTGATGGGTGCAGCATCACCAGTCATGTGTTATACATTGGCTGTCACCTTACTAATGGCTCCCGTATCCCAGTGATGGGTGCAGCATCACCAGTCATGTGTTATACATTGGCCGTCACCTTACTAATTGCACCCGTATCCCAGTGATGGGTGCAGCATCACCAGTCATGTGTTATACGTTGGCCGTCACCTTACTAATGG
Source organism: Ranitomeya imitator (assembly GCF_032444005.1). Lineage (NCBI taxonomy): Eukaryota > Metazoa > Chordata > Amphibia > Anura > Dendrobatidae > Ranitomeya > Ranitomeya imitator. The sequence goes on from NC_091282.1 coordinate 1,016,927,104, forward strand.
CACCCGTATCCCAGTGATGGGTGCAGCATCACCAGTCATGTGTTATACGTTGGCTGTCACCTTTCTAATGGCACCCGTATCCCAGTGATGGGTGCAGCATCACCAGTCATGTGTTATACGTTGGCCGTCACCGTACTAATGGCACCCGTATCCCAGTGATGGGTGCAGCATCACCAGTCATGTGTTATACATTGGCCGTCACCTTACTAATGGCACCCGTATCCCAGTGATGGGTGCAGCATCACCAGTCATGTGTTATACGTTGGCCGTCACCGTACTAATGGCTCCCGTATCCCAGTGATGGGTGCAGCATCACCAGTCATGTGTTATACATTGGCCGTCACCTTACTAATGGCACCCGTATCCCAGTGATGGGTGCAGCATCACCAGTCATGTGTTATACATTGGCCGTCACTTTACTAATGACACCCGTATCCCAGTGATGGGTGCAGCATCACCAGTCATACGTTGGCTGTCACCTTACTAATTGCTCCCATATCCCAGTGATGGGTGCAGCATCACTAGTCATGTGTTATACATTGTCCGTCACCTTACTAATGGCTCCCGTATCCCAGTGATGGGTGCAGCATCACCAGTCATACGTTGGCCGTCACCTTACTAATTGCTCCCATATCCCAGTGATGGGTGCAGCATCACCAGTCATGTGTTATACATTGGCCGTCACCGTACTAATGGCACCCGTATCCCAGTGATGGGTGCAGCATCACCAGTCATGTGTTATACATTGGCCGTCACCGTACTAATGGCACCCGTATCCCAGTGATGGGTGCAGCATCACCAGTCATGTGTTATACGTTGGCCGTCACCGTACTAATGGCTCCCGTATCCCAGTGATGGGTGCAGCATCACCAGTCATGTGTTATACATTGGCCGTCACCTTACTAATGGCACCCGTATCCCAGTGATGGGTGCAGCATCACCAGTCATGTGTTATACATTGGCCGTCACCTTACTAATGGCTCCCGTATCCCAGTGATGGGTGCAGCATCACCAGTCATGTGTTATACATTGGCCGTCACCTTACTAATGGCACCCGTATCCCAGTGATGGGTGCAGTATCACCAGTCATGTGTTATACATTGGCCGTCACCTTACTAATGGCTCCCGTATCCCAGTGATGGGTGCAGCATCACCAGTCATGTGTTATACATTGGCCGTCACCTTACTAATGGCACCCGTATCCCAGTGATGGGTGCAGCATCACCAGTCATGTGTTATACATTGGCCGTCACCTTACTAATGGCACCCGTATCCCAGTGATGGGTGCAGCATCACCAGTCATGTGTTATACATTGGCCGTCACCTTACTAATGGCTCCCGTATCCCAGTGATGGGTGCAGCATCACCAGTCATGTGTTATACATTGGCCGTCACCTTACTAATGGCACCCGTATCCCAGTGATGGGTGCAGCATCACCAGTCATGTGTTATACATTGGCCGTCACCTTACTAATGGCACCCGTATCCCAGTGATGGGTGCAGCATCACCAGTCATGTGTTATACGTTGGCCGTCACCTTACTAATGGCTCCCATATCCCAGTGATGGGTGCAGCATCACTAGTCATGTGTTATACATTGTCCGTCACCTTACTAATGGCTCCCGTATCCCAGTGATGGGTGCAGCATCACCAGTCATGTGTTATACATTGTTCGTCACCTTACTAATGGCTCCCGTATCCCAGTGATGGGTGCAGCATCACCAGTCATGTGTTATACGTTGGCCGTCACTTTACTAATGGCTCCCGTATCCCAGTGATGGGTGCAGCATCACCAGTCATGTGTTATACGTTGGCCGTCACCTTACTAATGGCTCCCGTATCCCAGTGATGGGTGCAGCATCACCAGTCATGTGTTATACGTTGGCCGTCACCTTACTAATGGCTCCCGTATCCCAGTGATGGGTGCAGCATCACCAGTCATGTGTTATACATTGGCCGTCACTTTACTAATGGCACCCGTATCCCAGTGATGGGTGCAGCATCACCAGTCATATGTTATACGTTGGCCGTCACCTTACTAATGGCACCCGTATCCCAGTGATGGGTGCAGCATCACCAGTCATGTGTTATACATTTGCCGTCACTTTACTAATGGCTCCCGTATCCCAGTGATGGGTGCAGTATCACCAGTCATGTGTTATACATTGGCCGTCACTTTACTAATGGCTCCCGTATCCCAGTGATGGGTGCAGCATCACCAGTCATGTGTTATACATTGGCCGTCACCTTACTAATGCACCCGTATCCCAGTGATGGGTGCAGCATCACCAGTCATGTGTTATACATTGTCCGTCACCTTACTAATGGCACCCGTATCCCAGTGATGGGTGTAGCATCACCAGTCATGTGTTATACGTTGGCCGTCACCTTACTAATGGCTCCCGTATCCCAGTGATGGGTGCAGCATCACCAGTCATGTGTTATACATTGGCCGTCACCTTACTAATGCACCCGTATTCCAGTGATGGGTGCAGCATCACCAGTCATGTGTTATACATTGTCCGTCACCTTACTAATGGCTCCCGTATCCCAGTGATGGGTGCAGCATCACCAGTCATGTGTTATAGATTGTCCGTCACCTTACTAATGGCTCCCGTATCCCAGTGATGGGTGCAGCATCACCAGTCATGTGTTATACGCTGGCCGTCACCTTACTAATGGCTCCCATATCCCAGTGATGGGTGCAGCATCAACAGTCATGTGTTATACATTGTCCGTCACCTTACTAATGGCTCCCGTATCCCAGTGATGGGTGCAGCATCACCAGTCATGTGTTATACATTGGCCGTCACCTTACTAATGCACCCGTATTCCAGTGATGGGTGCAGCATCACCAGTCATGTGTTATACATTGTCCGTCACCTTACTAATGGCTCCCGTATCCCAGTGATGGGTGCAGCATCACCAGTCATGTGTTATACATTGGCCGTCACTTTACTAATGGCACCCGTATCCCAGTGATGGGTGCAGCATCACCAGTCATATGTTATACGTTGGCCGTCACCTTACTAATGGCACCCGTATCCCAGTGATGGGTGCAGCATCAACAGTCATGTGTTATACATTGTCCGTCACCTTACTAATGGCTCCCGTATCCCAGTGATGGGTGCAGCATCACCAGTCATGTGTTATACATTGTCCGTCACCTTACTAATGGCATCCGTATCCCAGTGATGGGTGCAGCATCACCAGTCATGTGTTATACGTTGGCCGTCACCTTACTAATGGCACCCATATCCCAGTGATGGGTGTAGCATCACCAGTCATGTGTTATAGATTGTCCGTCACCTTACTAATGGCTCCCGTATCCCAGTGATGGGTGCAGCATCACCAGTCATGTGTTATACATTGTCCGTCACCTTACTAATGGCATCCGTATCCCAGTGATGGGTGCAGCATCACCAGTCATGTGTTATACATTGGCCGTCACCTTACTAATGCACCCGTATCCCAGTGATGGGTGCAGCATCACCAGTCATGTGTTATACATTGTCCGTCACCTTACTAATGGCACCCGTATCCCAGTGATGGGTGTAGCATCACCAGTCATGTGTTATACGTTGGCCGTCACCTTACTAATGCACCCGTATTCCAGTGATGGGTGCAGCATCACCAGTCATGTGTTATACATTGGCCGTCACCTTACTAATGCACCCGTATTCCAGTGATGGGTGCAGCATCACCAGTCATGTGTTATACATTGTCCGTCACCTTACTAATGGCTCCCGTATCCCAGTGATGGGTGCAGCATCACCAGTCATGTGTTATAGATTGTCCGTCACCTTACTAATGGCTCCCGTATCCCAGTGATGGGTGCAGCATCACCAGTCATGTGTTATACGCTGGCCGTCACCTTACTAATGGCTCCCATATCCCAGTGATGGGTGCAGCATCAACAGTCATGTGTTATACATTGTCCGTCACCTTACTAATGGCTCCCGTATCCCAGTGATGGGTGCAGCATCACCAGTCATGTGTTATACATTGGCCGTCACCTTACTAATGCACCCGTATTCCAGTGATGGGTGCAGCATCACCAGTCATGTGTTATACATTGTCCGTCACCTTACTAATGGCTCCCGTATCCCAGTGATGGGTGCAGCATCACCAGTCATGTGTTATAGATTGTCCGTCACCTTACTAATGGCTCCCGTATCCCAGTGATGGGTGCAGCATCACCAGTCATGTGTTATACGTTGGCCGTCACCTTACTAATGGCTCCCATATCCCAGTGATGGGTGCAGCATCACCAGTCATGTGTTATACATTGGCCGTCACCTTACTAATGCACCCGTATCCCAGTGATGGGTGCAGCATCACCAGTCATGTGTTATAGATTGTCCGTCACCTTACTAATGGCTCCCGTATCCCAGTGATGGGTGCAGCATCACCAGTCATGTGTTATACATTGTCCGTCACCTTACTAATGCACCCTTATCCCAGTGATGGGTGCAGCATCACCAGTCATGTGTTATACGCTGGCCGTCACCTTACTAATGGCTCCCATATCCCAGTGATGGGTGCAGCATCAACAGTCATGTGTTATACATTGTCCGTCACCTTACTAATGGCTCCCGTATCCCAGTGATGGGTGCAGCATCACCAGTCATGTGTTATACATTGGCCGTCACCTTACTAATGCACCCGTATTCCAGTGATGGGTGCAGCATCACCAGTCATGTGTTATACATTGTCCGTCACCTTACTAATGGCATCCGTATCCCAGTGATGGGTGCAGCATTACCGGTCATGTGTTATACATTGGCCGTCACTTTACTAATGGCTCCCGTATCCCAGTGATGGGTGCAGCATCACCAGTCATGTGTTATACGTTGGCCGTCACCTTACTAATGGCTCCCATATCCCAGTGATGGGTGCAGCATCACCAGTCATGTGTTATACATTGGCCGTCACCTTACTAATGCACCCGTATCCCAGTGATGGGTGCAGCATCACCAGTCATGTGTTATACATTGTCCGTCACCTTACTAATGGCACCCGTATCCCAGTGATGGGTGCAGCATCACCAGTCATGTGTTATACATTGGCCGTCACCTTACTAATGCACCCGTATCCCAGTGATGGGTGCAGCATCACCAGTCATGTGTTATACATTGTCCGTCACCTTACTAATGGCACCCGTATCCCAGTGATGGGTGCAGCATCACCAGTCATGTGTTATACATTGTCCGTCACCTTACTAATGGCACCCGTATCCCAGTGATGGGTGCAGCATCACCAGTCATGTGTTATACATTGGCCGTCACCTTACTAATGGCTCCCGTATCCCAGTGATGGGTGCAGCATCACCAGTCATGTGTTATACGTTGGCCGTCACCTTACTAATGCACCCTTATCCCAGTGATGGGTGCAGCATCACCAGTCATGTGTTATACATTGGCCGTCACCTTACTAATGGCTCCCGTATCCCAGTGATGGGTGCAGCATCACCAGTCATGTGTTATACATTGTCCGTCACCTTACTAATGGCACCCGTATCCCAGTGATGGGTGTAGCATCACCAGTCATGTGTTATACATTGTCCGTCACCTTACTAATGGCTCCCGTATCCCAGTGATGGGTGCAGCATCACCAGTCATGTGTTATAGATTGTCCGTCACCTTACTAATGGCTCCCGTATCCCAGTGATGGGTGCAGCATCACCAGTCATGTGTTATACGTTGGCCGTCACCTTACTAATGGCTCCCATATCCCAGTGATGGGTGCAGCATCACCAGTCATGTGTTATACATTGGCCGTCACCTTACTAATGCACCCGTATCCCAGTGATGGGTGCAGCATCACCAGTCATGTGTTATAGATTGTCCGTCACCTTACTAATGGCTCCCGTATCCCAGTGATGGGTGCAGCATCACCAGTCATGTGTTATACATTGTCCGTCACCTTACTAATGCACCCTTATCCCAGTGATGGGTGCAGCATCACCAGTCATGTGTTATACGCTGGCCGTCACCTTACTAATGGCTCCCATATCCCAGTGATGGGTGCAGCATCAACAGTCATGTGTTATACATTGTCCGTCACCTTACTAATGGCTCCCGTATCCCAGTGATGGGTGCAGCATCACCAGTCATGTGTTATACATTGGCCGTCACCTTACTAATGCACCCGTATTCCAGTGATGGGTGCAGCATCACCAGTCATGTGTTATACATTGTCCGTCACCTTACTAATGGCATCCGTATCCCAGTGATGGGTGCAGCATTACCGGTCATGTGTTATACATTGGCCGTCACTTTACTAATGGCTCCCGTATCCCAGTGATGGGTGCAGCATCACCAGTCATGTGTTATACGTTGGCCGTCACCTTACTAATGGCTCCCATATCCCAGTGATGGGTGCAGCATCACCAGTCATGTGTTATACATTGGCCGTCACCTTACTAATGCACCCGTATCCCAGTGATGGGTGCAGCATCACCAGTCATGTGTTATACATTGTCCGTCACCTTACTAATGGCACCCGTATCCCAGTGATGGGTGCAGCATCACCAGTCATGTGTTATACATTGGCCGTCACCTTACTAATGCACCCGTATCCCAGTGATGGGTGCAGCATCACCAGTCATGTGTTATACATTGTCCGTCACCTTACTAATGGCACCCGTATCCCAGTGATGGGTGCAGCATCACCAGTCATGTGTTATACATTGTCCGTCACCTTACTAATGGCACCCGTATCCCAGTGATGGGTGCAGCATCACCAGTCATGTGTTATACATTGGCCGTCACCTTACTAATGGCTCCCGTATCCCAGTGATGGGTGCAGCATCACCAGTCATGTGTTATACGTTGGCCGTCACCTTACTAATGCACCCTTATCCCAGTGATGGGTGCAGCATCACCAGTCATGTGTTATACATTGGCCGTCACCTTACTAATGGCTCCCGTATCCCAGTGATGGGTGCAGCATCACCAGTCATGTGTTATACATTGTCCGTCACCTTACTAATGGCACCCGTATCCCAGTGATGGGTGCAGCATCACCAGTCATGTGTTATAGATTGTCCGTCACCTTACTAATGGCTCCCGTATCCCAGTGATGGGTGCAGCATCACCAGTCATGTGTTATACGTTGGCCGTCACCTTACTAATGGCTCCCATATCCCAGTGATGGGTGCAGCATCACCAGTCATGTGTTATACATTGGCCGTCACCTTACTAATGCACCCGTATCCCAGTGATGGGTGCAGCATCACCAGTCATGTGTTATAGATTGTCCGTCACCTTACTAATGGCTCCCGTATCCCAGTGATGGGTGCAGCATCACCAGTCATGTGTTATACATTGTCCGTCACCTTACTAATGCACCCTTATCCCAGTGATGGGTGCAGCATCACCAGTCATGTGTTATACGCTGGCCGTCACCTTACTAATGGCTCCCATATCCCAGTGATGGGTGCAGCATCAACAGTCATGTGTTATACATTGTCCGTCACCTTACTAATGGCTCCCGTATCCCAGTGATGGGTGCAGCATCACCAGTCATGTGTTATACATTGGCCGTCACCTTACTAATGCACCCGTATTCCAGTGATGGGTGCAGCATCACCAGTCATGTGTTATACATTGTCCGTCACCTTACTAATGGCATCCGTATCCCAGTGATGGGTGCAGCATTACCGGTCATGTGTTATACATTGGCCGTCACTTTACTAATGGCTCCCGTATCCCAGTGATGGGTGCAGCATCACCAGTCATGTGTTATACGTTGGCCGTCACCTTACTAATGGCTCCCATATCCCAGTGATGGGTGCAGCATCACCAGTCATGTGTTATACATTGGCCGTCACCTTACTAATGCACCCGTATCCCAGTGATGGGTGCAGCATCACCAGTCATGTGTTATACATTGTCCGTCACCTTACTAATGGCACCCGTATCCCAGTGATGGGTGCAGCATCACCAGTCATGTGTTATACATTGGCCGTCACCTTACTAATGCACCCGTATCCCAGTGATGGGTGCAGCATCACCAGTCATGTGTTATACATTGTCCGTCACCTTACTAATGGCACCCGTATCCCAGTGATGGGTGCAGCATCACCAGTCATGTGTTATACATTGTCCGTCACCTTACTAATGGCACCCGTATCCCAGTGATGGGTGCAGCATCACCAGTCATGTGTTATACATTGGCCGTCACCTTACTAATGGCTCCCGTATCCCAGTGATGGGTGCAGCATCACCAGTCATGTGTTATACGTTGGCCGTCACCTTACTAATGCACCCTTATCCCAGTGATGGGTGCAGCATCACCAGTCATGTGTTATACATTGGCCGTCACCTTACTAATGGCTCCCGTATCCCAGTGATGGGTGCAGCATCACCAGTCATGTGTTATACATTGTCCGTCACCTTACTAATGGCACCCGTATCCCAGTGATGGGTGTAGCATCACCAGTCATGTGTTATACATTGGCCGTCACCTTACTAATGGCTCCCGTATCCCAGTGATGGGTGTAGCATCACCGGTGTAATACCAGGATGGTAGGAAGATGGAAGCTTCCATGCTGAGCACAGGGCTAATCCAACAGTGAGACAGCGGTTTGTTGACAGAACCCTCCGCACGTAAGAGACCTGGTGGAAAACGAGTCCAACTCCTTGCAGCCAATTAGCCAAACTAGCCACGGACAGCCGGACACTACATGGCTGCCATTCAGATGTGTGTAATCTATGAGCGCCTTAAGTTCAGCAGTGCGGGTTCCACTCTCGGGGGGAGAGAGGGGTCTCAAGTGTGGGGCCCCTTCCCAGTGACATCCAGGGATCCTCATCCCTTATAGGCAGGATTAGGGTCTTACTCCCTTGGTTGGGCGAGACACAGATTTTTTTCGCAGTGCTAGCAATTGATTTTTACCTCTTGAGTTACAGCTGCAGTCACTCAATAGTTAAATCCGCAGCTCTACAGGTGGTGTTTGTGCAGCACTACCTCTAGCCCAGCTTCAGACAAGACCCCTCATTAGGGACACAGGTCCTAGTCTGACGGCTTCTCCGTATAAAGCTGTAAGTCTAGACGTTAGACTCTTCTTTGTGAATGATTTTGGATAAGTGAAGGTGTCTCCCAAATATCCGCTTGGGTCCAGGCGTCTTAGCGGAGCTATCGGTGCTTGATGTCCCTATGACTACACTTCCTCTTTGAGCCCTGGTTTTATCAGAATGTGGATGCAAATCATTGTGCCCCCAATATACCCACTGTTGGAGTAAGTGTGCAGTGTGGAGCCATTTTTGTGCTGACTTGGTTGAATACAGTTTTCCTATGTTGATGATACTAAGAGATTAAATAATAAGGCAGATTTCAGTAGTATCCAGGGAACAGCACAATCCAATGCTCCATGCAGGAGCCATCTACTTGGTGGCACTGTATTCTGTCCTGTGGGCTCGCTTCTGGCATTATACCTACCATCCTATATAATTTTGTGTGCGTGAGGTCATGTGATCGTGCAGGGTAATGAATAATTCAGGTAATACTGTCCTCCCCGATGGTAATATCAGCGTGGCTGGAGGAACTTCTTAATGGAGAGCCATTATTGCTCAGGCCTTCCAGGATTAGAATATAAAGTATTGATGGACTTCAGCCAGTCTTCTGCTTGTGATGTCGCAGTAACCCTGTCACCTTGGCTTGTGTGCTTGTCACTTTCCATTCTGTGTGTCACATGATGGCTGACTGACCTGCTTCTCTTTTACCCCTCATGTACCCTACTGAACAGGACCTCTATTGACTAGGTGCCTCCTGGGACTGACCTTAGAGTGGCTCCTACAAGATCTCATTTCTGAAATCAGCAGTTATAGTTCTCTAGCTCCGTACAGCCAAATGATGGTGTACGTGGTTGTCCTCTTGTTGGAAAAATACATTATAAAATACCCAAAAATCAGACCTTGCCTCGTCAATTCCCCCTGATCCCGCTCAGATGATGGGGAATGGATGTTACACCTCATCCGTCTTAAATGGCCTCATGACAATGGTCTTTGGGACTTTGGCACTTTTTTTTCTTTTTTTTAAACCTGCTTCTGTAACTCCCAGGGGAGCCACATCTGGGGAAACACATCCCCTGCAGAGATTTGTGCAGCCATAGAATGCACAGACCAGCCAGGTCTACCAGATTGGGTCTCTGTTGTTGCGCCTAGAGGTAGATCCTGACTGTGAGCCCTCTGGTTATGATCTACCTCTGACCTAATGGTTACCTTTTATAGCACTGCCCCAATAAGAATCGCCTGTCACGTTATGTCCCAATAGCTTCTTTTGCTACTGAGGCAAAGAAAACTATCCAGGACTATTCATTGCTAACTCCTCACTATATGCATGGTGGTGAACGTTTCTTACTGTATTACTTCACAGTCCTGTGCACTGGCACATTGGTGGGAATAATGCTTCCATCCTACCAAGGGTTTGTGATCTAGAACTGGTAAAACCTCAGATGGGGAATGTGTCCGCTGTATGTTTGCACAGAGAGCATGTATTACAGTAGTGGTACTGGAGCAGCGGCTTTATGTATCGGCTTTGTGTCCATCTGCTGATTGATCTCTTCTCTCCTAGATTTTAGCTCCCTGCAGTTGCAGTTGTCGCCACAAGACTTGCCTTCAACAATGATGAATTCTGACATGGACGGTACGGCTCATTATACGCTTCATTACCCGTAATATGCATACATGTATTAGTGGCATTATCTCAGCGCATCGGCAGCTGCAAAACGAAAGCTGTAGCGTAACATAATAGTTCTTATTAGTGTATTTTTCCTCTTCTAATAGACTCTATTGCCTTTTTAGCTCTTGAAGTAGAAAATCAGGTAGAACTGGAAGAAAAGACGCGGCTTATCAATCAGGTCCTGGAACTTCAGCATACATTAGAAGGTAAAATGGACTTACCGTATTTCTTTCCATGTATGTATCCCAGGGAGTATTCCCCGTTGGTAAGTAAAAGATGTTCAGTCCATATGTTGTTGCGTTTTGTTTTTTTTAACCTATAGGTGGTACCTGATTATTCTTAGAAAATGTACAGCGAAGATATTATAAGAAAAGGTATATGGAGAAAGCCGTGTTTATACCACCATATTTGTGCCCACTGGAGCACACGTGACAGAACAACACAAAGCTTTTCTGCCATGTAGTGTAGGAAGAGTTGTCAATCAAAACCTAAACCTTTTACGACCAACCATTTAGGGTATGTGCGTACGATGCGGATTTTGCTTCGGATCCGCAGCAGTTTCCCATGAGTTTACAGTACAATGTAAACTTATGGGAAACTGAAAACACTGTGCCCATGCAGCGGAAAAAAAACGCGCGGAAACGCAGCGGTTTACATTCCGCAGCATGTCAATTCTTTGTGCGGAATCCGCTGCGGTTTTGCACCTGATCTATAATAGAAAACCGCAGGTGTAAAACCGCAGTGGAATCCGCACAAAAACCGCCGTAAATCTGCTATAAATCCGCAGAAAAAACGCAGTGTTTTTGCCCTGCAGATTTATGAAATCCTCTATGTGTGCACATACCCTAAATCATTCATCAGACAACTGCCTAAGTTCACTTGTCAGGGGCGGACATATACCGCATGTGCAGCCGCTGCGGCCCGGAGGTTAAGGGGGCCCCCTGCAGGACGGCTAATAATGAGGGCAATCTGGCCTGTTTATCCGGCTCCGTGGGGCCCGTGGCCAGATTGCCCTCGTGTGCGGCGGGCAGGGAGAGATCCCTGCAGCTCCGCTGCCTGCAAGAGAAAGTGGCAGTGGAGCTGCATCCTGCAGCGATTGTCCTGCTCCCTTCCCGTGCTTCCTGCGCCTCTCACACAGCAGCGCTGTGCCAGAGAGAGGAAGCTGCCGGCGATGGTGATCCGCAGAGAGGCAGGTGTGTGTGTGCAGTCGCCTTTTCTGTGAGCTCCTCTTCCCCTTGCACTGCAGCACAATAAACTCTGGTGATTGCTGACTGCAGACTAAAATCTGTGCACAACTTCACTTCAACTCCGACAAAGCTCCTGCTCTGCATGTGCTGAAGCCAATCAAAGGACAATAAAGTCACATTAGTAGCAGGAGAATGTGCTGGGGGGAGGTAAGGAGAAAAGGGGGCTGCTCCCTCTGCATTGCATTCACTTTACTGAGCGCCCCATAACAAAGAACAGACAAATTGCTGCCAGAGAAAAACTTTACATCCAAAGCTTTGTAGCAGTCATATGCAGCACGGCCAGGCTCCTTCTATGAGATGCAGCAGCTGTGGAGGAGGCTGGCAGCAGTGGTATAGGTGCAGGGGGTCGTCCACTGCAGAGCATCCCCTCTGCTGCTGCACTCATGGCAGCAAAGGAACCAGAGAATAAAGCCCCCGTCACACACAGCGAGATCGCTAGCGAGATCGCTGCTGAGTCACAAGTTTTGTGACGCAACAGCGACCTCAGTAGCGATCTCGCTATGTGTGACACGTAGCAGCGACCAGGCCCCTGCTGTGAGATCGCTGGTCGTGTCGGAATGGCCTGGACCGTTTTTTGATCGTTGAGGTCCCACTGGGTAGCACACATCGCTGTGTTTGACACCTTACCAACGACCTCGTTGACAGAACGTCCCATTGAATCGTCATGAAATAGCATCGTTGTACAGGTCGCTATAGGTCGCCGCATCGCTGCTGCGTCGTTGGGGAGATCTCACTGTTTGACATCTCACCAGCGACCACATAGCGACGCAGCAACGATCCCTGACAGGTCGTATCGTTGTCGGGATCGCTTAAGCGTCGCTATGTGTGACGGGGCCTTAAGATGCAAAAAAATGGGATCTATCTACCTACCTATCTATTTATCTATCTATCTATCCCATATCTATCTATCTATCTCCTGTTTATTTATCTACCCCCAACAATGGCAGCTCCTCGTGTATTTGAGATCTTGGGCAATTCAGATTCACTGGATCAGCTATGAGACTCACACTAAGGCCGGGATCACACATGCGAGAAACACGTCAGTGTCTCGCATGTAAAATCCCTCCTCTGATGCCGGCACTCCAGAGCGGAGCGTGCGGCCGCATAGCAACACATGGAGCTGCACGCTCCGCTCCCAAGTGCCGGCGCCAGAGCTTGGATTTCACCTGCGAGATACGGACGTGTTTCTCGCATCTCATCCCGGCCTAAAGGCCTCTGTGCACATTAGAGAGAAATCAACCCAATTTGATCATTTTTGCAGGTTCAAGAGAGCAATTAATGTATAACCGGACCTGCTGAATCTCCCCAGAGGTGGAGAAAAGGATCAGGCTCTTTGAACATCAACTACTGATCCTCTTCCTCTCCTGAGAGATAATCCACCATCAGTTTCTGGCAATAACTTGCTCCCCACTCCTTTTGGAAGCACATACGTTCCTAGGGCATCTGAGTGTTCATATATAGTAGAGAATTAGAATAGCTGGGGTCCTAACAAATGTTTGATGGTAACTTAAAGGGATATTCCCATCTCCAACATCCTATCCTGATATGTAGTAGGTATAATATCAGTAATATTAGCAAATGCCTCTAATTAGAAATATAGTATAGTTCTTCTCATTCTCTATGTATATATAATGAAGCTTTGTCGCCATAGAAGGAGAGGGGCCCAGACACATTTCTTGCACAGGGGCCCCAAGCTGTCAGTGTCCGCTCCTGTCACTTGTATATGGCCAGGCCAGCTCACGCCCATCTTTGCCCTTTCAGGGATTTTCCACCATGGACAATTACTTGGAAAGTAGGTATAATGTTGTGTTTGTCTCAAGGGCTTGAACAGGGAAATGAAATGTAGAAGTGGCTACACATAATTATGCTTCTAAGTGAGGAAACAGCTGTACCGGTCTGCCCTTAGACTCTCTCATACTTCAGTTTTTCACGTATGCCTTCTATCCATGTTTTTCACAGGTAGCACTCATATCTGTGATAGTCTATGGCGCTCTTTAGTGATGAGCATACATGCTCAGATAAGTGTTATACGAACATGCTCGGGTATTATCTGAGTATCATGGCGTGCTCAGATTATATGTTTAAGTCCCTGTGGCTGTTAGATAGCCTGGACACGTGGGGATATCCTGTTTTTTTAGGCAATCCCTTCATGTGTTGCAGCTGTCTAACAGCCACGAATCATAAAGCCACAGGGACTCTTGACATATTATCCGAGCATGTCAAGATACTCGGATAACACTCGATCATGTTCATATAACACATTATATTATAACACAGATATAATTATAATATATATATGGACTTAACCCCTTTCTGACCTCGGACGGGATAGTACATCCGTGGTCAGATACCCCGCTTTGATGCAGGGCTCCGGCGGTGAGCCCGCTTCAAAGCCGGGACATGTCAGCTGTTTTGAACAGCTGACATGTGCCCGCAATAGCGGCAGGTGAAATCGCGATTCACCCGCCGCTATTAACTAGTTAAATGTCGCTGTCAAACGCTGTTAGTGGCATTTAACTGGCGCATCCGGCTGGCAAAAAAGCCAAATAAAGAAACAAGTGTGGGATTGCACTTTTTTTTGCAATTTCACCGCACTTGGAATTTTTTTCCTGTTTTCTAGTACACGACATGCTAAAACCAATGATGTTGTTCAAAAGTACAACTTGTTTCGCAAAAAATAAGCCCTCATATGGCCAAATTGACGGAAAAATAAAAAAAAAGTTATGGCTCTGGGAAGGAGGGGAGCGAAAAGCAAACACGGAAAAACTGAAAATCCCAAGGTCATGAAGGGGTTAACTGTACATGTATTCAGAAAAAAAATTATCTCTCAAAATGGTGCAGGTGCTGCCTGCGCCATTTTACTAGAGGAAAAAAAATTGCCTCCACCAAGATGGCACCAGTGGTACCTGCGCAGTAGCATCTATCAGCAATTCGATAGATGCTACTGAGCAGACGCCATTTTTCTAGAGAAAAAAACAAAATAGTCTCCACCAAGATAATCTACAGCGCTATCGGATCGCCAATAGATGCTACTGCTCAGTCGCCGCTTTGAGAGAGAATTTTAATTTTTTCTTTTCAGAACCAACTGACTGATGGATCCTTGGTTAACTCATTCTGCCACCAGCAGTAGTGAAACATAGAAGCTATAGAAGGCAAACAGTGCAAAGTTTTTAATGAAATCTGGTTTTTGCTTAATATGTGTTAAACAAAAAATAAAAATTGTTCTTGTATTTCTCCATATCCTTTAAATTTGTCTAACCAGTGTATAGATTCTCTTTAATGGAGTTTTCCCACTAACAAAGTTAATTTTAATCAACATTTTAATCAATAGATCTTGGAATAATAATTTCCACAATAGGTAATCTTATACATGTGCCCCTGCTGTGTGCTGTGTAATGGCCGTGTCTGACCGTACAGGGACATGGTCTGATCATACCACAGCTCCTGGGCGAGGGGGGAGCAAAGGAGGATACAGACAGGACAGCAGGGGATCACAGGTAATTCTTTTTGTGAGGCAAAACATTGATTGTTTTTAATCAGCTGCGTTCCCGTGCTGTCCTGTCTGTGTACTCTTTTGTGTCCTCCCCTGCCCAGGAGCTGCGGTATGATCAGACCATGTCCCTGTACGGTCAGACACGGCCATTGCACAGTATACAGCAGGGACACATTTACAAGAGGAACTTTTTTTAAACACATCCAATTGTGAAGCTTGAAGTATTTTTCTGCCAAGCTCTATTAATTAAAATGTACTTTGTTTGTGGGAAAACCTCTTACTTCTAAAAAGTAGCTGCCTGTCTGCTAGATGGAGGCGTTTACGAGCTTAATCAAAGCACCCAATACAATAATCAGCTGCTTGCAGCAGGTCCACCTCCTCTGGGAGAAGCCTTTAGATGGCCATTCATTAGTAGCCACTTGGCTCTGATGGCTACAGCATGTTGTGAGTCACTTATTGCTGTGGTTCTGCTCTGGCTAATAGAGGAGGTCCCGAGTTATCCTAATGACACAGACGTAAAAATTTCATTAACATTTAATTTTTATGTATGGATTGTACGCACACCGTATTGTTTGGATCTTACCGATAATGGCTGTATGTAAATGGATTTAACTGTTACATTGCCTGATATAAATGGTCATCATTATTCCGTATCTCCATCTATTTTGTATCCGAACAGATCTCTCCGCTCGGGTTGATGCTGTAAAAGAGGAAAATCTGAAGCTGAAGTCAGAAAACCAGGTTCTTGGACAGTACATTGAGAACCTCATGTCCGCGTCCAGTGTTTTCCAGACAACAGACACCAAGAGCAAGCGGAAGTAATGCCTGATTGTGCTGTGTTGTCCTTGTGTCCACTGGTTTTGTTGTACCTGAATAGTGAATATGGGTCCAGTTAACAGAGCACATGCTTTCCCTCGGCTAGTACTAAACCTATTGTACAAATGGTGACTGCACGGACAACACTACATTAATACAATTGTAAAAAGCGTCATTCTGTAATAATACGTTGTAAAGGACTACAGCACACACAGGAATAACGTCTTAGGACAGCTAATTTATTTTTCCATTTCAGTAATTACCCTTGTTATATACAGCAGAAAGTGTTATACCAATACTCCAGTATGAAAGTCCCGCTATGTATGGCGACTGCATCAGTAAGGAAACGGTCAACAGCAGAGTAGGGCTATACAATATTTTGCATGATCTCCTGTAGGTTTAGTCTGGATTACATTTTGTACAAGGCAGGGACGTAACAACTGGTCAGGGCTTGCAGAATACATCTTGTGTCATTGTCTTGGCCATCGTCTGTCTCCTTGGTCTAATAAATGAAGATGGAGAGACCTGCACATCCTTGCTTCGTTATCACTGCCTTCTGGATTCCCCACTCATAACTGCTGATTGTGTGGGTGGTCCGGCTTAAACAAGTTATCCCCTATCCACAAGATACGTAATAACTTGTGGATCGATAAAGTCTGACCGCTGAGAATCATGTTAATCATCAGAACGGAGAACTTTTATCTGGGTCTGCTGAACACTGCGCTTGGCTTTTTTTCATCAGTCTCACAGAAAATGAATGGTCTGGCGGTCGGGCATCCCAATCTGCTGCATCATGTTGTAACTGCTATACAAATTCTCTGATCTTCTGATCAGTGCGGATCCCACAGGTGGGATACCCTCCAATCAGCAAGTTATTATCTGTACTGTGGATAGGTGATAACGTGTCTCTAAGTACTGCAGAATGCATTATGTGCTACAGGTGATAACTGGATGCTCCTACTTGCCTTGTATGAAAGGCTACACGCAGTTTCCTAGCTATGAATACTTGGAATCTGAAAAGTTTTACTCCCTCCTTGGTCCGATGTTGCTTTTGCAGCATGTTTTATATATTCATGCTTTTGTTTCTTCGTGTAACATTTTATTGTTGGAAAAAGGCCATTCCTGAGTTTTATCGGCTAAGTGGAAAGCACTGTTACTGCTATGAAGACTCTTGGCACTTGGGCAAGTGACAATAAGTAAAGTGGCTTATTTTTTATTACTGCCATATTGCATCATTTACTATAATACCAATTATGATAAAGCTGCATCAAAATAAACATGGAGCATGGTCTTCAGTCAGTTCACTGTTGGTGATAAGATACTGTCATTGCCTGATAGAAACAGTCAGCAGGCGAGTGCAGGTTGGTCTGTAAGCTGGCTAATGGCTTCATGGTCAGCAATACCTTTACTGATGAGATTAGCCGGTCCATTCATAGTGTGACGTGGAGCCTCGTGCACTCCCATGTGTGTGTCATATGTGAATAATGCCTTGTATGGTCCAGAATAGTATTCTCCCCAGGATCTTCCTAGCTCCCCCTATTTATTAATTTTTGATTTGTTTGGCTGAGTGAAGGTTTACTAGGTCACAAGTACGGTGTTAGTCTTGTCAATTCAAGCCTTCTGGAGTAGAAACACAGATTCACTAAAGCAGGTACTTGTATGTTAGACAGATCCATCTAGCGCCTCATTACATGTAATGGACTGCAGTGCATAATATGGCCGTGTATGTACCCTACACCTAGTAACAAACTGAATGCTCCTTGATGCCCTGGACTGGGTTCCTGCAGTGCCAATCACAGCTTAGCATTGTTTTCTGTAATGTGTATAGTGTCTCAGTGAGATCTAACACTATGAATCTTTACGTTTACATCCTTAGCCATCCTAATTTATTCTGGAATAAAAATATGTTTCTGAAATAAAGTATTTCGTTATTTTAAGCCATTTCTTGGTAACGTCATCTTCCTTTTTGTGGAGAAGCTTGTATAAAAACTAGTTTAAAGTCATCCAACAATGGATGGAGAATCTTTTTTCAGAGAGTCGACTTCCAAGAAGTATCTCCTGTATGGATCTTTTTCCTTCTTTCAAAGAAAAAGTTAGGAGGGTGTTCATTCTGCATGCACTTCTTAACAACACAAAAGAAAGCTTTGGATAAAAACATTAGTTTCGTTCTTACATCATAGCTGCACAGTGACCTCAAAATACATCAGTCCTGGAGATGGACTGCAGTCCATAGGCCAGGTCAGTAGTTCTGTGACCACTAGACAGGAGGCCTGCAAATCTCCTCATCACCCCCGATATTCCTGACTCGGCTAATCCTATGAAGAGCTGGGAATGCTGGAAGGTAAGGAGATTCACAGGTCTCCCACCCAATAGTTACAGATTCCGTTCCAACAGCCAGGTCAGTAGTCCTACGAACTAATTCTTGCATCTCGATTCTGATATCTAAAAGGGAACCTGTCAGCAGGGTTGTGCGCAGTCACCTACAGACAGTGTCAGGTTGGCGCAGTTATGCTAATCAAAATGATACCATGGGAGATGAAATTCGTTAATCTCTATTTTCTTCTAATGAGGTTCTCGTGCTCCGGGGCGGCCTGTGGTGGGGTCTTCATGTAGTGCTCTGCTTAGGTATTCGTACCAATGGCTTAGGAAAGGTCACAGAAAAAATCTTTATTTTTAAGGGGAAAGAAAAAAAAAAAAAGAAGATTATTCATTCCTTCTCTCCAGCGAACGCTGCTGGGAAGAAGGGATGAATTCCGGCTTCAGCACCACACGCGGGGAGGACAGCGCTTACAGTAGCGCTGTCTCCTGCACGGCACACGGACAGCATCCGTGTGCGGTACGTGTTTTACACGGACCCATTGACTTTGTGGGAACGCACGGATCACACGGACCCATTAAACACTGACATGTCTCCGTGTTTTTCAAACGGACACACGGTCCGTGAAAACATGCTGACATGTGCAGAGACACATTGATTTTAATGTGTCTATGTGAGTCAGTGTCTCCGGTACGTGAGAAAACTGTCACCTCACGTACCGGAGCCACTGACGTGTGAAACCGGCCTAAATTGGAAAATAACCCATCAAGTATATGAAATAGTTATTTGAAGTAACAATGGAAATTTGTTATTTTATTAATCTTTGACAACTTTTTTTGTTCAACACTCAGCTATAAAAGTTTAGGGATAAAATGTACATCAGGTTCATTAGATATAAAGTAGAATATCTTTAGCATCAACATGTAAAACTACACTACCAATCAATGACGGCTATGGCAGGCTCACTATTAACCAATTGTTGGGAAGCAGAATTGCAAAAAATACTCAGGTAATAATTCAGCTTAACAAATGTCTAAAGGGTAAAATCATTTTAACCCCAAATATATTCCTGGGGCAGTAGAAACTGTATTTGATGTTGGACCCAAAATTATGCATATATATTCTATTATTTTGATGATCCAGCTGTGCTTTATAGTTATCAACGTCAACAGCCTGTTATTGTAACTTCTGAGAAATGTTTCATCTGGAAAAGATTGCAATAACGAGCTCTTCAATCAATTGCCAACTGAAGTGTTTCTGTTGCCATAAATTGGCTCTAGATGTGGAGCAACTTAACGAGCTTGGCATCACCCCATGGGCTCTTATGTTACTAAAGTCCAGTGTGGAGCAAAATCTGTGCGACAGGTCTAATGAGATGCGAGTGTAACAAGAAAAATAAATTAAGGGGCACATGGAGCTGCTGGTGACCCCTAGTTGCAATTGTCTACATCTGTTTTGGAATTATCTACATCTGTTTTGGAATTAATAAGATATGAGTATAAGGAATTGAGATATGCTCAGCCTAATAATGCGAAACCTGGATGCATCCAACATCTCAAAGAAAATCAATGCTTAAATCAAAAATTAAAATGAATGGGAAATGTTTAGATTTGACAAAATCTTGCTCCAAGAGCTTAAATATGATTCCATGTCAATCAGCAGGCTGATACAGACTGGTTGGTAAGCCAGCTCTCTAGAACAGTCCCATAAATGTGCTGGAATTGTTAATCTTTCCGTACTCGTCTTTTACGGAGGGACTTCTTCAAGTTATCGCCACCATCTGCGCCTTCGTCTGCCTCTTTCATCTGTTGAGAAACAATAGAAGTTTTTCGGCTTGGTAACGTGGTGGCCTCAGTCAAATGCTTTTCACCTGCTTAAGTATTTGGTCAGTATTTTACCACAGTATTTGGGAGCCAAAACCAGGAGTGGAGCAATCAGAGGAAGAGTATAATAGAAACATGTCACCACTTCTGTATTTATCACCCACTCCTGGTTTTGGCTTACAAATTCTGAGGTAAAAATACTGAACGTGTGAACATGGCCTTACAATCCAGAGACGGTCAGCCTCTGCTCCATGCAGGTACGGACTGGGGCTGAATTTCAGCCCTGGCATTTAAAATCACACAGGCGTATGCTGCCCCCATCCCCAAGCGCCAGATGGGATATTTTACTAATATCACCCTGGATGGAGAAAGCAAGATTTACTACAAGACCAATATTTCTAATGATTCCCGTGGCTGCTGGGGTAAGTGACGGAGTCACTGACTTTTTGCTCTGTCAAAACTTTTAACAGTATGAGCAACATAGCAGACAAAGCGGCTCATGACCAGACAGGCCCTTCTGGTATTTCCCAGAATTGCCAGATGGCCAGTCCTATACATTGCACACACTATTGCATCAGAACTTAATTCAGTTCTCTATCCCCTTTTTCCCTCTGTCCTCTCATGTTAGGGCCAATAACTTTTACTATGAAAATTTGGGAAACCTGCACGAAAAAATTTCCGTTAATATGGGAACAATTTCCCATGATTTCATTTTTATTTAACCCTAAATTGCCTGACAGCTTAAAGAGTAGTCTGGTTAAGCTATGGTATTACTTTTTAACAGTACAATCTCGTTTTAACATAGCCTTGAATTATCATTATCTAAAATTAGACACTATATGATATGTTTTGTCTGTATGGAAAATCAATATAAGCTACTTATGTTTTGCTACCATTCTGCACCCTCCCTTCTGCATAAACTTAACAGCCCCATCACACAGTATAGCCGGTATGTCCAGTACATGTGGTGACAGTTGTCACATGTACCGGTGACCCTGACACACGTAGACCCATTCAAATAAATGGGTCTGTGCACATGTCAGTGTATTTCCACGAACAGTGTGACTGTGTGCCCACACGTAGACATGTCCGTTTTTTACCGTAGGCACGGGTGGCAAGACGTCCCACACACGTGCCCAAATTGATGTCTTCCGTGTGGCACGCATCGGCATCAGGGAAGAAGCGCTACAGTAAGCGCTGTTCCCCAGTGGCAGGTGCTGAAAACATCTCTCATCATTCTCCCTTACTCTGCCGGCGATCGGCGCGAGCAGAGGAGAATGATGATAGTTATATTAAAGTCAGAACGATGACAGAAGGTGGGGGCTTTTGGGACTCTTACTCCCATCATCCGACAGCAGTGACAGTAAGAGTGGATGATCGGGGTCTTCCTCACCTGCTGCCTGTGATACAACTAAAGAAATGAATGAAAAACCCGGTGTAGGTTCCCCCTATTTTCTTGAACCAACCAGGCAAAACTCACAGCTGGGGGCTGCAACCGTCAGCTGTCAACTTCAGCAAGGTTGGTTATCAAGAATATAGGGGTCCCCACCTAGTTTTTTTTAATTATTTCAATAAATAATAAACGGCATGGTGTCTCCCACATTTTTGACAACCAGCCTTGCTTAAGCTCACAGCTGGGGGCTGGAATTCTCAGGCTGGTAAGGGGCCATTGATATAGGCCCCCCAAACCTAAAAACAGCAGCCAAGATGCACCAATTCTGGCACTTTGCCCTGCTCTTCCCACTTGCCCTGTAGCGTTGGCAAGTGGGGTTCATATTTGTGGTGTTGATGTCATCTTTGTATTGTCTCTAAGACACCTCCATTACTAATCCTATAGTTAAATGTAAATAAAAACAGCCAAAATAAAGTCCTTTAATTAAAAAAATGACACAGACTCCTTTATTAATCTCAATTAAACCATACTTACGACCTCGCCTAATTCCACCGAAGCCCTCGGTCTCCTGTAATAAAAGTAAAATAAAAAACAACAATATGCCATACCTGTCCATCATTCTGTCCGATGCTGTAATCCATGTCTGGGGGCTAAATAGTTTTCAACCTGGATGGTGCCAAGATGTGACCGTCCAGGCTGAGAACCACTGGTGAAAGAGCTGCTGCGAGCACAGCATCATTGACCAGCGGTGACATCATTGAGTCCAGACTGAACTGCGATGACCTCAGGACCATGGGAAAATGCCAGTAATAATGTCACCAGTGTTCAATGATGCTGCACTCGCACTAGGAGGCTGACATTAAGTGAATATAAAAAAATTAACTCCTCCTCCTCTGCAGTATACACCTACCACTGCCTCCAGCCGAACCAGTGCATACTTAGTGTCCATAGGAGGCACATGGGTCTGGTCTTCAGACCATAATTTTTTATTTTATTTTTTACTTTTTAATTTTTCAAGGATACAAGGGTGACGGATCCCTTCAGGGTTCTGATCTCCGCCAACCAACAACAGGCGGGAACATGGAGTGTCACCTCCGCGTACCCCCTACTGCATCGTTCATAGGCATGCCTTAGCTCTATTATAGGGGCAACATGTCCCTTCAGGGCACCGCTCTCCCCGTCTCCATGTACCCCCTTCTGCAGCCAGGCTTTCTACTCCCGGACCAATAGCCCTGACCCATCCTGGGGTTGTTAACCCATAGGATGTACAGAGGCACTGATGGCGTCCGGGCGGCCCCCACTGCATCACTACTGATAGAACAGCAGTCATGGAAGGAGGTGGACGGTCCCTCTCCACATCCCTAACAAAGGATGGTGGATGGAGGGCTCCTGCACCGTCCACGTTGCAGCACCTGACCTGCAGGCAAAGCAGTCTGAGCTCTGCGCTTCTTCACAACGGGCCTCTGGATCACTGTGGGTAAGTGCTCGGGTTGGGCTCGGCAGCAGGGCTCCTGTAGCACGTGCGCTTTCCCCAGGGCGTTTTTTCTCCCCGGGTGCGTTCCAGTTTATGATAGGCAGTAACCCAGAAGCTCCTCCCACTCACTCAAGTCGTGCCGGAGGCTCCGCACACTCTTGGCGCTTCTCACTCAAAGTGAGACTGCCTTTCCTGCTCCCGGTGGCCATTTTTTCTTTCCGCCTCTCAGCACGTGTAGGTCAGGATTCTCCCCTGGCTGCAGGCTCACTCCTGCAATTCCCAGCAGACATCCTATCATCCAGCCATCTCTCTAGCACCAGGAGGACCGTCTCAAAGGGTCACAGGACCTGGGTAAGTGCTGTCCTGTGACACCCATTGGCCCTTCTCTGCAGTATTTCACTGGTGATTAGCCACCACTCTCCCTATTGGGGCATTTAACAGTCAGGACATACTGGGGTACACCATGGCATTCTCTAAGACATCCAAGAGGGCTACCAAAACACAGTGTTTTTCACCTCATGTACCCCTTGCCAGACTTCGTTGCCACGGGGACAGAGTACTCCACTCTGCAAGGCCTCTGATCCCGAATGCGCACAGGAGCCCTCCGCCGCTACCGAACCCAGTGTACCTAGTCCTCCTAGTGGGCTTCGTCACTTTCGCAGTCCATGGCTTCACTAGCTAAAGCAATTGAGTCCCTCCAAGACTCCTTGAGTCAGAGCATTCGTCTGCCTGTCTTAGGCCGGAGTCACACTACAGCGTAATACGGCCGAGTGCAATGCGATAAAAAATCGCATAGCACTCCGCCCAATGTTAATCTATGGAGCAGCTCCTATTACCCGTTTTTTTTCTCGGCAGCAGTCAGGATCCGAGTGAAATCGCAGCATGCTGCGATTGGCAGCGTATCTCGGCCGAGACTCGCCAATGCAAGTCTATGCGAGAAAAACTCGCACACCACACGGACCATCAGTGGGACATCCGTATGCAATGCGATTTTAACATGAGCTTTTACATAGAGAACTGCTGTATGTAAAAGCTCATGTTAAAATCGCATTGCATACTGATGCCATACGGATGTCACACTGTTGCTAGATGCGAAGAAATCACATCCTCGCATTGCACACAGATGACATAAGGATCACTGTTCGGGAACATTTGTGCGATTTTCGGCCGTCACAATCGGACCGATTTTTTTATACGGTAAGTGTGACGCCGCCTTAGAGGGTTCGTCCACCACATGGGAACCGTCGGCCTGCAGGGGCCATTCTCAGTCAAACGATATACAGGCATCTAGAAAAATTTTATTATTATTATACATTTTTATAGCGCCATTTATTCCATGGCGCTTTACATGTGAATACGGGGCAAATATAGACAAGTACATAAGGAGGGAGGACCCTGCCTGCGAGGGCTCACAGTCTGCAGGGGGTGGGTGAGGATACACTAGGAGAGGGAAGAGCTGGCTGTGCGGCTGTTCAGTAGGTTGAGGATCACTGCAGGCTGTAGGCTTGTCGGAAGAAAATGGACCCATAGCATGTCCCCCGGGCCCTCTTGCGCCTCGGCATCCAAGAGCTCCGTTTCTCTCTCTCCCTCACCAAGGGTTTGCAGCGACCAGTACACTGAGTAGAGTCTGACAGGCCCCTCGACCTTGACTCGCTAGATGATAATTATCAGGCGACGGTGGATAGTCTCATACAGGCCGTCAACCAGACTTTGAAAGTTGATGAGGACTCTACCTCCACCCCGGATCACACGGTGTCCTTCAAAATGAACAAACATCCTCATAGGGTATTTGTCAATTACCGCGAGTTTCAGGACATAGTTCGGCGGCATAAAGAGCGGCCGGACAAACGCTTCTCAGGTCAGAAGCCTCTTAAAGCGAGATACCCTTTCTCATCTGATCTGTGTAAGCAATGGGCAGAATCCCCTCCGGTTGATTCACCTGTATCTCATCTGGCCTACAAAACGCTCCTATCTTTACCAGACGGATCCTTGATTAAAGATCCCACGGACCATCTGATAGAAAACCTTGCCCGTTTGGTTTTTGAAGCCTCGGGCTCAGCACTCTCTCCCTCTTTTGCCGCAAAATGGGTAGCCAAAGCAATGGTCTCCTGGGCAGATACTCTGAGCAGGACCATACAGGGTAGTGATCTTCTCCCGAAGGCAGCGGATCTGGCCAATCAGATCTCTTTGGCCGGGGACTATTTGGTACAAGCTTCTCTGGACGAGGCTAACTGCGCTGCGCTTGCGGCCTCAAACGCTGTCTCTATTAGGCAGTCACTGTGGCTCAGGGAATGGCAAGCGGACTCTGCGTACAAAAAGTCCCTAACCTCTCTGTCTTACCAGAGCGGTCATTTGTTCGGAGAGAAGCTGGATCAGCTTATCTCTGACGCCACAGGAGGGAAGAGTAAATTCTTCCCCCAGCAGAAAGTTAAGTGACCCTTTCGCTGCCCGCAACAATCACGTTTCTGGTCCTTTTGCAGCAATCCCGGTTGGTCGACTACAGCCAGCTCTTCTTGATCGGGGCGCTCCCCTCATGGGGACAGAGATCCCCAGGTTTCATATAAGACCAACCAGTCGTGGAAGAGTCAACCTAAGCAGTCCAGAGCTAAGGGATCCAAATCCCATAGATTCTCTTTCTAAATGACTTGTGGCATTGTCCGGTTGACACCAGCAGAGTAGGCGGTCGTCTACACCGGTTTCGTCATGGAGGTCCTGGGCAAGATGATAGCAGTGATGGAAGCTGTTCCCTTCACCCTGCTACACCTCCGTCCTCTGCAGCATGCACTTCTGGCAGCCTGATTTGTCCCTGCGGGTCAAGCAGGGACTCAGGTGGTCCTCTCTCATCCAGGGGAAATCCTTTCTCCCGGTTCATTGGCTGGTGGTCACTACCGACGCCAGCCTCCTCGGCTGGGGAGCTGTCTTCCGTCACCACACTGCCCAGGGGGGTTGGTCACATCGGAAATCGTGCCTTCCAATCAACGTCATGGAGATTCGGGCGACCTGGTTGTCCCTGCGGCAGTTCCATCATCTCCTGGCGGGTCACCCCATCCGAGTTCAATTGGACAATGCCACAGCTGTGACATATGTCAACTATCAAGGGGACACCCGCAGCAGGGCGGCAATGCACGAGGCGGAACACATCCTCCGCTGGGCCGAAAGAAACCACTCAGTCATGTCGGCAGTTCACATCCTGGGTATAGAAAACTAGATGGCAGACGTCCCCAGCCGTCAAGGTCTCGCCTCGGGAGAGTGGTCACTTCATCCGGAGGTCTTCTAATAGATTTGTCCTCACTGGGGGACTCCGGATGTGGATCTCATGGCCTCAAGATTAAATGCCAAGGTGTCAGAGTTCATGGCTCGGTCCCGGGATCCAGAAGCCATCGGGGCAGATGCACTGGTTCTTCTGTGGCACCAGTTTAATCCGTACTTGTTTCCCCCACTTCCGTTAGTCCTGAGGGTCATCAGGAAGATCAAGGCGGAGGGGTTCCCAGTGATCTTGGTCGCTCCGGACTGGCCATGCCGGGCGTGGTACGCTGAGTTGGTGCAACTTGTCACCATCCCCTGGCGACTACCAGATCTTCCGGACTTACTCTCCCAGGTGTTATGACTTGGTGGTTAGGAGCACCCGAAATGACCTGATGGTTAAACCGATACAGGACAAGCTCTGGGAAGTGGGAACTCTGCTGACCGCAATCCCTAATCCTATCACACACACTAGAAATAGCCGTGGAGCGTACCTAACATGGCCTAGACGCCTCGACACAGCCTAAGAACTAGCTAGCCCTAGAGACAGAAAATAAAGCCTACCTTGCCTCAGAGAAATTTCCACAAAGGAAAAGGCAGCCCCCCACAAATATTAACTGTGAGTAAAGATGAAAGTCACAAACACAGAAATGAAACAGGTTTTAGCAAAGGGAGGCCAGACTAACTAAATAGACAGAGGATAGGAAAGGTATCTTTGCGGTCAGCACAAAAAACTACAAAAGACCACGCAGAGTGTGCAAAAAGACCCCCGCACCGACTCACGGTGCGGAGGTGCCACTCTGCATCCCAGAGCTTCCAGCTAGCAAGACAAAATCATGAAAGCAAGCTGGACAAGGAAACAACAGAAAATAACAATCGGGGACTTAGCTTCTTGCAGGAAGAGACAGGTCACCAGAAAGATCCAAGAGCGAACTGAACCAGTACAGGAACATTGACAGCTGGAATGGAGTAACGATCTGAGTGGAGTTAAATAGAGAAGCCAGCCTAAGAATAACCTAGGTCACCTGTGGAAGGAACCTCAGAACCAGCAACTCCACTCACAGCCACCAGAGGGAGTCCATGGACAGAACTCGCCGAAGTACCATTCATGACCACAGGAGGGAGTTCGATAACAGAATTCACAACACCCAGGGCCCGATTTGCCACCAGATCTCAGGGGCCTTGTTTAGCGACATGGCTGTTGAATCCCGGGTCCAAATTCAAGCTGGATTCTCCAAAGAGGTAGTTTTCCACCATGATTAGCGCTCGGAAGCCTGTCTCGGTGCGCATCTATCACCGCACCTGGAAAACTTTTTTCGCATGGTGCAGAGACCGCGGTCATCCTCCTCTTGTCTTCTCCATCCCCACCATATTGGAATTTCTTCATTCCTTTCTAGACTCAGGTCTAGAGCTTAGCTCCCTCAAAGGCCAGATTTCTTCTTTATCTGTTTTGTTCCAGCGCAGGATCGCTTCCAAGTCGCAGGTGAGGACTTTCACTCAGGAGGTCTCCCACGTGGAACCTTCCTATAGAATGCCTTTGGATGCCTGGGACCTTAACTTGGTCCTAGGTGTTCTACAGGAGACTCCTTTCGAACCACTGTGGGACATTTCGCCAAACCACCTTTCATGGAAGGTCGTCTTCCTTGTCGCGGTGACGTCAATTAGGCAGGTTTTGGAGCTGGCTGCCCTGTCCTGTCGAGCTCATTTTCTAATTTTCCAGCAGGACAAAATGGTTCTCAGGCCATCCCCGTCCTTCTTGCACCTTAATGAGGACATTGCCCTCGTTTTGCCCGGCACCGGTACACCGGGTTGAAAGGGCTCTTCACACTCTGAATCTAGTGAGAGCTCTAGGTACGTCTCACGGACCGTGCTTTTCCATCAGACGGATGCGTTGTTCGTGCTTCCTGAGGGTCACAGGAAGGGACTAGCCGTCTACAAAAGCCAGGTGAATATGGTCGGTTATTCAAGAGTCTTTCCGTGTCAGGGACAAGGCTATCCCAGTGGGAATTAAGGCATACTCCACTCGGTCGATGGGTGCTTCTTGGGCCATTCGGCACCAGGCGACGGTGGAACAGGTTTGCAAGGCTGCGACTTGGTCCAGTCTGTCCCCCAATGATGCGAAGGAGAAACAGGGTTTTTGTGTAAACGTAAAATCCTTTTCTCCTAGCCACTCATTGGGGACACAGTACCCACCCTGTTGGCCTGATGGCTATGTTTGTTCTTTTGCTTTGACATGTGTACCCATATTTGATGGTTTTGATCTCCTACTGCTTTGTCACTGTCACTGAGGAGTTAATTTTTTTATATTCACTTAGTGTCAGCCTCCTAGTGGCAGCAGCATACACCCATGGTCCTGTGTCCCCCAATGAGGTGAAGGAGAAAATCTACTTTTTAGGCAAGTCAACCACATTCACCAGTCAACCACTTTCTTTTTCCTTTCCCCCTTCTACATCATTCTTTAGAACATGCTACCCCCTCGGCACTATTTCCTTCACCCTTTACATGTTATTGCACTTTCTATTAATACATACGCAGATACTGACTTGATGAGAGGTTCATCCACCTTGACAATATCTCATTTTGTTTGTAAATGATCCCTCTTAAAAGTACATTGCTGTGGAGTATGCTGGCGCTATATAAGTAATAAATATTATAGCTGTACAATACATGTGCGTTACAAACACTTAACATCTGTCAAAAATGAATGTTAAAGAAGCTCTTCTCCCATCAAAGTTTATATCTTCTTGAAGGGAAGCTGTCACCCCCAAAATGGAAGATGAGCTAAGTCCACCGGCATCAGGGGCTTATCTACAGCATTCTGTAATGCTGTAGATAAGCCCCTGATGTATCCTGAAAGATGAGAAAAATAGGTTAGATTATACTCACCTGGGCGGGCGATCCGATCCGATGGGCGTCGCGGTCCGGTCCGGGGCCTCCCATCCTCATAGGATGACATCCTCTTCTTGTCCTCACGCTGCTGCTCCGGCGCAGGCGTACTTTGTCTACCCTGTTGAGGGCAGAGCAAAGTACTGCAGTGCGCAGGCGCCGAGCCTCTCTGACCTTTCCCGATGCCTGTGCACTGCAGTACTTTGCTCTGCCCTCAACAGGGCAGACAAAGTACGCCTGCGCCGGAGCGTGAAGACAAGAAGAAGACGTCATCGTAAGAAGATGGGAGGCCCCGGACCGGACCGCGACGCCCATCGGACCGGACCGCAGCGTGACCGCCCCTGGATGAGTATAATCTAACCTCTTTTTCTCATCTTTCAGGATACATCGTGGGCTTATCTACAGCATTACAGAATGCTGTAGATAAGCCCCTGATGCCGGTGGGCTTAGCTCATCTTCCATTTTGGGGGTGACAGGTTCCCTTTAATATATTGCAGTCATCATATCATACAGCACTGTATACTTACAATTGCTCATTTTGCCTGTCCACCCAGCTAATTCTTCTCTTTTATCTGCTCTATGTAGAAAAAGAATGTCTCTTGCCTCTGCATTTAACATTACCCTCTTCATCTCCTGACCCTGCTGCTCCACCCCTGCTCCCTGCCAGGGACTTTTGCAGTGATTTTTGACTCATACAGGAAAAAATTACCTTCTCTTTCTATATACAACTAAAAAAGATTTAGCTAGTCTGTTTTTAATCACATAATGTCATAGACCTAATGGAAAAAAGAAGTATTAACTGGGTAGAAGGGCAAAATGATCAATTGTAAGTACACAGTTCTACATAATATGATGATTGCAATATATTAAGGGGATAAAATTTTGATGGGAGAAGTGCTTCTTTAAAAACAACAAGGCTGTTAGGACACATACACAGATACACATACACAGATACAAACCTTCATGTCAGTTTTTGGTGCAGTTTTTTTGAACCAGCAGAGACACATTTACCTCATCATCAGAAGACGGATTTACTATTTCTCCACCATCTTCATCTTCTTGACTGAATTCCTCATCTTCCTCCTCATTTTCTGTCTTCTCAACGTCATCACCTAGATACATCAAAATAGTAATTTATCATAAAAGAAAATACGTACAACCCAAATAACTAAGTTTGAACAGTTGTATCAGAAGATGCGACAATAACAATGTCTAACAACAGATATATAACGAAAAATAGTATATCTGTGTAATAATGTAACTTAAATGAGAACAGTCATCTTGTTATATGTTAACCCTTTAAGCAGATTGTGTGGAGTGTAGCTTGAACTTCACACACCTCCTAAATATGTCAACATTAATGTATGATCAGGTGACAGAAATGGTCTCGAACAAGAAGCACCACACAAAAGAATATCTTTGATGCATTTTTAAAGTAGAAACTTATTCAAATTTTATAACATGTATATAACTGGAAAAGCTGAAAGGGGGAGACCAGGAAGAATAAAGGTCAACTGTCATTAGGTTTATGCTGCATGAACCATGTTTAAGGGCTCATACTCATCAGCGAGGAAAACGGATGAGTGCAATCCAATAAAAAAAAAAAATCGGATTGCACTCTGACCAATGTTAACCTATGAGCCCCTGTTCATCTGCGATTTTTTTTTTTCTCAGCTCAGATTGGGATGAGAAAAAAATTTGCAGCATGTTGCGATTGTCCTAGTATCTCGGATGAGATTTGCCAATGCACGTGAATGGCTGTGATAAAAAAAAAACGCATGGCACTTGGACCATGTGAGTGCGGTCTGATTTTTATGCACCCATGAACCAGCAGAGAGAAAGCGGATAGCTGGGGGCAAAAGTTTATAGCCTGGAAAGGAGGTAATACCCATGGAGCTTCCCAGGCTACTAAAATCAGCTCACAGCTGTATACTTACCCTTTCCTGGTTACTAAAATGGAGGACTGCCCAAATAAATGACATAGGGTCCCCCTATAATTAATAACCAGCAAAGGCTAGGAGGCAGACAGCTGCAGGCTGATATTGATATTGTCCCCATCCCAGACTAAAAACAACAGCTCTACATAAGATGACACTTAGCCTTGCTCTTTCAACTTGCCCTGGTCGCTTGCCGCAACACTTCAGGCTCTGCTACATCTAGATGGCATACTGCATTGTGGCATGATGTGACTATACAGCCTGCCATCCAGCAGAGACACTGAGCTGCGCTTGCTTGCTCAGAACCTTGCAGTGAGCTCCCTTCATCTTACTGACATCACCGCGAGTGTGAGAAAGTTCACACGCTCGGGGTGCCGTCAGAAAGGTCCTGGGAGTTTAGAGCCAATGAACTCTGTTAACCCCTTTCTGCCATTAGACAGAGGGAGGTGGCTTACCAAGTGCCTGCTCAGAGCAGGCACTTGGTAACGCTGCACTGCTCTCAGACAGATCGGTGACCTGTCAGAGTGCTGTGCAAACTGGCAGATCACCGATCTGTATTGTCCCCCCCCCCGGGACAAAGTAAAAAAGTTTAAAAAAAATTTTACAAGTGTGTTAAAAAAAAAAAAAATCCTAAATAATGAAAAAAAAATATATATATATTATTCCCATAAATACATTTCTTTATCTAAATAAAAAAAAAAAAACAATAAAAGTACACATATTTAGTATCGCCGCGTCCGTAACGACCCGACCTATAAAACTGGCCCACTAGTTAACCCCTTCAGTAAACACCGTAAGAAAAAAAAAAGAGAGACAAAAAACAATGCTTTATTATCATACCGCCGAACAAAAAGTGGAATAACACGCGATCAAAAAGACAGATATAAATAACCATGGTACCGCTGAAAGCGTCATCTTGTCCCGCAAAAACGAGCCGCCATACAGCAACATCAGCAAAAAAATAAAAAAGTTATAGTCCTCAGAATAAAGCGATGCAAAAATAATTATTTTTTCTATAAAATAGTTTTTATCGTATAAAAGCGCCAAAACATTAAAAAAATGATAAAAATGAGGTGTCGCTGTAAACGTACTGACCCGAAGAATAAAACTGCTTTATCAATTTTACGAAACGCGGAACGGTATAAACGCCTCCCCCAAAAGAAATTCATGAATAGCTGGTTTTTGGTAATTCTGCCTCACAAAAATCGGAATAAAAAGCGATCAAAAAATGTCACGTGCCCGAAAATGTTACCAATAAAAACGTCAACTCGTCCCGCAAAAAACAAGACCTCACATGATTCTGTGGACCAAAATATGGAAAAATTATAGCTCTCAAAATGTGGTAACGCAAAAAATATTTTTTGCAATAAAAAGCGTCTTTCAGTGTGTGACGGCTGCCAATAATAAAAATCCGCTAAAAAACCCGCTATAAAAGTAACTCAAACCCCCCTTCATCACCCCCTTAGTTAGGGAAAAATAAAAAAAAATTTAAAAAATGTATTTATTTCCATTTTCCCATTAGGGTTAGGGCTAGGGTTAGGGTTAGGGCTAGGGTTAGGGCTAGGGTTAGGGCTAGGGTTAGGGCTACGGTTAAGGCTAGGGTTAGGGCTAGGGTTAAGGCTACAGTTAGGGTTAAGGCTACAGTTAGGGCTGGGGCTAAAGTTAGGGTTAGGGTTTGGATTACATTTGCGGTTGGGAATAGGGTTGGGATTAGGGTTAGGGGTGTGTCTGGGTTAGAGGTGTGGTTAGGGTTACCGTTGGAATTAGGGTTAGGGGTGTGTTTGGATTAGGGTTTCAGTTATAATTTGGGGGTTTCCACTGTTTAGACACATCAGGGGCTCTCCAAACGCGACATGGCGTCCGATCTCAATTCCAGCCAATTCTGCGTTGAAAAAGTAAAACAGTGCTCCTTCCCTTCCGAGCTCTCCCGTATGGCCAAACAGTGGTTTACCCCCACATATGGGGTATCAGCGTACTCAGGACAAATTGGACAACACCTTTTGGGGTCCAATTTCTCCTGTTACCCTTGGGAAAATACAAAACTGGGGGCTAAAAAATAATTTTGGGGGGAATTTTTTTTTTTTCACGGCTCTGCGTTAGAAACTGTAGTGAAACACTTGGGGGCTCAAAGTTCTCACAACACATCTAGATAAGTTCCTTGGGGGGTCTAGTTTCCAATATGGGGTCACTTGTGGGGGGTTTCTACTGTTTAGGTACATTAGGGGCTCTGCAAACGCAATGTGACGCATGCAGACCATTCCATCTAAGTCTGTATTCCAAATGGCGCTCCTTCCCTTCCGAGCCCTCCCATGCGCCCAAACGGTGGTTCCCCCCCACATATGGGGTATCAGCGCAGTCAGGACAAATTGCACAACAACTTTTGGGGTCCAATTTCTCCTGTTACCCTTGGGAAAATATAAAACTGGGGACTAAAAAATAATTTTTGTGGGAAAAAATTTTTGTTTTATTTTTACGGCTCTGCATTATAAACTTCTGTGAAGCTCTTGGTGGGTCAAAGTGCTCACCACACATCTAGATAAGTTCCTTAGGGGGTCTACTTTCCAAAATGGTGTCACTTGTGGGGGGTTTCAATGTTTAGGCACATCAGTGGCTCTCCAAACGCAACATGGCGTCTCATCTCAATTCCTGTGAATTTTGCATTGAAAAGTCAAACGGCGCTCCTTCCCTTCCGAGCTCTCCCATGCGCCCAAACAGTGGTTTAACCCCACATATGGGGTATCAGCGTATTCAGGACAAATTGTACAACAACTTTATGGTTCCAATTTCTTCTCTTACCATTGGGAAAATAAAAAATTGGGGGCGAAAAGATAATTTTTGTGAAAAAAAAATGATTTTTTATTTTTACGGTTCTGCATTATAAACTTCTGTGAAGCACTTGGTGGGTCAAAGTGCTCACCACACCTCTAGATAAGTTCCTTAGGGGGTCTACTTTCCAAAATGGTGTCACTTGTGGGGGGTTTCAATGTTTAGGCACATCAGTGGCTCTTCAAACGCAACATGGCGTCCCATCTCAATTCCTGTCAATTTTGCATTGAAAGGTCAAACGGCGCTCCTTCCCTTCCGAGCTCTCCCATGCGCCCAAACAGTGGTTTACCCCCACATATGGGGTATCGTCGCACTCAGGACAAATTGTGCAACAACTTTTTGGTTCCAATTTCTTCTCTTACCATTGGGAAAATAAAAAATTGGGGGCGAAAAGATAATTTTTGTGAAAAAAAATGATTTTTTATTTTTACAGTTCTGCATTATAAACTTCTGTGAAGCACTTGGTGGGTCAAAGTGCTCACCACACCTCTAGATAAGTTCCTTAGGGGGTCTACTTTCCAAAATGGTGTCACTTGTGGGGGGTTTCAATGTTTAGGCACATCAGTGGCTCTCCAAACGCAACATGGCGTCCCATCTCAATTCTAGTCAATTTTGCATTAAAAAGTCAAATGGCGCTCCTTCGCTTCCAAGATCTGTCATGCGCCCAAACAGTGGTTTACCTCCACTTATGGGGTATTGGCGTACTCAGGACAAATTGTACAACAAGGTTTGGGGTCCATTTTCTCCTGTAACCCTTGGTAAAATAAAACAAATTGGAGCTGAAGTAAATTTTTTGTGAAAAAAAGTTAAATGTTAATTTTTATTTAAACATTCCAAAAATTCCTGTGAAACACCTGAAGGGTTAATAAACTTCCTGAATGTGGTTTTGAGAACCTTGACGGGTGCAGTTTTTAGAATGGTGTCACACTTGGGTATTTTCTATCATATAGACCCCTCAAAATGACTTCAAATGAGATGTGGTCCCTAAAATAAAATGGTGTTGTAAAAATGAGAAATTGCTGGTCAACTTTTAACCCTTATAACTCCCTAACAAAAAAAAATTTTGGTTCCAAAATTGTGCTAATGTAAAGTAGACATGTGGAAAATGATACTTATTAAGTATTTTGTGTGACATATCTCTGTGATTTAATTGCATAAAAATTCAAAGTTGGAAAATTGCGAAATTTTCAAAATTTTCGCCATATTTCCGTTTTTTTCACAAATAAACGCAGGTAATATCAAAGAAATTTTACCACTATCATGAAGTACAATATGTCACGAGAAAACAATGTCAGAATCACCGGGATCCGTTGAAGCGTTCCAGAGTTATAACCTCATAAAGGGACAGTGGTCAGAATTGTAAAAATTGGCCCGGTCCATAACATGCAAACCACCCTTGGGGGTAAAGGGGTTAAACTCACTGACGTCAGCGCGAGCGCCATGGAAAAGGTTCTAACGGCACTCGCGTTGACGTAAGTGAAGTGAACCGAGTTCGTTGGCTGTGAACTCCAAAGATCTTTCTGACGACACCGCGAATGAGAGAAAGTTCACACGTGACGTCAGTGAGGTGAAAGGAGTTCACCGAGAGGCACTGAGCTCAGCAAGCACGTGCAGCTCAGTGTCTCTACTGGATGCCAGGCTGTATAGTCGTATCATGCACCAGTTCAGCCTGCCATCTAAATGTAGCAGAGGTAGATGCGCCGTGGGACAAATGGATTATTATCTTCTTGGAGGACAGGTGAGGAATATGGTTGTTTATTATTTTAATTCTGTTACAGGAAACATTGGCTTCAGTGGATTGGGCATTGCGGCGAGTATACGTGTTTTTGGTAAATGTAGATTCATAAAAGCAGTCTGTCATTATTTCAGTTAAAGGACTTTTTTCTGGGTGTGTGGTTTTTTTTATACACTATCATTACGGAGTTAGTAATGGGGGCATCTTATAGACACTTCTCCATTACTAATCTCTGGGCTTGATGTTACCTGACAATACAAAGGTGACATCAACCCCCCCCCCAACAATAACCCTAATTTCCATCACACCAGGGCAAGTGGGAAGAGCGAGGCTAAGTGACAGAATTGGCGCATCTTATGGATGCACCTTTTCTTGGACAGCTAAGAGCTGATGTTTTTAGTCTGGGAAGGAGAAAATATCCATGGCCCCTTCCTAGGCTATTAATATCAGCCCGCAGCTGTCTGCATAGCCTTTGCTGGTTATTAATTATTGGGTAAAAAGCACTCACTCACTATATCTCACTCACATATTTACATATATCTTTTTTTGCATCTATTTGTATATCTATCTAATTTCTCTCTCTCTATAAATATATATATATATATATATATATATATATATATATATAATTGTCTAAGGGGTACTTCCGTCTGTCGGCAACTTCCGTCACGTAAATTCTGCATCGCTGATTGGTCTCGCCAGCTGCCTGTCATGGCTGCCGCGACAAATCAGCGACGTGCACAGTCCGAATAGTCCCTCCCCTACTCCCCTGCAGTCAGTGCCCGGCTCCCGCATACTCCCCTCCACTCACCACTCACACAGGGTTAATGCCAGCGGTAACGAGCCACGGGTACCGCCCTCCGTAAACGCTGCTATTAACCCTGTGTGACCAAGTTTTTACTATTGATGCTGCCTATGCAGCA
Organism: Ranitomeya imitator; assembly: GCF_032444005.1. Taxonomy (NCBI): domain Eukaryota; kingdom Metazoa; phylum Chordata; class Amphibia; order Anura; family Dendrobatidae; genus Ranitomeya; species Ranitomeya imitator. Next base: position 1,016,963,900 of record NC_091282.1, read on the forward strand.
TCAATACTAAAAAGATCTAATGTTAAAAATAATTTTAAAAAACTGCTATGCTCACCTTCTGTAGTCCGACGATGCCCTCGCGGCTGCCGCCAGCTTCCGTTCCCAGAGATGTTTTGCGAAATTACCCAGAAGACTTAGCGGTCTCGCAAGACCGTTAAGTCATCTGGGTAATTTCGCAATGAATCCTGGGAACGGAAGATGGCGGCAGTCGCGTGCATAGGGACAGCTTCGCTGGATCCTGGCGGGTGAGTATATAACTATTTTTTATTTTAATTATCTTTTTTTAACACGGATATGTGCCCACACTGCTATATACTGCGTGGGCAGTGTTATATAGTGCGTTGGCTGCATTATATACAGCGTGGCTGCTATATACTACGTGGCCAGTGTTATATACTATGTGGGCAGTGTTATATACCGTGTGGGCTGCATTATATACTATGTGGCCAGTGTTATATACTATGTGGGCTGTGTTATATACCTCGTGGGCAGTGTTATATACCGCGTGGGCTGCGTTATATACCACGTGGCTACTATATAATACGTGGCCAGTGTTATGTACTGCGTAGCCTGTGCTATATATTACATGGCCACTGTTATATACTGCATGGCCTGTGTTATATATTACGTCGCCTGTGTTATATACTGTGTGGCTGTTATATACTGCGTGGGCTGTGTTATATACTATTTGGGCTGTGCTATATACTGCATGGCCTCTATTAACGCATCAGGTATTCTACAATATGTATGTATATAGCAGCCACATAGTATATAGCACAGGCCACGTAGTATTTGTCTGCTATATACTACATGGCTCCTATATACTACGTGGCCTGTGCTATATACTATGTGGCTGCTATATACATACATATATACATATTCTAGAATACCCGATGCGTTAGAATCGGGCCACCATCTAGTATATATATATATATATATATATATATATATATATATATATATATGTCTTCAAGAATTTTTCCTTGGAAAATTATGTGTAAGTTACATAAAGAATTGCTATGGTCATGTTAAAATCATATGTAAATTGGATACTAGGTGTTAAAAATCGTATTGTACTCACATGAAAATCATATGACACTAACATGACACTCGTCGCTCTTTTCTGGACTGAAATCAACCCGTTTTTTTTTTCACGGTGATTGGTATGAGCCCTGAGAGAAAATTTAGGCCCCGGATTCATCAAGATTGGTGATTTTCTCGCAGATCTTGATGAGGGGGAGTGGTGGAGCCAGATGAGTGGCGTCTTCCACAGCACAAATCTTACTCCAGTCAGGGTTCTTGCTGCTCTGATTCTTGCTGCCAGTGGTTCAGGAGACATAAATTTAATGATAGGTTTCCTTTAAGTATGTCATTAGGTGTATTGGATCCATACTTTCTGTACAGTTAATTAAAGGGCATAAATAATAACAGTAATTTTGATGTGTTTCTACAAACACTTTGTTCAGACATATGCGATTCTGCTGCAATGCTAGGTAATTGAAGCATGCGTTTCATAGTAGTGTGGTATCCAGAACAGAAGTTATACCCACTGTACTATGGTAACTTACAGGCTAATTCTGCCATGTTTCCTCTCTTACTGAGAGGGCTAACATTTTAATATTTCTTTATAGAAGAAAAAGCTGGTAAATAAGTGTCTTTATTGTTACCTACAGTATTTATCAATTTAACCTGCAATTTTTTTGTGCCAAAATACAAGACATATTATTTTGTTAGTGAGATGTGAGTTAGGAGAAATTTTGTACATGACCTTCCTAATCAAAGTCAAGAAGAAAATTCTTACTTGATGGCGTCTGGCATGTAAGAAGTAATTTCAACCAAAAAAAAATACATTTTTCAAAATGTCTCACAGCAGAGAACTGCTGTGTTTGTGCACAGAATTTTACAAGGGGTGATTCACTCGCTACTTTACCCGGAAAAATTGCTGTAACTTCTAAAAGAGATGATGTATCGTCCTGAAATTTGGACTGTACATACAATGGGTCAAGAGAAACTAATGTTTTAAAAAAGGTATTGAACATGTGCCATTCCATATTGTTCAATGTATTCCACAGGATGTCTGGGGTCATAGCCTGAATTTCTCGCTGTATGTTTTCTCAGAGCGCCTGTAATGTTTGTGGCTTGTTACTGAAAAAAAAAAATCAGACGGTGTTAAATCAGGCGATCTTGGTGGCCACAGTCTCTTGGAGATTACTCTGTCATCAAATAAGGCTACAATACACAGTTCGGACAGCGGATTTCGACCTTATTTAGAAACTCACTTTGGTACCTCTTTAAGGACTCAGTTTTCACAATGAAAACACGCTCCTCTAAACTGTATCTGTACATTTTTAACAAATGAAGAAGGAACTTGGCAGGAGTGAAATGCAAGCACCACACAAACTACCAACATGCAGAAAGGCGTGTAACAAGTCTATCTAGTAGTTGAAACGACGGGCAAGGTGACAAGTAGGCAAGACCACTAGGCACGATGCAGATTTCAGAAATGCCTCTTATAAAGCTCCAAGGTTTTATTTGCTAACAATGACTGTTTTAGCACCAGGAGCTTATCGTTGCTGGGATACAGTAACATGTGCCTTCTTGTAGGACACTGTCTATGGACACTGTATATACAGTGCCTGATGTGGGCGGGGTTAGCTTTCTCAGCTCTGCTTCATGCTAACTCTAAAAGCTCTGACTGTGTGAGAACTCAGTGATACATCATTGGATTCAGCTTCTCTTTGCCTACATCAGGCTGCTTTCAGACGAGGTAGCAAAACCTGCTGACAGATTCCCTTTAAGCTATAACAATACACACCCTTGTCTAGCTGTTCTTCCTGGTGGTCTTCATGGCCTTCTAAATCCCCCTTCTTGATATCTTTCTTGAGAGCAAAATCAGTTTCATCAGACTCTAGAAAATCACTCATTGTGAAGTCTGCATCATCTTCTTCTTCTTCAATTTTCTAAAAAAAAAGTGCATTAACGGGTTTATTTCCAGGATCTTTTGAACTCACTACTTAACATTATTGCTGGTGTACAACAATATTTTTCCTATAACATTTTAGCAGGAAATGTAAAATTGAAATCAATAAATCAAAATGGTAGAAACAAAAGCAGCTAACCTTTCTGGGCCAGCAAAACAAAACCAGAAGACCCACAGGGAGTGCGGCTGTCAGGATGTATAAGCCCCAGAGCCATGGCCGCTCATCCGCAGCACTCAGGAGTTGATTAATCATGCCTGGCTGAAAGAAAAGACATAAATGAAGCATCTTAAAGCAGTTGCAGTCCATCAACACAATGGACCCAGACTGAATCCTGAACCAATTACACCTGATCAACCAGCTGGATTTGGCTTGGAGCATTTAAGACGTTTCTCCATGTCAACGTGTATTAACATTTCATTCGGGTTGAGTATCTGATACATCTTACCCGTTATTATAAACAAGAAGGAACAATAATAAAGGCCAAGAAAAAGTACATCTTAGGCTGGTTTCACACTTGCGTTGTGCAGGGCTGCGTATTTCCTCGTATTTCCTCCATTTAACCCCGCCCACTGCAGCGCCTCTTCCATTCAGCTCCACCTACGTCAGCATGCGTCCTGTGTTCCTATCTTTAACATTGGGTACGCAGGCCATGCGAATGCAACATGTTGCGTTCGACGCAGTTCGGCACAGTGTCAAAACGACGCATGCGGAGGCATCAGCATACATTCGCAGGCCTGTGTACCCAATGTTAAAGATAGGTACGCAGGATGCATGCCGATGTAGGTGGAGCTGAATGGAAGAGGTGCGACAGTGGGCGGGGCTAAACGGAGGAAATACGAGGAAGTACACAGCCCTCCGCAACTCTGCACAACGCCAGTGTCAAACCAGCCTTAATTGCTATACGTGATGTGACATATTAATAATAATAATTTGATGTAATCATTCCTTCCACATGGAAAATGTTTTACTTGACCTCTTTGGTTGCAAATGCCAATAAATTATAAAAAATATATTACATAAAAGATAAAAAGGAGTCTTCGGCTCCAGGTGCCACAATCAATTATGGCACGCCAGCGTGGTATAATACTATACATAAATGTACTTACATACACAGATATCTGCTCGCTACACCCACTGATACTTATCTTTATATATACAATCACATATATCTATATACATAATTGTCTAAGGGGTACTTCCGTCTGTCTGTCTGTCCTTCTGTCACGGTTATTCGTTCGCTGATTGGTCTCGGCAGCTGCCTGTCATGGCTGCCGCGACCAATCAGTGACGGCCACAGTCCGATTAGTCCCTCCCCTACTCCCCTGCAGTTACTGCACGGCGCACGCTCCGTAATCCCCTCCACTCACCGCTCACACAGGGTTAATGGCAGCGGTAACGGCCCGCGGTGTAACGCACTCTGTTACCGCTGCTATTAATCCTGTGTGTCCCCAACTATTTACTATTGATGCTGCCTATGCAGCATCAAAAGTAAAAATATGTCATGTTAAAATAATTTAAAAAAAACAAAAAACCTGCTATACTCACCCTCCTCCGCCTTTCTCGCTCCTCTCCACGCTCCCGGGACCGCGCCATTGCAAGCGGCAGCTTCCGCTCCCGTCCCAAGGCTGGCGTGCGACAAGGACCTGCCGTGATGTCACGGTCATGTGACCGCGACGTCATCATGGGTCCTGCTCACACCAGCCCTGGGACGGGACCGCAAGCTGCCGCTTGCAATGGAGCGGTCCTGGGAGCGTGGAGAGGAGCGAGAAAGGTGGCGGATGGTAAGTATAGCAGAATTTCAACGGGCTATAGGTGAGTATATGTTTTTTTTTTTTTTTAAGTCTCTATACTACGTGGCTCTGTGCTGGGCAATATCACGTAGTATATTGCCCAGCACAGAGCCACGTAGTATGCTCTGGGCGTAGTATGCTGGGCAATATAATACGTGGCTGGGCAATATAATACGTGGCTGGGCAATATACTACGTCACTGGGCAATATACTACGTGGCTGGGCAATATACTACGTGACTGGGCAATATACTACGTGAGTGGGCAATATACTACGTGACTGGGCAATATACTACTTGACTGGGCAATATACTACGTGGCTGGGCAATATACTATGTGGCTGGGCAATATACTACGTCGCTGGGCATTATACTACGTGGCTGGGCAATATACTACGTGGACATGCATATTCTAGAATACCTGATGCGTTAGAATCGGGCCACCATCTAGTATATATATATTTATACTGTGTATATATATATATATATATATATATATATATATATATATATATATATATCTGATATAATAATCGCCAGTTGGGACTTCCAGCCGCTTTCCCCGAATCCCATAAGGCACCGCGGAAGTGTCACTTGCGCCTGCACAAGCGACATACACGTCTCCGCTATTCCCACGCAGGTGCAGTAACAGCCGTGTTGTTACTACGCATGCACGGGAATACTGGTGACTTGTATGTCACTTGCGCAGGTGCAGTTCGCAACAGCCACAACTGCGCGCTCTACCCGCGCATGCATGGTAACGACGCACCTGCTATTGCGCCTGTGTGGGGAATAGCGGGGACGTCTATACACCGCACTGCCAGGCCTATTTCTAATATACAGTGGGGAAAAAAAGTATTTAGTCAGTCAGCAGTAGTGCAAGTTCCACCACTTAAAAAGATGAGAGGCGTCTGTAATTTACATCATAGGTAGACCTCAACTATGGGAGACAAACTGAGAAAAAAAATCCAGAAAATCACATTGTCTGTTTTTTTAACATTTTATTTGCATATTATGGTGGAAAATAAGTATTTGGTCAAAAACAAACAATCAAGATTTCTGGCTCTCACAGACCTGTAACTTCTTCTTTAAGAGTCTCCTCTTTCCTCCACTCATTACCTGTAGTAATGGCACCTGTTTAAACTTGTTATCAGTATAAAAAGACACCTGTGCACACCCTCAAACAGTCTGACTCCAAACTCCACTATGGTGAAGACCAAAGAGCTGTCAAAGGACACCAGAAACAAAATTGTAGCCCTGCACCAGGCTGGGAAGACTGAATCTGCAATAGCCAACCAGCTTGGAGTGAAGAAATCAACAGTGGGAGCAATAATTAGAAAATGGAAGACATACAAGACCACTGATAATCTCCCTCGATCTGGGGCTCCACGCAAAATCCCACCCCGTGGGGTCAGAATGATCACAAGAACGGTGAGCAAAAATCCCAGAACCACGCGGGGGGACCTAGTGAATGAACTGCAGAGAGCTGGGACCAATGTAACAAGGCCTAGCATAAGTAACACACTACGCCACCATGGACTCAGATCCTGCAGTGCCAGACGTGTCCCACTGCTTAAGCCAGTACATGTCCGGGCCCGTCTGAAGTTTGCTAGAGAGCATTTGGATGATCCAGAGGAGTTTTGGGAGAATGTCCTATGGTCTGATGAAACCAAACTGGAACTGTTTGGTAGAAACACAACTTGTCGTGTTTGGAGGAAAAAGAATACTGAGTTGCATCCAACAAACACAATACCTACTGTAAAGCATGGTGGTGGAAACATCATGCTTTGGGGCTGTTTCTCTGCAAAGGGGCCAGGACGACTGATCCGGGTACATGAAAGAATGAATGGGGCCATGTATCGTGAGATTTTGAGTGCAAACCTCCTTCCATCAGCAAGGGCATTGAAGATGAAACGTGGCTGGGTCTTTCAACATGACAATGATCCAAAGCACACCGCCAGGGCAACGAAGGAGTGGCTTCGTAAGAAGCATTTCAAGGTCCTGGAGTGGCCTAGCCAGTCTCCAGATCTCAACCCTATAGAAAACCTTTGGAGGGAGTTGAAAGTCCGTGTTGCCAAGCGAAAAGCCAAAAACATCACTGCTCTAGAGGAGATCTGCATGGAGGAATGGGCCAACATACCAACAACAGTGTGTGGCAACCTTGTGAAGACTTACAGAAAACGTTTGACCTCTGTCATTGCCAACAAAGGATATATTACAAAGTATTGAGATGAAATTTTGTTTCTGACCAAATACTTATTTTCCACCATAATATGCAAATAAAATGTTAAAAAAACAGACAATGTGATTTTCTGGATTTTTTTTTTCTCAGTTTGTCTCCCATAGTTGAGGTCTACCTATGATGTAAATTACAGACGCCTCTCATCTTTTTAAGTGGTGGAACTTGCACTATTGCTGACTGACTAAATACTTTTTTGCCCCACTGTATATGTGTGTGATAAGTATTGAACACGTCACAAGTTTCTATTTGACATGACATTCTTACCTGATGTCGGTAACAACCCATTCAATCCACACAAGCAAAAGAAATCAAACCATAGATGTCCATAATGTTAGTTATATGTAATATTGAGAAATGACAAAGGGAAAAAGTATTGAACGCATACTGAAGTTTATTTAATATTTCGTACAAAAGCCTTTGTCGGTGAAGACAACTTCAAGACACATCTTGTATGGAGAAAATAGTCAAATGCATTGCACAGGTGTGATTTTGGTCCATTCTTCCACACAAACATTCTTCAAATCCTGAAGGTTCAGTGGGTTCCTTCTATAAACTATGAGCTTTAGTTCCTTCCATAAATTTTCTATTGGATTCAGGTTAGGTGATTGGCTGGACCATTCTAGCAGCTTTATTTTCTTTCTCTGAAACCAATTAAGGCTGCCGTCACACTATCAGTATTTGGTCAGTATTTTACATCAGTATCTGTAAGCCAAAACCAGGAGTGGAACTATTAGAGGAAAAGTATAATAGAAACATATGCACCACTTCTGCATTTATCACCCACTCCTGGTTTTGGCTTACAAATACTGATGTAAAATACTGACCACATACTGGTAGTATGACGGCAGCCTAAGAGTTTTCTTTTGCTGTGTGTATGGGATCATTGTCTTGCTGAAATGTCCACCCTCATTTCACCTTAATCATCTGGTTAGATGGCAGCAGATTCAAGAATGTCTTGGTACATTTGTCCATTCATCCTTCCTTCAATGATATGAAGATTGCCAGTGCCATATGCTGAAAAACAGCCCCACACCATGATGTTCCCACCTCTACACTTCACTGTTGGTATGGTGCATTTGGGGTGAAAAGCAGTGCCATTTCGCCTCCAAACATGGTGAGTATTACGGCATTCAAAGAGTTTAATTTTGGTGTCATCTAATCGGACTATATTTTCCCGGTATTTTTCAGGCCAAATGTTGTTGAGCAAACATTAAATGTCCATCCAAGTAGAAAAGAAATGGCAGCACTCACCGATCCTTCCAAGAGAGGTAACTTTATTGGCTTATATTAAAATCTTCACGGCCGGGTTTGCAGATTTACAGAGTGCGGCAAGCCTGACGACGGCCGTTTCGCGCCCACCTGACGCTTCTACGGGTCAGACTCACCCGTAGAAGCTCCAGGTGGGCGCGAAACGGCTGTCGTCAGGCTTGCCGCACTCTGTAAATCTGCACCCCCGGCCGTGAAGATTTTAATATAAGCCAATAAAGTTACCTCTCTTGGAAGGATCGGTGAGTGCTGCCTTTTCTTTTCTACTTGGATGGATTTTATGACATGTTCGGGCTGAAGCACCCGTGATCTGGCGGTCACACTCCCATCGCAGGTGAGCAGGCATAATTATCCTCTTAAGCAGTGGTGCTGTCAGCTGTGCTCTCTTGCAGATCGATACAAACATTAAATATGCTTAAACGGGCATTTTGTTCAGCAATGGAGTCTTGCATTGTGAGTGTGCTTACAAGCCATGGAGGTTGAGTGCATTACTTATAGTATTCTTTGAAAAAAATGTACCTGCTGATTCCAGGTCTTTCTGTAGCTCTCCACAGGTGGTCCTTGACTTGGATAACTCCTCTGACAATTATTTTCACTTCTATGTCCAAAATCTTGAGGGGACCACCTGGTTGTGGCCGGTTTATGATGAAATGATGATCTTTCCACTTCCGGGTTATAGCCCCAACAGTGCTCACTGTGACCTTGAGTAGTTTTGAAATTCTTCTGTAACCAATGCCATCAGTGTGTTTTGCAACAATAAGGTTGCAAAGGTCTTGAGACCGTTCACTGGTTTTACCCATCATGAGATGTATTTTGTGTGGCACCTTGGTAATGAAACACCTTTTTACAGGCCATCAGTTGACCCACTTGATATTATTTTCATTAAGTGGCAGGATTGCTTTCTATTTACTGATAGATTGCAGCTGGTGCTATGACTTTGCATGGCTTTTTGCACCTCTCTTTCTTCATGTGTTCAATACTTTTCTCTGTCATTTTTCATTATTATACATAACTTAATTTATGGACATCTACGGTTTGATTTCCTTCCCTGTGTGGATTGGATGGATTGTTACCGACATCTGGTGAGACTTTCATGTCAATGAAAGTTAGAAATATATTTACTTGGAAACCTGTGGTGGCGTGTTTAATACTTATTTCACTCACTGTATGCATGTATATTGTGAGAGATCAGCTCTATGGTAGACACTGGTTCATACACAAGATTCAGCTTGTCGATTCAAACAAACGGGCAATTTCTTAAATATTCATAAACCGTTTGGTTTCACAAAAAAAACAGCCTCTCCCGGGTACAAAGAAGTTATAACAGAACAAAAATAGAAAATATCCAGTGCATAAAAAGCACTAGATGGTGGCCCGATTCTAACGCATCGGGTATTTTAGAATATGTATGTAGTTTATTTATGAAGTTTTCAGAATAATGCAATTTATACAAAGGATTCGGCCGGCCGCGACCAATTAGCGAAGTGTGGTTCAAATTCACCGCGCCAATCCGCGGGCGGACTGCACCTGTCGCTGATTGTTCGCGGCCGGGCGTGACCAATCAGTGAAGCCAGGACCGGCTCCAGGTTTTTGAGGGCCCCTGGTGAAAGAGTCTCAGTGGGCCCCCCTCTTTAACACATACCACGATTCATGATGCACAGATACAGTAGAGAAATATAGCACAGCCAAGTAGCGTATAACACAGCCCACGTAGTATATAACACAGCTCATGTAGTATATAGCACAGCCACGTAGTATATAGCACAGGCCACGTAGTATATAGCACAGGCACGTAGTATATAGCACAGCCACGTAGTATATAACACAGCCCATGTAGTATATAGCACAGCCACGTAGTACATAGCACAGCCAAATAGTATATAGCACAGCCCACGTAGTAATGCTGGAGACACTGGGGCAGATTGCTGGACACACTGGGGCAAACTGCTGGACACACGGGGTAATATGCTGGACACACTGTGGCAAATTGCTGGACACACTGTCTGAGGGCAATGCTGGACACACTGGGGCAATATGCTGGACATACTGGAGCAGATTGCTGGACACACTGGGGATAATATGCTGGACACACTGGGGCAGATTGCTGGACACACTGTCTGGGGGCAATGCTGGACACACTGGGGCAATATGCTGGACATACTGGGGCAGATTGCTGGACACACTGGGGGTAATATGCTGGACACACTGGGGCAGACTGCTGGACACACTGGGGGTAATATGCTGGACCCACTGGGGCAGATTGCTGGTCACACTGTCTGGGGGCAATGCTGGACACACTGGGGTAATATGCTGGACATACTGGGGCAGATTGCTGGACACACTGTCTGGGGCAATGCTGGACACACTGGGGCAGATTGCTGGACACACTGGGGGCAGGACTGGAGGCATGGGCAGAATGTAGATACGGGGCATGATTGGAGACACGGGGCAGAATGAAAGACATGGGGCAGGATTGGATCATGGGGCAGGATGGATACGATGGAGACAGATGGGGCAGGATGGGGAGATCATATGGAGTAGAATGGATACTCATGAGGGCAGGATGCGAGAACATATGGCTGGAACCAGGAATGAGATAAACGGGGCCAGGATGGGGAATATTATTACCATAGGGGCTAATTAAGGGATATTATTACTGCAGTGATGTATTTATTTTATTTTTTGAGTATACTGTTTTAAATGGAGGGGCGGTCCTGTTACTGTGCAGAGTGACACTATATCGCCTTTTTTTCTTCATGTGGTATAATATAGAAGTTGTGAAAAATTAAGTAATGTGTTCTGCAAGCGGAGCTTGAGATAACTGTTATTTCCTGCAGAAACGAGTCCTGCCTGGAAGAAATGATGGCGGTCTGTGCTGGATGAAAGATGAAGGACTTCACCTAGAGACGTCACTGGTGAGTCAGTGTTACCTATACACTGACACTATACACTGTATACTATATACAGAGGTCATGTGTACAATGTCACCAGTGATCACTGTATTACCTATACATTATATACAGAGCTCCTGTGTATAATACCACCAGTGATCTTTGTATTACCTCTACACTGACACTGCATACTAAGTACAGATCTCCAATGAATACTGGCACTTATGGTGATAGTATTGTGTTTTTTGTTTTTTTATTACTGATCAGTATTGTAGTATTCAGTCACTATGTGGTGGTAATATGTGGTCTGGAAATGGTGTTGCGGTATTTGTCCCTTGTATGTGCTATTTGGTCACCAAGTGGTGGTAATATGTGGTCTTGACATGGTGCGATGGTATTTGTTCCTTGTATGTGATATTATTCGATCACTGTGGTTGTAATTTGTGGTCTGGTCATGGTGCGGTGGTATTTGTTCCTTGTATGTGATATTGGTCATTTTAAAAATTGAAAAATAAATCAAAATATACCTACGGTATATTGTATTGCATATTTTAACAAATATTTAATAGGTTACAGTAGAGTAGGGCCCGGCCATTTTTCTGGAATAATCTGGTTCAGGTATATCATGACCCCCGTCACATGACCGGGGGGCCCACAGTGTCTGAACAGCCCGGGGCCCTGGCTACCCTTAATCCACCCCTGGATCCCACCCAACAATTTCAGCTGCTTGAATAACGCAGACCCATAATCCTGGCCCATTAAAACACCTCATCACTATGTGGCTGGAGCCTGCCTCTCTGGGTCCTACATCACCGAGGCTTGGCACCTCGGGAACACATACACCTTATAGTGGGATAGGGAGTATAATATTTGATATGGGTGTCATGTCGGACGCTATTCACACTAGGGCGTCTGACAGACAGCGGTAATTCCACATTTGTCCACTATACGCTCAGTGGCGCCGGCTAGATTTTATCCAGGTTATCCAGGGTTAATCTGGCTGGTAATCTGGTTGGAGGCTGGGTCACGCCCGTGGCCTTTAAATAGTCATTCTGGACTTTGGGCGTCGCCGATTATAGCTTGTGTCTTGTGCCTGGTGATCTCGGTCTGGAGTGGTGGTCTAAGAGTTGAAGTATCGTATCTGGTGGTGTATTATCCTTTATCATATTTCTCCTTCCTATATTTGTGTTTATTTTTGCTCTGTGCTCATTATAGTGTTTTCCTGTGTGTCTGCGGCGTGGTGCGTTTTCAGTTTTCCTTGTCTGTACTTTCTGTGTAGGTTGGTGTGTGGTCTTATCACTGGGTGGCGGGTGGAGGTTTCAGCAGAGGGCTGAAACAGGAGTTCGGGTCAGGCCTGGCGGCCCAGACAAGCACACCATCAGTGTAAATTCTGCGAGAGGGACATACAGGGTTTTCCCTAGTCTGAGGGATATCGCAGGGGCCCGGGTAATCAGCTTTAGTCTACCCAATACCCCCGTGACAATGGGGCTGTGTAAATTAATCACTGTACATTTTAAATATATCCATACAGACACTTACACACAGAGATATAAATACATATAGGTATACAGCAAACCTCATTGGCACTGGCCACCAGTTTCTTCAGTCCCCAGCTATCAGAAGCCCAACGGTCTGCCACTTCCTTCTCTGTACAGATAATAAAGTTGTCAAAATAGATATTAGATGTCATTGACCATAGCTCCAAACCAATGGCACTGAAAGGCGTCATTCTGAATGGATTGAGGTCCTCAAAGTAATGTGGGTTTGGGATTTTACGTGGTTTCCAAATTCCCTGTACAAAAAAACAACAAAAAAAAACAAATTCAGATCTGGTATAAAATATAACAGAGTAAAAACTAGTATTGACCATACAGAATAATCACCTGGTAATTAGGGTTCTCAATCATAGGTGGCTTCCATTGTCCCTTGTAATTAGGATTGTCTATGAGTGGGGGTGTCCACTCTCCACATCCAGGTGCAGGCTTACACTTCGGGTTTGAAATTAGAGGAGCTTCCCAATCACCATCCATGTCTTCATTCCTAACAATGTCATATGGGCCCTTCATTACATTGTAATACCACCGAAATAATACACATACATGGAAAACATTGTACTATATCTTCATGGCTGATATTATACATAAACTACAACATATAATTTAATCTGTCACAGCAGCACTGTTCTGCCTCCGCCATCTAATATTGTTACCCTTATTATCTGTTTGCATAATTGCAGGTTTCTCAGTATGGATATTCATACCTTTATTTGTTTGTGATGCTTTGGCTCCCTCTAGCGGCCAGTTGTTGGCAGTTCAATCTTCTGTGTTTGTATTATCCATGTCTCATTCTCCTCCTCCTTTGCAATGCATTCTGGTAGCTCAGCCTCCATTTCCCTCCATTTTTTCCTTTCACTTTCCTCAGTCTGCCTTCAAGGAAAGACGCTTCACTTCATCCCCCTTGCGATTGCATTGCCGGTATGTCTTTATGCTTCCTATAGATATTTCTGCTCCATATTAGCCTAGCCTAGCCAGTTGTACTCCCAGTTCAATTTCTAGCCTTCTAAATGTTATGCATAATGTATATCATGTGTATTATGTATCTGTTCTATACCATGCACTGATTCTATGTATATCATTGTTCACAGTTTCACCGCATCAATATACCACTACGTTTAATAAAGCACAGACTCAACCACAGTCTCCTTATTGGACCCCGGTATAGCGGTTTAGCTGACTGTATAGCTACGTATGAGCCTGCCTCAGCTAGTGAGGACAGAACAAGCACAGTGGCTCAGTTGTTAGCATTGCAGCGCTGGAGTCCAGGGATCAAATCCCATAAAGGACAACATCTGCAAGGAGTTTGTACTGTATGTTCTCCCCGCGTTTGCGTGGGTTTATTCCGGGTTCTCCGATTTCCTCCCACATTCCAAAGACATACTGATAGGGATTCTAGATTGTGAGCCATATCGGGTACAGTAATGATAATGTATGTAAAGCGCTGCGGAATATGTTGACAAAATATAAATAAAAAGATTATTATTATCTGTCATTCAGTTATACTAATGTCTTCCAAAAATTCAGCAGGCTGCTGATAAAACCCTCATGTAGAGCTGGTGCCTATGCCCTCTGCCTCTCTCTGACGACGGCGACTCACTCATAGCAGTGGCATCATTCCCTCTCCGTCTACTGATACCCGGGTAGCGCACAAAGGGCGCAGATACCTGGACACTGTGTTTAGGGAACGAATGGTCCCGTCCTCTTAAAGGGACATCACGCGCCATCCTAAAGTTTCCCCAGCTAATGGTTCGGAGACACACATTACCGTATATAAGGCACCTCTACCTGATGGGAAGTGCCTGTGCAATGTTGTAAGTTTGTTCCTAGACACTTTTGTTAGTTTTCAGGTCCCAGTGCTCGTATTTCTGTATACCTGCCTGTATATCAGCCGTGCCCACCTGCCTGGCTATTAGCCCTGCCTGCCTGCCTGCCTACCCGCTCCTGCCAGTGTTCATCTGTACATCAGCTGGTCAAGTTCGCACATGCCAGTGCTAATCTGTACATCAGCCAGTCCAGTCCACACCTGCCAGCATTCTTCTGTACATCAGCCGGTCCAGTCCACACCTACCAGTGCTCATCTGTACATCAGCCAGTCTAGTTTGTATCCGTGGTTCCTGTGTTCCTACAGTACCTGCCTGCATCTACTGTTCCTTCCTCTGGGTCGTTCCTGCTACCTGTCGCTAGGGGGTCAGCTGAAATCTTCCTGAGGTCAGTCTTGCAGTAGCACCTGGTCTCACCTTTTTTGTCTCTTCTAGGATCATGGTATCATCAGCCGCCGTGTATCCTAGGTCAGACTTGGTGAGGCACCTAGATACGCCCCTCCAGGCTTTCCGTAGGCCTTGGCACAGTGATTCTACCACCAAGCCCATTACACCTCACAGGATGCCTGGTAAGGTTTTTGCCAGCAAAGAATTGCAATTTTTTGCTGGAACAGCATTAAAAAGTTCCAGCTTGTAAATTACAATACGAGTATGTTCACTTCTGTTCATATGTCAGTATAGTGTACATGAAAAGTTAAGGACCTTTGCAGAACAATTTGCTATATTGATGCTGAACTACAGCCGGTATTAATGTCCAGAGATTTGTACATTTGGTGACCCAATGAAAATGTTGCCTAGTTTACACCTTAATGACATGCCATTTTATTTTTATTTTTTCATCTATACACCCTGAAACCAGAGCTTTTCATTTTTCCATTGATATTGCTGTATAAGAGCATGTTTTTTCCAAGACAAGTTGTATTTTTCATGTCAACATTTTGGAATATATATAATGGATTATACAACATATCAATTTTTTCTTGGGATAAAGAGATTGTGAAAAAAAAAACACCATTTCACCAATGTTTTTTGGTTCTGTCTTAATGGTGTAAACTATGCAGTATAAACAATATGATAACTTTATTCTGGGGCTCAGTACATTTATGAAAAGCTACATTGATATAATGATTGCACCGATGAACTGTAATGCTTTTTGAATATATCATTGTTTTTATCACTGAAATCTTGCTGAGTGCTGGAACAATCAATTATTTCTACATTGTTTTATAGCATTGAATCCCTGCCTGCACAGCCCCCGAACACGGACTTCTTCTCTCTGCCGTCACACTAGCAGTATTTGGACAGTATTTTACATCAGTATTTGTAAGCCAAAACCAGGAGTGGAACAGTATAATAGAAACATATGCACCACTTCTGTATTTATCACCCACTTCTGGTTTTGGCTTACAAATACTGATGTAAAATACTGACCAAATACTGCTAGTGTGATGACAGCCTTACTTTTCAGGTTCGGCAGCCTGAACAAAGCTTGCAGAAAGACTGCAGCGCTGACAATCAAAAAGCTTTACTGTGTAGACACTTCCGGCTCATTCACAGCTACAAGTATTGGAATAGGTGTGATTGGCCGATGCACACTATGCAAAAAAAAAAAAAGAAGTGTGATCCTGGCGGCTGCGGGCTGCTCTTTTTAGGCTGAGGAGGGACAATATCCATGGCCCCTTCCCAGTCTGAGAAGACCAGCACCCAGCGGTCTGCTTTAATATTGCTGGTTGCCAAAACGTGGGGGAATCTCACGCTGTTTTTAAAAATGATTTATTTAAATAATTAAATATACGGCTTGGGGGTCTCCTCTATTTTTGATAACCAGCCAAGATAAAGCTGACAGCTAAGGACTGGTTAGCCAGAATAGAGGGCACCCCACAACATTTTTTTTATTTTATTTATTTATTGCACAGGCGCGGGCTAATGAATACTCTCAGCTTCGTATGCCTGCTCACGCTGCTATCAGCGAGAGTAGGCGTACGATGATGAGAGTAGTAGTCTCATCAGCCGAAAATTTGACCGGTGGTAACCTTTTTACAGCTGGTAACAGACATACCGGCAATCAGAGCCAGTGTTTCCCACGCTGTCACACAGATGACAGTGTGGGAAACATCGGATGTTTGGGCCCCCCATTCATTTGAAAGGAGTCCTGGTTTGGGTTTGAAGTCTGGTACCTGAACTGAACTTTTTCTTCAGCTGAACCCTCACTGACCAAAACATCCACGGGTCCACCCATCACCAGTCATAACGACCACATACCACAGCTCAATTACCTTTTAGTTCTACTTTAGTCAAATTGTGCACAAAATTGCTCATTTTTTTGCGTTTATATCTACTTAAAATGAGGTGAAATGTGGACATATGTTTTTAAACACCAATCCTTGATATATTAGTGGAGTGTCTATGCAGTCCTGGGGATTTCTAGTTTCAAAATGTTTTTCCGTGAAATAATCAAATGCAGGATATCAACAAATATACCAGCACATACACCTTCTTACCAGTCACTTGGCTTCTGAGCCTCTGGATCAGGTACCAGATGAGGCTCACCTTCCAGCCAGCCTTCTGGTTTCACAGCATTTACATCCTCGATCTTATCAGACCCCCCTTCATCCCTGAAGGAGATATTAGATCTACACTTCAGACACACCATAATTATAGCAACAACACACAAAATATACAATACAGTATTGCCACTGATAAGGTCAATTCAGGATAAAAGGAAAATGTGAAACTTAATATTGAATTCAGGGGCCAAGGAAATGTAAGAGCCAGTACGTAGGTTTCTCTAACGAGAAGGGTAGAAGTTCCTCAAATACAATCAATGGAAATTACAGTGAAGCCCTAGACAGCAGCCGAAAGATTTCAAGTGCATTTTCAACTTGGCTCTTTCTACAGCAAAATATATGTAACTACTATTTATCAGACTAAATTATTAATTCCCTTTCACTACAAATGTGCATCCACTCTGCAGATGACATCACTCTAAAAGTAATATCAGAGGCTCCCCACTTCATCTGGTTACCGACGCTTCTCAGACATAGACTGCCTGAAAGACATCATCGCTCAATACATATTATATATTTATTATGTCAGTCCCAGGTTTCTCACGTAAAGCAAAAATCATAACTAAACATTTTTATCCCAGCTTTAACATGCAGAATTTTCCATAAATCTCTTAATAGTAGCTAGTGTTGTCACTCGAAGCTTGTGGCCCCCAGTGCAAAATCTCCAACAGGGTTCCCAACTATCACAGGTCTTTAATAGTGGTAGTCTCCTCATATGGGTTAAAAGGACCTTTTTGGGCTTCTCTGCATCCATTCCTACATGGATTTTAATGGGAATCGGTCACAAGGTTTTGCTTGCTAATCTGAGAACAGCATGATGTAGAAATAGAGACCCTGATTGCAGCGATATGACACTTACTAAAATCACAGTTATACAGTGCGTTGCGAAAGTATTTGGCCCCCTGGAACTTTTCAACCTTTTCCCACATATCATGCTTCAAACATAAAGATACCACATATAAATTTTTGGGGAAGAATCAACAACAAGTGGAACACAATTGTGAAGTTGAACGAAATGTATTGGTTATTTTACATTTTTTTAGAAATTCAAAAACTGAAAAGTGGGGCGTGCAATATTATTCGGCCCCTTTAACTTAATACTTTGTTGTGCCACCTTTCTCTGCGTTTACAGCTGCAAGTCGCTTGGGGTATGTCTCTATCAGTTTTGTACATCGAGAGACTGAAATTCTTGCCCATTCTTCTTTAGCAAACAGCTCGAGCTCAGTGAGGTTTGATGGAGGTCGTTTGTGAACAGCAGTTTTCAGCTCTTTCCACAGATTCTCGATTGGATTGAGGTCTGGACTTTGACTTGGCCATTCTAACACCTGGATACGTTTATTTGTGAACCACTCCATTGTAGATTTTGCTTTATGTTTGGGATCATTGTCTTGTTGGAAGACAAATCTCCGTCCCAGTCTCAGGTCTTTTGCAGACTTCAACAGGTTTTCTTCAAGAATGGTCCTGTATTTGGCTCCATCCATCTTCCCAGCAATTTTAACCATCTTTCCTGTCCCTGCTGAAGGAAAGCAGGCCCAAACCATGATGCTGCCACCACCATGTTTGACAGTGGGGATGGTGTGTTCAGGGTGCTGAGCTGCGTTGCCTTTATGCCAAACGTATCGTTTGGCATTGTTGCCAAACAGTTCGATTTTGGTTTCATCTGACCAGAGCACCTTCTTCCACATGTTTGGTGTGTCTCTCAGGTGGCTTGTTGCAAACTTTAAACAACACTTTTTAAGGATATATTTGAGAAATGGCTTTCTTCTTGCCACTCTTCCATAAAGGCCAGATTTGTGCAGTGTATGACTGATTGTCCTATGGACAGACTGTCCCACCTCAGCTGTAGATCTCTGCAGTTCATCCAGAGTGATCATGGGCCTCTAGCTTGGCATTGAGGACACTTGTCCATATGGTAACTGTGAATGTGCTGTTACAATTGTGTGCAAATATGGATGGTTATTCATACATGTATACCATGGTGATATATATATTTAGGTGCCTGTGACTTGGATGTCTTTGTACTAGGGTCTCCCCTTTTTTCTACACGTTTTGTACTATATTGTACTTTTTTTAGAATTGTTTAAATAAAATATTGATTTTTAGTATTTTCGTATAGAACTCCTTTGTTTTGTTCTGATTCATGGGCCTCTTGGTTGCATCTCTGATCAGTCTTCTTCTTGTTTGCTTTGAAAGTTTAGAGGGACGACTGGGTCTTGGTAGATTTGCAGTGGTATGATACGCCTTCCATTTCAATATGATCGCTTGCACAGTGCTCCTCGGGATGTTTAAAGTTTTGGAAATCATTTTGTATCCAAATCCGGCTTTAAACTTCTCCACAACAGTATCATGGACCTGCCTTGTTGTGTTCCTTGGTCTTCATGATGCTCTCTGTGCTTCAAACAGAACCCTCAGACTATCACAAAGCAGGTGCATTTATACGGAGACTTGATTACACACAGGTGGATTATATTTATCATCATTAGGCATTTAGGACAACATTGCATCATTCAGAGATCCACAATGAACTTCTGGAGTGAGTTTGCTGCACTGAAAGTAAAGGGGCCGAATAATATTGCAAGCCCCACTTTTCAGTTTTTGAATTTCCACAAAAATTTAAAATAACCAATAAATTTCATGCAACTTCACAATTGTGTTCCACTTGTTGTTGATTCTTCACCAAAAATTTACATTTGGTATCTTTATGTTTGAAGCACGATATGTGGGAAAAGGTTGAAAAGTTCCAGGGGGCCGAATACATTCGCAACACACTGTATGTACTATATAATGACTGAGGCATTTTATCAATAGTTCAAAGCCAAGCAAAATCTAGAGATGCATGGCCCTATAATGGTCACAGCCAAAAACCATCAACTCTCCCAATATGGGAGTATAGTCAAAATGACCCATAGGACGAAATGGTAACATTTATAGGAGCCATTGATTACTTATTCTGCAATTTATGCTACAATTAATTGTGTGCTTACCAGTCTTCTGGCTTGACAGCATTAGGATCTGGAATTTTGGGACGTTCATCCCACTCCATGGGCTTTTTTTCTTTTGGATCATCTATTTCTTTAGGAGGATTTAGAGGCGGGATGACATCTTCCAGAAGACTTCCTTGGCTAACAACTGTCTGATCTATCAGCATTTCATATGTGTTGTCTGACTTTAAAACTGGAAGGCAACAAGAACTGACAAATCTATAGATGTTTTTGTCAAAGTTTCTTTCCATGCAGTGATTAATAATAAATGTCTTATAAAGTAATCTATTCTTTACCTCCATGACAGACTAGTACAGGTTGCCAGTAGTAATCAAGATGCTTTAATCATGAAGATCAACTGTAT
Source organism: Ranitomeya imitator (assembly GCF_032444005.1). Lineage (NCBI taxonomy): Eukaryota > Metazoa > Chordata > Amphibia > Anura > Dendrobatidae > Ranitomeya > Ranitomeya imitator. Next base: position 1,016,984,356 of record NC_091282.1, read on the forward strand.
TAGAATATGAAACAGTTTTTTTTTGTAAATTTCTGGTTTGAGTGAGTAACCTAACTTTTAAGGAATAACATATGAAATATTCTTCAATTTCAATGGCTGCATTATTCAATTCAAGCAATATTTTGTCTACAGGTGAAATTAAATTACGACGTCATGTTTGTCCTTGGAAAGAAGCCCCTGGGATATGGATGTCTAGATTGGTTGTTAAGTAGAAATGACACATTAGCAGAAGGCCCAGTTCAGATTCGGTCTCTAAACCATATTGTTCACCATATTAAATCTTAGCAGCAAGGTCTGAGATAAAACATCTTCTGGCATGTGAGACAAATAAGAAGATGCCCGGTAAACCCCACTAATCATTAAAATGGATGTCTCGCTACCCTCTTCCAGGCCCAGTGATTCTTTGTCATTCTTATTAACAACTTGTTTGCAAAAGTGAGTGTATAAGGCTGGAATCTCACATCCGCAAAACAAAGACTGTGCTTGAATTGCAAAAAGTGACCCAACCACCTGGCCTCCTGACCTGAGCTAACTACCTCTTAGACATATACAGTGGCATGTAAAAGTTTGGGCACCAGTGATCAAAATTACTGTTATTGTGAACAGTTAAGCAAGTTGAAGATGAAATGATATCTAAAAGGCCTAAAGTTAAAGATTTCCTTTTGCATTTTAGACAAATATATATATATATATATATATATATATATATATATATATATATATATATTTCATCTTTTACATTTTAAAAATTACATAAAGGGTAATGAGCCGATGCAAAAGTTTGGGCTCCCTGCTTGGTTAGTACCTAGTAGCACCAACTTCTGCAAATACTGTATCACAACTTGTAAATGCTTTATTTAGTCAACCAAGAGTCTTTCAATTTTTTTTAGGGATTTTCATCCATTCTTCCTTGGAAAATTCTTCCATTTCTGTGAGATTCCTGTGTCATCTTGAATGCACTGCTATTTTGAGGTCTAGCCACAGATTTTCAATGATGTTCACATCAGGGGACTGTGAGGGTCATTGTAAGACCTTCAGCTTGCACCTTTTTAGGTAGTCTATTGTGGATTTTGATGTGTGCTTAGGATCATTATTAGTGATGAGCGAGCGTGCTCAAATGAGGAGTTATCCGAGTACGCTCGTGTCCTAATCGAGTATTTTTGGCAAACTTGAAAAAAAAAATGCTTGAGTCGCTTCGGATGCATGCTCGTGGCTATTCGACAGCCGCAACACATGTAGGGATTGCCTAACAAACAGAAAATCCCTGCATGTGTTGCGGCTGTTGAACAGCGGCGAAAAATTCAGGTGCTGTGACTCCAGCATTTTTTTAGCACACCAAAAATACTCGATTAGGACACGAGTTTGCTCTGATTATCCGAGCACACTCGCTCATCACTAATCATTATCCATTTGTAAAAGCCTTTCAATTTGTTGAAATTGAATTGAAACCATTCTTCCCCTCTGACCATAAAATGTTCCTTGTGCCATTGGCTACAATACAATCCCAAAGCATGATTGAGCCACCCTCCATGCTTAATGGTTGGCGAGATTTTATTTTCCTGAAATTCTGTGCCCTTTTGTTCTGGACTGACCTAAGTTGGAGTAGTGGTATTGCAACCACTAGAGGCAGCACTGGCAGGTAGCATAATCAGGGATAGCCAAGAAGTCGGTACACATGAGCAGCAATGTAGTTTAAAGGAGCAGCGCATAGCATAGTCAGGGATAGCCAAGTGTTGTGAATTCTGTGGCTGAATTCACTCCTGTGGTCACAAGTGGTATTGCAGCCTCTGGGCTTCCTCCCTCAGGTGTTTTGGTGAGCTCGTTGGCTGCCTTGCTATTTAACTCCACCTGAGTCTGTCTTCCTTGCTCCTTGTCAATGTTCCAGTGTTGGATCTGAGCTACTGCATCTTTCCTGTGGCCTGCTGCTCTGCTAGATAAGTGTTACTTTGTTTTTGTTTCCGTTTTTTCTGTCCAGCTGTGCTATTCTCTTTTGCTGGAAGCTCTGAGACGCAAAGGGTGCACCGCCGTGCCGTTAGTTCGGCACGGTGGGTCTTTTTGCCCCCCTTTGCGTGGTTCTGCTTTAGGGTTTTTTGTAGACTGCATAGTTCTCTTTGCTATCCTCGCTCTGTCTAGAATATCGGGCCTCACTTTGCTGAATCTATTTCATTCCTACGTTTTGTCTTTTCATCTTGCTAACAGTCATTATATGTGGGGGGCTGCCTATTCCTTTGGGGTATTTCTCTGAGGCAAGTCAGGCTTGTATTTCTATCTTCAGGCTAGTCAGCTCCTCAGGCAGTGCCGAGTTGCATAGGTAGTGTTAGGCGCAATCCACTGCTGCTTTTAGTTGTGTGAGGATAGGTTCAGGTATTGCAGTCTGCAGAGATTCCACGTCTCAGAGCTTGTTCTATTGTTTTTGGGTTATTGCCATATCACTGTATGTGCGCTGATTACTGCACACTGTGTTGCCTGATAGCACAGCATAACAGTACAAGGAGCCCAAACCAATGATTCTCAATAGAGGGAAAAAAGAAGTCCTGACATCATTTTTTTTTCCTCAGCTCTGTCTTCAGTTTTTTTTTTTTTTTTTTTCCCCTAGACATTAGAGTGCTTCAGGACACAGCTGTGGACATGGATATTCAGGCTCTGTGCTCCTCAATGGATAATCTCGTTATAAATGTACAAAAGATTCAAGATACAATTGATCAGAAATCTATGCTAGAACCAAGAATTCCTATTCCTGATTTGTTTTTTGGTGACAGAACTAAGTTCCTGAGCTTCAAAAATAATTGTAAGCTATTTCTGGCCTTGAAACCTCATTCTTCTGGTAATCCTATTCAACAGGTTTTGATTATTATTTCTTTTTTGCGCAGCGACCCACAGGACTGGGCGTTTTCTCTTGCGCCAGGAGACCCTGCATTGAGTAATGTTGATGCGTTTTTCCAGGCGCTTGGATTGCTTTACGATGAGCCTAATTCAGTGGATCAGGCTGAGAAAAATTTGCTGGCTTTATGCCAGGGTCAGGATGATGTAGAAGTATATTGTCAGAAATTTAGGAAGTGGTCAGTACTCACTCTGTGGAATGAATCTGCACTGGCGGCTTGGTTCAGAAAGGGTCTCTCTGAAGCTCTTAAGGATGTCATGGTGGGATTTCCTATGCCTGCTGGTTTGAATGAGTCTATGTCCTTGGCCATTCAGATCGGTCGTCGCTTGCGCGAGCGTAAATCTGTGCACCATCTGGCGGTATTGTCTGAGAGTAAACCTGAGCCTATGCAGTGCGACAGGACTATGACTAAAGTTGAACGGCAAGAACACAGACGTCTGAACAGGCTGTGTTTCTACTGTGGTGATTCCACTCATGCTATTTCTAATTGTCCTAAGCGCACTAGGTGGTTCGATAGCTCTGCCGTCATTGGTACTGTACAGTCCAAATTCCTTCTGTCCATTACCTTGATATGCTCTTTGTCATCGTATTCTGTCATGGCGTTTGTGGATTCAGGCGCTGCCCTGAATCTGATGGATTTGGATTATGCTAAACGTTGTGGATTTTTCTTGGAGCCTTTGCGGTGTCCTATTCCGTTGAGAGGAATTGATGCTACACCTTTGGCCAAGAATAAGCCTCAGTACTGGGCCCAGCTGACCATGTGCATGGCTCCTGCACATCAGGAAGTTATTCGCTTTCTGGTACTGCATAATCTGCATGATGTGGTCGTGTTGGGGTTGCCATGGCTACAAACCCATAATCCAGTATTAGATTGGAACTCTATGTCGGTAACCAGCTGGGGTTGTCAGGGAGTACATGGTGATGTTCCATTTTTGTCTATTTCGTCATCCATTCCTTCTGACATCCCAGAGTTCTTGTCTGACTTTCAGGATGTATTTGAAGAGCCCAAGTCTGATGCCCTACCTCCGCATAGGAATTGTGATTGTGCTATCAATTTGATTCCTGGTAGTAAATTCCCTAAGGGTCGTTTATTTAATTTGTCCGTGCCTGAACACACCGCTATGCGCAGTTATGTGAAAGAATCCCTGGAGAAGGGACATATTCGCCCATCGTCATCACCATTGGGAGCAGGGTTCTTTTTTGTAGCCAAAAAGGATGGTTCGCTAAGACCGTGTATTGATTACCGCCTTCTTAATAAGATCACTGTTAAGTTTCAGTATCCCTTGCCATTGATATCTGACTTGTTTGCTCGGATTAAGGGGGCTAGTTGGTTTACTAAGATTGATCTTCGTGGTGCGTATAATCTGGTGAGAATCAGGCAGGGAGATGAATGGAAAACGGCATTTAATACGCCCGAGGGTCATTTTGAGTATCTGGTGATGCCGTTCGGACTTGCCAATGCTCCATCTGTTTTTCAGTCTTTTATGCATGACATTTTCCGTGAGTATCTGGATAAATTCCTGATTGTTTACTTGGATGACATTTTGATCTTCTCTGATGATTGGGAGTCTCATGTGAAGCAAGTCAGAATGGTTTTCCAGGTACTGCGTGCTAATTCCTTGTTCGTGAAGGGATCAAAGTGTCTCTTCGGTGTGCAGAAAGTTTCATTTTTGGGGTTCATCTTTTCCCCTTCTACTATCGAGATGGATCCGGTTAAGGTCCAGGCCATCCAGGATTGGACTCAGCCGACATCTCTGAAAAGTCTGCAGAAATTCCTGGGCTTTGCTAATTTTTATCGTCGCTTCATCTGTAATTTTTCTAGCATTGCCAGACCATTGACCGATTTGACCAAGAAGGGTGCTGATTTGGTTAATTGGTCTTCTGCTGCCGTGGAAGCTTTTCAGGAGTTGAAGCGTCGTTTTTGCTGTGCCCCTGTGTTGTGTCAACCAGATGTTTCTCTTCCGTTCCAGGTCGAGGTTGATGCTTCTGAGATTGGAGCAGGGGCGGTTTTGTCACAGAGAGGTTCTGGTTGCTCAGTGTTGAAACCATGTGCTTTCTTTTCCAGGAAGTTTTCGCCTGCTGAGCGTAATTATGATGTGGGCAACCGAGAGTTGCTGGCCATGAAGTGGGCATTCGAGGAGTGGCGTCATTGGCTTGAGGGAGCTAAGCATCGCGTGGTGGTATTGACTGATCATAAGAATCTTACTTATCTCGAGTCTGCCATCTCTCCTGATTTGCGGAGAGTGTTGCAGAAATTTCAGGCTAATAAACCTGATCGTTGTCCGGCCGAGAAACTGTTCGTCCCTGATAGGTGGACTAGTAAAGTTATCTCTGAACTTCATTGTTCGGTGCTGGCTGGTCATCCAGGAATCTTTGGTACCAGAGAGTTAGTGGCTAGATCCTTCTGGTGGCCATCTCTGTCACGGGATGTGCGTGCTTTTGTGCAGTCCTGTGGGATTTGTGCTAGGGCTAAGCCCTGCTGTTCACGTGCCAGTGGGTTGCTTTTGCCCTTGCCGATCCCGAAGAGGCCTTGGACACATATTTCGATGGATTTCATTTCTGACCTTCCCGTTTCTCAAAAGATGTCGGTCATTTGGGTGGTCTGTGATCGCTTTTCTAAAATGGTCCATCTGGTGCCCTTGGTTAAATTGCCTTCCTCCTCTGATTTGGTGCCTTTGTTCTTCCAGCATGTGGTTCGTTTGCATGGCATTCCTGAGAATATTGTTTCTGACAGAGGTTCCCAGTTTGTCTCGAGGTTCTGGCGAGCCTTTTGTGGTAGGATGGGCATTGACCTATCTTTTTCCTCGGCCTTCCATCCTCAGACTAATGGCCAGACCAAACGAACCAATCAGACCTTGGAAACATATCTGAGATGTTTTGTTTCTGCTGACCAGGATGATTGGGTGTCATTTTTGCCGTTGGCTGAGTTCGCCCTTAATAATCGGGCCAGCTCGGCTACCTTGGTCTCTCCATTTTTCTGCAATTCTGGGTTCCATCCTCGTTTCTCTTCAGGACAGGTTGAGTCTTCGGACTGTCCTGGTGTGGATTCTGTGGTGGACAGGTTGCAGCAGATCTGGACTCAGGTAGTGGACAATTTGACCTTGTCCCAGGAGAAGGCTCAGCTTTTCGCTAATCGTAGACGCCGTGTGGGTCCCCGACTTCGTGTTGGGGATCTGGTTTGGTTATCTTCTCGTCATATTCCTATGAAGGTTTCCTCTCCTAAATTTAAACCTCGTTTTATTGGTCCGTATAGGATTTCTGAGATTCTCAATCCGGTGTCTTTTCGTCTGACCCTCCCAGACTCCTTTTCCATACATAATGTATTCCATAGGTCGTTGTTGAGAAGATACGTGGCACCTATGGTTCCATCTGTGGAGCCTCCTGCCCCTGTTTTGGTGGAGGGGGAATTGGAGTATATTGTGGAGAAAATTTTGGATTCTCGTGTCTCTAGACGGAAACTCCAGTATCTGGTCAAATGGAAGGGTTATGCTCAGGAGGATAATTCCTGGGTTTTTGCCTCTGATGTCCATGCCCCAGATCTTGTTCGTGCCTTTCATGTGGCTCATCCTGGTCGGCCTGGGGGGTCTGGTGAGGGTTCAGTGACCCCTCCTCAAGGGGGGGGTACTGTTGTGAATTCTGTGGCTGAATTCACTCCTGTGGTCACAAGTGGTATTGCAGCCTCTGGGCTTCCTCCCTCAGGTGTTTTGGTGAGCTCGTTGGCTGCCTTGCTATTTAACTCCACCTGAGTCTGTCTTCCTTGCTCCTTGTCAATGTTCCAGTGTTGGATCTGAGCTACTGCATCTTTCCTGTGGCCTGCTGCTCTGCTAGATAAGTGTTACTTTGTTTTTGTTTCCGTTTTTTCTGTCCAGCTGTGCTATTCTCTTTTGCTGGAAGCTCTGAGACGCAAAGGGTGCACCGCCGTGCCGTTAGTTCGGCACGGTGGGTCTTTTTGCCCCCCCTTTGCGTGGTTCTGCTTTAGGGTTTTTTGTAGACTGCATAGTTCTCTTTGCTATCCTCGCTCTGTCTAGAATATCGGGCCTCACTTTGCTGAATCTATTTCATTCCTACGTTTTGTCTTTTCATCTTGCTAACAGTCATTATATGTGGGGGGCTGCCTATTCCTTTGGGGTATTTCTCTGAGGCAAGTCAGGCTTGTATTTCTATCTTCAGGCTAGTCAGCTCCTCAGGCAGTGCCGAGTTGCATAGGTAGTGTTAGGCGCAATCCACTGCTGCTTTTAGTTGTGTGAGGATAGGTTCAGGTATTGCAGTCTGCAGAGATTCCACGTCTCAGAGCTTGTTCTATTGTTTTTGGGTTATTGCCATATCACTGTATGTGCGCTGATTACTGCACACTGTGTTGCCTGATAGCACAGCATAACAGCCAAGGCATTGGTACACAGGAGCAGCAATGTAGTTTAAAGCCACAGCACGTAGTGTAGTCAGGGATAGCCAAGGAGGCGGTACACAGGAGCAGCAATGTAGTTTAAAGGAGCAGTACGTAGCGTAGTCAGAGATATCCAGGGTTCGGTACATGGAGCAGCAGTAGAATCTTGAGGATCAGCAGCAGGTGAAAGGTAGCTTGCCTAGTGGCTGGTAGCTCAATAATCTCGAAAGGAAAGGAGTGCAATGCCAGATTTAAATAGAATGTTCAATCAGGGCGGAGACAGAAACAACACAGGTACAAGTATTAGGGTTAGCACAGAACTGTCCATCAAGCTTAATAGCTCACAGGGAGGAGCTGCAGCCTGGTGCACAAGAGCTGCTGGTTTCAAGTCCTGACACCTTTTTTCTCCACACATACCTTTGATCATTGTGGCCAAAGATTTCTATTTTAACCTCATGAGTCCACAGGACTTGTTTCCAAAATGCATCAGCAGTAGCGTAGCTTCTGGGGGGGGGCAGAGGGGGCCATTGACCCGGGCCCAGTCACCTGAAGGGGCCCACCGGGAGGTCCACTGCTGAGTCTGAGGTGTCAGGGAGAGAGCAGCACAATGCCGGCTGCAGAGCCTCCCTCCCTGCAGAGTGCAATGTGGTCTCACCGGAGGAATCTCTTCCTTGCTGGCAGCAGCAGCTGCAGTACTTTCTGGCTGTGCAGTGCACGCTTGGTTTGGCTGAGGCACGCTGGGTCCTAGTGCCTTCCTTGCATCTATCTGGACACTTCCTGGTTCTCCTCACCGTCTGCCTGAAAACTTAATCAGTAAGTGGGGATGGAATTTATTAGAGTATTTCGATTTAGGCATATCATGGTCACTGTGGGGGTGAATGTGAGAGAATTGTGGTATTGTAGGGGCTGAAGTGGGAGAGGAGGACAGGGCACTGTGGGGTAAATGTGAAACGATGGGGGTTATTGTGGGTGCGCAGGGGGACAGGGCACTGTGGGGGTGAATGAGAGAGGATGGTGGTATTAACATACATTAAGTATTAACATAAGGGCGCAGACAGACACTGTATAACTCATGCTACGATCATATTGCAATCCTCGGACTGGCCCTGACACCTCTTCTGACATAAGCTTGACAGCGTGATAAATTACTATGCAACTGTCAGCCTCAGGTCAGGAGAGCCGACAGTCAGTCTGAGGATTGCGATGCGATCCTCACATGAGAAATACGTCCGTCTGTCTGCCCCCTAGCAAGTATAACAATACAGTAACCACGGGCTGCATTCTATGTTATAAAAATAAATCTACTATATAATTGTCTAAGGGTCACTTCCGTCTGTCTTTCTTTCTGTCTGTCACGGAAATCCCAAGTCGCTGATTGGTCCCCGCAAAACAGCCACGACCAATCAGTGGCGGGCACAGTCCGGCGGCAAAATGGCCGCTCCTTACTCCCCGCACTCAGTGCCCGCTCCATACTCCCCTCCAGTCAGCGCTCACACAGGGTTAATGGCAGCGTTAGCAGACCGGGTTATGCTGCGGTGTAACGCACTCCGTTAACGCTGCTATTAACCCTGTGTGACCAACTTTTTACTATTGATGCTGCCTATGCAGCATCAATGGTAAAAAGATCTAATGTTAAAAATAATTAAAAAAAATTAAAAATAGTTCTATACTCACCGTCCGTCGGCCCCCCGGATCAGGAACAGGCCTTTCCCGCTCCTCGCGACGCTCCGGTGACCGCTCCATGCATTGCGATCTCGCAAGATGATGACGTAGCGGTCTCGCGAGACGGCTACGTCATCATTTCGCAAGACCGCAATGCACTTTTGGGACTGGAGCGTCGCGAGGAGCATCGGTAACCGCCTCGTTTGGATCCGGGGGGACGACGGAGGGTGAGTATAGAACTATTTTTATTTTAATACTTTTTTTTAACAGGGATATGATGCCCGCATTGCTATATACTACATGGGCTGTGCAATATACTACGTGGCTGTGCAATATACTACGTGTCTGTGCAATATACGTGGGCTGTGCAATTGTTATGGTCTGGTGATTATGGAGCGACATGAGACAAGCTCTGAGCAGGTGGTATCTATACTGACCGCAGACCCTAAGCTCAACACACAACTAGAAGCAGCCGTGGATTGCTCCTAACGCTCCCTAGGCAACTCGTCACAGCCTAAGAGCTAGCTACCCCTAAAGATAGAAGCAGGAAAACTATCTTGCCTCAGAGAAAATCCCCAAAGGAAAGACAGCCCCCCACATGTAATGACTGTGAGAGGAGAAGGAAATGACATACGTAGTATGAAACAAGATTGAGCACAGGAGGTCACTCTAGCTAAAAAGGAAAGTACAGGAAAGAGCTCTGTGCGGTCAGTAGAAAAAACTAGAAAAAGTCCACCGCAGAGAAATGCAAAAATCTCCACACCTAACTAAAGGTGTGGAGGGCAAACTCTGCTGCCCAGAGCTTCCAGTTTAGCTAAATAGATCCATACTGATAAACTGGACAAAAGAGCAAAAACAAGACAGTACAAAACAACAAGTCCACAATAAGTGAACTGCAAAGGACATGGAAGGACTTAGCTTTGCAGATCTTGATCAGAGTGTCAGGACAATCCAAAGAGCAATGACTTCAGGCAGAGACAATTGACAACTGGCATTGAATGAGGGCTAAGGCCAGACTAATATAGCCGAGCCCAAAAGACAATCAAAGGAAACAGCTGAGAAGCTAAATCCAAGAAGCAGCAATACCACTAAAGACCACAGGAGGAGCCTAAGAGCAGAACTCACAAAAATACTACTTACAACCAAGAACGGAATTCACAACAGCAATATACTACGTGGGCTGTGCAATATACTACGTGGGCTGTGCAATATACCACGTGGCTACGCTATATCCTATGTGGCTGTGCAACAAAGTATGTGGGCTGTGCAATATACTACGTGGCTGTGCAATATACTACGTGGCTGTGCTATATCCTATGTGGCTGTGCAACAAACTACGTAGGCTGTGCAATATACGAGGGGCGATCCAAAAGTAATGATAATCGGTTATTTCTATTGCACACAGAAATTAAAATAAAATGTTTTCTTCTCTCTTAGGTACCCACTAGTCCAGGAAAAAAAAATCACTTAAATAGACCACGATTCCCGGGAGCTACATTCTTTTGAATATGAACTGCCGAGGAGTGAACATCAAAATGGAAAAAAACGAGCTCAGAGCTGTCATCAAATACCTCTGCTTGAAAAAAATGACTACCAAAGACATACACAGCGACTTGATGGAAACATTGGGGGACTCTTCTCCTCCATATTCCACAGTTGCACGCTGGGCCATGGAATTTAAGCTGGGAAGAACATCGACTGAAGATGAACATCGTGAAGGACGCCCATCCACGTCCCTCAATGAAGAAAACGTGAAAAAAGTTGAAGAAGTTGTATTGGCAGATCGAAGAGTGACTATCAGGCATGTAGCTGAGATCACAGGGATCTCATATGGCAGTATTCAAAGAATCCTTGTAAAAGAATTGCATATGAGAAAGGTCTCCACGCGTTGGGTGCCAAAAATGTTAACCGACGAGCAAAAGAAGAAACGAGTTGAAATTTCAATAGCAAATCTCGAAAAGTTCCAAGCAGACAAGGAAAATTTTTTATCACGTTTTTTGACCATGGACGAGACCTGGATCCTCCACTTTGATCCCGAAACTAAACAACAATCGATGACATGAAAACGAGCCGACGAACCGACGCCGAAGAAATTCAAAGTGTCAAGCTCAGCAGGGAAGGTTATGGCATCCGTTTTTTGGGACGCTGAAGGAATTATTATGGTAGACTATTTGGAAAAGTGAGCCACTATTACGGGCTCCTACTACGCAGAACAAATAAGAAGATTGCGGGAGGCTATCAAGGAGAAAAGGCGGGGCAAACTGCGGGCTGGAGTGCTGTTTCACCAAGATAATGCGCCGGCTCACAAAGCTGCAGTTGCCATGGCTACCATTCAAGAAGCGGGCTTTGAACTGGTGGAACACCCCCACTATTCGCCAGATCTAGCCCCCAGTGACTTCTTTCTCTTTCCTCGGCTCAAGGAACACCTCCGGGGCAAGAAATTTGACGACAATAGCGACGTGATAACCGCTGTTGGGGATTTTTTTGAGGGTCAAGATCAAGAATTTTTTTCGAAGGGAATTCTAAGTTTAGAAAAGAGATGGACTAAATGTATACACTTGTTAGGAGACTATGTAGAAAAATAAAAAAATTTTTTGACTATATTCATTGTGTTTAGTATTGATTATCATTACTTTTGGATCGCCCCTATACTATATACTACGTGGCTGTGAAATATACTACGTGGGCTGTGCTATATCCTATGTGGCTGTGCAACAAACTACATGGGCTGTGCAATATACTACGTGGCTGTGCAATATACTACATGGCTGTGAAATATAGTACGTGGGCTGGGCTATATCCTATGTGGCTGTGCAACAAACTGCATGGGCTGTGCAATATACTACGTGTCTGTGCAATATACTACGTGGCTGTGCAATATACTACATGAACTGGGCAATATACTACGTGGCTGTGCAATATACTACGTGGCTGTGCAACAAACTATGTGGCTGTGCAATATGCTATGTGGGCTGGGCAATATACTATGTGGGCTGGGCAATATACTACGTGGCCCACCGCGAACAATCAGTGACAGGCGCAGTCCGGCCGTGAATTGGCGTGGGATTTGAACCACGCTTCGCCAATTGGTCGCGCCAAGCCGGCCAAATCCTGTGTATTCAATGTATTATTGTAAAATCTTCATAAATAAACTGTCATGACCAGTTCTGAGTTTATGTTCAGCTGTCTTGTTTCTGGACTGGGCATGTGGGAGTTAATCCCCTCTGCCTCACTGTGAATCTGGCTGAGCTATTTAAGTCCTCTGCAGCCTGTGGGCCAGTGTCAGCTATAGTTCATATTGCATGGCTTGAGCACCTGACCTGTTCACTTGTACTAGTGTTCCTTTTTGCCTCTGACTGCCTGTACCCGTTTATGACCTGTTCTGACCTTTGGCTTGTATCCCGACTTCGTCTTGCATCTCACGTTTCGGTTACCACGTTCCCGGTAGGCTCTGACTACTTGTTTGTCCCCGACCATTCTTCTGACTCCCCCTGTGTACTGCGCTTATCTCTCTGTGTATGATTTTGGCTTGCATGACTTCTCTTTCATTACCTACGACACCTGTGTAGTAGTTCAGTATTTCTGCTCTGTGTGTGTGTGTGTGTGTGTGTGTGTGTACAACCTCTTCTCCTTAACCAGCTCCCCCTGGTGGAGGTTGCACTATACTGCACTGCAGCAGCACATTACATAAACTACATACATATTCTAGAATACCGATGCATTAGAATCGGGCTACCATCTAGTTGCTTATAATTAAATTATTAAAGGGAACCTGTCAGCCCCCCCCCCCCTTCCCCAGGGCCTATTAAGGTAATAGTGCCAGCCACCTTCAGCAGCACTAAGGCTGCATTCTGTGAAGGTGGCTCTTATGTTTTTGATCTCTAATAACGCTGAAATATTCACTTTTATAAATTGTGCGCCATACCTGTATTGAGTCTGGGGGGTACGTCTTTTGTCCCCGGACACAACCGCCTCCCAGCCGTCCATCATCCCACCGGGTGCCGATGCCTGGGCTGTGCTCTCATTTTTCGGGCATGCGCCGTGTGTGCTGCCCTGGAACTCACATCAGCTGATGTACTGATATCGCGCCTGCGTGTAGCGGAGGACCGAGATCCCGCCCCACAGTGTGTTATGATTTATTCACACTTCGGGGCTGGGAGTCTGGCGCTGTGCGCAGGTGCGATCTACTTACATCACTTGATATAAGTTCCAGGGCAGCGCTGAATATTTCAGTGTTATGTTTTTTATCCCTAAGAGCCACCTTCACAGAATGCAGCCTTAGTGCTGAAGAAGGTGGCTCTTTTACCTTAATAGGCCCTGGGGGGGTGACAGGTTCCCTTTAAGTTATTAAAGGCTTGGGATAATTGTCTGCAGTCACTCTACAGACTGCCAAATCATGATGGGGTGCACCTGCCGTCATGAGACCCCAAGACCACTGGTGTGATCAGGCAGTCATGCGACCACGTTTGCTATTTGCACGTGTTGACTAGACAAGTTTGACTTCTCTCAGTAGAAGAAAATCGTCACATGACCTCCTGCTCTCATCAGCGATCCTGGGGCCATTATTACTGTACATAGGGGGACTCCTAAATATTAAGTAGGCACTTAGGAAGCATTGAAGCCTAACTACTAGGTGGCAGATAGCGCTGTACCGGCTGTCAGTCTGTCCCGGGGCATCAGTTACAGCCGCCGCTCTCTATACACAGAGCGGTGACTGAAAAATGTTGAAGTAATAGTATACACAGTTTGTCAGTCTGGGCCAGGTGGAAAAGATGGGAAAAGTGAATGGCTCCACCGGAAAGAACGTCATCTGTAAGTCACCATCTATAACTGTACTGTGATCGTTCTATGTCATGCAGGACTGGTATCTACCACTATATGGTATTACCGTATGGCGGTAATATCAGTGCTGGTTATTGTATAGAGATTTCTTTTCAATAACAGTGCGGTCATCTCCTGAGGTTCCCCTATTCCCACCTTAGTTACAATCATGGTTACTTGGTTAAGGGCCACAGGTGGACACAGACAGAAAAGGGCCCATGTGCAAGAACAATATATGGGCCCTTTGCAGCCCAAGAACTTCTAAAATACAAAATTGCACCTTATTTAGAGGTAGAAATGGGCCCACTTAACTCTTGGGCCCATGTGCTGCCGCATAGTTTGCACTAATTATATATGTCCGCCTGTTAGGGGCCCACTCACATGTTTCGTCCCCCCCTTAGTTGAACCCCTAGCTACACCTCTGTGCATCAGGCTTGTTTGGAAGTTCTTATGCATACTTCTGATGCTGAATTTTATGGTGAGGATGCAGGACGATTAGTTTTCTTCCGATGACTTTTCCATGGAAGCCATAATTGTGCAGGTGTCTCTGTACAATAGAACAATGTACCACATCTTTAGAGTCAGCTAAATCTTTCTGAATGTCTTTTGCAGTCAAGCGGGGGTTCTGATTTACCTCTCTAGCAATACAAGGAACAGCTCTCACTGAAATTCTGCTTAGTGTTCCAAATCTTATTTTGACCTCCACTGTTCATATTAACTGCCATTTTTTAATTACATTTCGAACTGAGGAAAAGGCAACTTGAAAATGCTTTGCTATCTTCTTATAGCCTACTCCTGGTTTGTCAGCCTCCACCACTTTCATTTTCAGAGTGCAAGGCAGCTGCCTAGAAGATCCTATGGCTGCTGTTTTTGGCACTTGGTTAGAGGATGCTGAGTTTTTATAAAGCTGGGAAATTTGCATCACCTGGCTTTTCCTAACAATGATAGTGTACAAGCCATAATCCTAACAGACTAATTAATCCTTCGTCAAAGTTATCTGAGCACACAAATCTCTAACGGTGCCCAAACTTTTGCATCAGCCCATTTTCCTTTTTGTAATTTTTAAAATGTAAAAAATGACTATATATATATATAATGTGCCTAAAATAGAAAGGAAATGTGTCAGCTTTAACTTTAGGCCTTTCAGAGATCATTTCATCTTCAACAGAAGTTTAGACCAGGGGTGCCCAAACTTTTACATGCCACTGTATGTGGCAGTTTGCTTAGGTCAGGAGACCTGGCAATCAGGCCAGATATTGACTAGCCGTACTCTGATAAAAAATCTGCAATACCACAACAGCCACTGATTAAAAGCAGCCAGCCTGTACTCTGCTGGTAGCGCCTGCAGAGCGGCAGAAACAACGTGAACTGTGAGCAACCCTGTTGAGTTATTCTTTGACTTGCTCCTCCTTTTAAGGAAACTGTAGTAAAAAATTGCAAATAATACAAATAATACAATTCTGCAATATATTTGTTCAACTCACATGTCATATGCATGGAGGTATTCTCATCCAGAAAAATTGCTTCTAGGGGACAAAATCTCTGTACATTCAGCACCTAGCACAGGTGTGGGGAATCTTTTTTCTGCCAAGGGACATTTGGATATTTTTACCATCCTTAAGGGGCCGTACAAACTCCCCCCACAAAGTACATCCTGACTCTGGCACTGGTTTCAGGACATAATCTTTCATTGCATGCCCTTCAGTGTTCAATAGTGAACACTGCATGTGTGTGCTAACAGAGCAAGAAATTAATGAGCTGGTTGTAATCAAAATACACCTCTCTGCCCAAGAATGCGGTCCCTGAGAATCTGCTCGGGGGGCCTGATAAAAGGTCATCGAGGGCTGTAAATGGCCCGGGGGCCTGAGGTTCCCCACCCCTGATATCATCATCACTCCATGTACTATCATACATTCCTAGAGCAGGACTTTGACTATGAGAATGACATACTCAGAGTGTAAAGATGTGTCTTCTTGTCAGTAAAGAATTTCTTCAGATCAATTTCAGGCCGTTTTGCATGTTTCTCATCATAATCTCCAATTATAGGGTTTTTTTGTCTAAAGATGAAATGCAGTTTATAATCTTCTCCGCACTTATCTGGACCAAACATAATTGTATATCCGGTTCTGTCATGGAATTGTTCCTGTAAAGTGTAAAAGGGAAAATAATTTTAGAAAATAACTATTTATTAGTGATGTAAAGTACCATATAATACACATATAGTGCTACCTGCCAACTACTAGTGTTACACTTATCCCTACAATCACATAAATATTTTACCGGATTAATAAGGTTGTGCCTGAGTAGTAATCAGGGGCTTAAGCTAAAGTCTGAAGTATGAGCAGGTTTGTACAACTCAATGGCGGCCATTAAGCGATTGGCTACATGTGTGCTGATCCGCAGTTATTTAGTACCTTGTTTAGACAGGTCGCCCCTGCTTACCATGCACACTTAATCAGTAACATATTGTTTTGTGTTCATAGGCTGTCATTATTCTCGGCAACAAATGTACTGTTTACTCAGGAGGATACGCAAGTAGCAGAATTACATATAATTTCACCCTAGGAAAGAGTGTTGTTAGTTTGTTAAAGAGAACCTGTCATCAGGATTTTGCTAAGTAAACTACAGACACTGTCAGGTTGGCGCTGTTATACTGATTAACCCCTTTCTGCCACTGGACGTACTATTCCTTCCATGTGGGGTGGGCCCTACTTCCCAAGGACGGAATAGTACGTCCAGCGCGATCGGCCGCGCTCACGGGGGAGCGCGGCCGGGTGTCAGCTGCCTATCGCAGCTGACATCCGGCGCTATGTGCCAGGAGCGGTCACGGACCGCCCCCGGCACATTAACCCCCGGCACACTGCGATCAAACATGATCGCGGTGTGTCGGCGGTACAGGGAAGCATCGCGCAGGGAGGGGTCTCATGATCGCGTTGCTGCGAGGGTCTCCCTACCTCCCTCCCTCCCTGCTCCAAGCCCGGATCCAAGATGGCAGCGGCATCCGGGTCCTGCAGGGAGGGAGGTGGCTTACCAAGTGCCTGCTCAGAGCAGGCGCTTGGTAAGCCTGCAGTGCTGTAAGTCAGATCGGTGATCTGACAGAGTGCTGTGCAAACTGTCAGATCACCGATCTGTGATGTCTCCCCCTGGGACAAAGTAAAAAAGTTTAAAAAAAAATTTCCACCTATGTAAAAAAAAAAAAAAAAATTCCTAAATAATGAAAAAAAAAATATATATATATTCCCATAAATACATTTCTTTATCTAAATAAAAAAAACAAACAATAAAAGTACACATATTTAGTATCGCTGCGTCTGTAACAACCCAACCTATAAAACTGTCCCACTAGTTAACCCCTTCAGTAAACACCGTAAGAAAAAAAAAAACGAGGCAAAAAACAACGCTTTATCATACTGCCAAACAAAAAGTGGAATAACACGCGATCAAAAAGACAGATATAAATAACCATGGTACCGCTGAAAGCGTCATCTTGTCCCGCAAAAAACAAGCCACCATCCAGCATCATCAGCAAAGAAATAAAAAAAGTTATAGTCCTCAGAATAAAGCGATGCAAAAATTATTATTTTTTCTATAAAATAGTTTTTTTCATATAAAAGCGCCAAAACATTAAAAAAAAATGATATAAATGAGGTATCGCTGTAAAAGGACTGACCAGAAGAATAAAACTGCTCTATCAATTTTACCAAACGCGGAACGGTATCAACGCCTCCCCCAAAAGAAATTCATGAATAGCTGGTTTTTGGTCATTCTGCCTCACAAAAATCGGAATAAAAACCGATCAAAAAATGTCAAATACCTGAAAATGTTACCAATAAAAACGTCAACTCGTCCCGCAAAAAACAAGACCTCACATGACTCTGTGGACCAAAATATGGAAAAATTATAGCTCTCAAAATGTGGTAACGCAAAAAATATTTTTTGCAATAAAAAGCGTCTTTTAGTGTGTGACGGCTGCCTATCATAAAAATCCGCTAAAAAACCCACTATAAAAGTAAATCAAACCCCCCTTCATCACCCCCTTAGTTAGGAAAAAATGTTAAAAAATGTATTTATTTCCATTTTCCCATTAGGGCTAGGGTTAGGGCTAGGGATAGAGTTAGGGTTGGGGCTAGGGTTAAGGCTACAGTTAAGTTTGGGGTTAAAGTTAGGGTTAGGGTTGGGGCTAAAGTTAGGGTTAGGGTTTGGATTACATTTACGGTTGGGAATAGGGTTGGGATTAGGGTTAGGGTTGTGTCTGGGTTAGAGGTGTGGTTAGGGTTACCATTGGGATTAGGGTTAGGGGTGTGTTTGGATTAGGGTTTCAGTTATAATTGGGGGGTTTCCACTGTTTAGGCACATCAGGGGCTCTATAAACGCGACATGGCGTCCGATCTCAATTCCAGCCAATTCTGCGTTGAAAAAGTAAAACAGTCCTCCTTCCCTTCCGAGCTCTCCCGTGTGCCCAAACAGGGGTTTACCCCAACATATGGGGTATCAGCGTACTCAGGACAAATTGGACAACAACTTTTGGGGTCCAATTTCTCCTGTTACCCTTGGGAAAATACAAAGCTGGGGGCTAAAAAATAATTTTTGCGGGAAAAAAAAGGATTTTTTATTTTCACGGCTCTGCGTTATAAACTGTAGTGGAACACTTGGGGGTTCAAAGTACTCACAACATATCTAGATAAGTTCCTTGTGGGGTCCAGTTTCCAATATGGGGTCACTTGTGGGGGCTTTCTACTGTTTAGGTATATTAGGCAGCATGAATAGTAAAAAGTTCGTCACACAGTGTTAATAGCAGTGTTAACAGACTGCGTTACACCGCGTTATATCGCGGTGTAACGCAGTCTGTTTAACGGACTGCTAAAACACTATGTGGGCGGCGAGCGAGTATGGAGCGGGCACTGACTGCAGGGGAGTAGGAAGCGGCCATTTCACGGCTGGACTGTGCCGTCGCTGATTGGTCGCGACTAGGGTTGAGCAACTTTTACTTTTTTAGGGTCGAGTTGGGTTTCGCGAAACCCGACTATCTCAAAAGTCGAGTGAAATCGGCCGATTATGGCGAAAAGTCGGGGATCGACCGAAACACGAAACCCAATGCAAAGTCAATGGGTAATTTTTTTTTTTCTCTCTCTCTCTCTCCTCTGTCCCTGAACAGAAAAGCTGGTGTTACACATTGCAAATAGCTACAGCGCACAAGCGACAAGATGGCGATAGGCGTCCACGCCCCTAAGACCTATGTCATCACTCTACCCACGCTCCTTCATTGGCTGAAAAAATGGCGCCAAGCGCATCATACGAAACGCGACTTTGGCGCGAAGGTCGCCAACCGCATGGCCGATCGGGTCGGGTTTCATGAAACCCGACTTTGCCAAAAGTCGGCGACTTTTGAATTTGTCCGTTCCGTTTCGCTCAAGCCTAGTCGCGACCAATCAGCGACTTGGGATTTCCGTGACAGACAGACAAACAGACGGAAGTGCCCCTTAGACGATTATATATATAGATATATAGTCATGGCCGAACGTGTTGGCACACTTTAAACTGTTCCAGAAAATTATAGCAATTTACACGTGTTTTGTTCTACACATATTTCTGATCAAAAAGTGTGCAGTGCGGTGGTTGTAGATGAACGTAGGTGGGTAGGATGCCGGTGGAACACTTCTTCATAGGGACCACTAGAATGGCAGCTGCTGTATGAGACTATCTTGTATGTGGTAAGCACAAGCACATCATGTAGCTCCATCAGCCGCTTGGCACCTTCGCGATCCCAGGTGCCCCACTGACCTCCTGAGCCCACAGGTCTATAGCCAGGCCTCACCGCACACACATATAGAGCCATCCCTCCGCTGTATTTATGCCCCAATAATGGCAAAACTGTTAAATTATGAAGTCTTTTTTTTTTTTTTTAATGCAGCGATAATGACCTGCTGACAAATTGAAATTACACTGTTGTCAAAATGCCCCGACCCTGCTGAATATTTAGGAAAAAGTCGTTGAAAAGTTTATTTTTTCCCAGCAGCTCATTTGCATATATCACTGAGCAAGCGCTGTGATTGGCTGGCTGTAGAATGCTGATTCTTCTAGACTGTTACAGTTGGAAGAGAGGTCAAAGGTCATGGTCTCCTCATCACCACCGGTGAAGCCGCTGCCTGTTATGACCTGGTGGTCAGGACAATAATGGACCTGGTGGTTAAGAGCACACGGAAAGACCTGATAGTTACTGATAATAAGGACGAGCTCTGGGACGTGGGAATTCTGCTGACCGCAATCCCTAAACCTATCAAACACACTAGAAATAGCCGTGGATTGCGCCTAACGCTTCCTATGCAACTCGGCACAGCCTAAGAAACTAGCTAGCCCTGAAGATAGAAAAATAAAGCCTACCTTGCCTCAGAGAAATTCCCCAAGGAAAAGGCAGCCCCCCACATATAATGACTCTGAGTAAAGATGAAAATACAAACACAGAGATGAAATAGATTTAGCAAAGTGAGGCCCGACTTACTGAACAGACCGAGGATAGGAAAGGTTACTTTGCGGTCAGCACAAAAACCTACAAAAAGACCACGCAGAGGGCGCAAAAAGACCCTCCGCACCGACTCACGGTGCGGAGGCGCTCCCTCTGCGTCCCAGAGCTTCCAGCAAGCAAACCAACAAATTAAATAGCAAGCTGGACAGAAAAATAGCAAACCAAAGAAATACAAGCTGGAACTTAGCTTCTGATGGGAAGACAGGTCACAAGAACGATCCAGGAGTGAACTAGACCAATACTGGAACATTGACAGGTGGCATGGAGCAAAGATCTAAGTGGAGTTAAATAGAGCAGCAGCTAACGAATTAACCTCGTCACCTGTGAAACTCAGAAACACCCGCCAGAGGAAGTCCATGGACAGAACCAGCCGAAGTACCATTCATGACCACAGGAGGGAGCCCGACAACAGAATTCACAACAGTACCCCCCCCCCCTTGAGGAGGGGTCACCAAACCCTCACCAGAGCCCCCAGGCCGACCAGGATGAGCCAAATGAAAGGCACGAACCAGATCGGCATGAAAATCAGAGGCAAAAACCCAGGAATTATCTTCCTGACTATAACCCTTCCACTTGACCAGGTACTGGAGTTTCCGTCTCGAAAAACGAGAATCCAAAATCTTCTCCACCACATACTCCAACTCCCCCTCAACCAACACCGGGGCAGGAGGATCAACGGATGGAACCACAGGCGCCACGTATCTCCGCAATAACGACCTATGGAACACATTATGGATGGCAAAAGAAGCAGGAAGGGCCAAACGAAATGACACAGGATTGATAACCTCAGAAATCTTATACGGACCAATGAAATGAGGCTTAAACTTAGGAGAGGAAACCTTCATAGGAACATAACGAGACGACAACCAAACCAAATCCCCAACACGAAGTCGGGGACCCACACAGCACCGGCGGTTAGCGAAACGTTGAGCCTTCTCCTGGGACAATGTCAAATTGTCCACGACATGAGTCCAAATCTGCTGCAACCTATCCACCACAGTATCCACACCATGACAGTCTGAAGACTCAACCTGCCCTGAAAAGAAACGAGGATGGAAACCAGAATTGCAGAAAAACGGCGAAACCAAAGTAGCCGAGCTGGCCCGATTATTAAGGGCGAACTCAGCCAACGGCAAAAAGGACACCCAATCATCCTGATCAGCAGAAACAAAGCATCTCAGATATGTTTCCAAAGTTTGATTAGTTTGTTCGGTTTGGCCATTTGTCTGAGGATGGAAAGCCGAGGAAAAAGACAAATCAATGCCCATCCTAGCACAAAAGGATCGCCAAAACCTTGAAACAAACTGGGAACCTCTGTCAGAAACGATGTTCTCCGGGATACCATGTAAACGAACCACATGCTGGAAAAATAATGGCACCAAATCAGAGGAGGAAGGCAATTTAGACAAAGGTACCAAATGGACCATCTTAGAAAAGCGATCACAAACCACCCAAATGACCGACATCTTTTGAGAGACGGGGAGATCCGAAATAAAATCCATAGAAATATGCGTACAGGGCCTCTACGGGACCGGCAAGGGCAAAAGCAACCCACTGGCACGAGAACAGCAGGGCTTAGCCCGAGCACAAGTCCCACAGGACTGCACAAAAGAACGCACATCCCGCGACAAAGACGGCCACCAGAAGGATCTAGCCACCAAATCTCTGGTACCAAAAATTCCAGGATGCCCAGCCAACACTGAACAATGAATCTCAGAGATAACTCTACTAGTCCATCTATCAGGGACAAACAGTTTCTCTGCTGGGCAACGGTCAGGTCTATCAGCCTGAAATTTTTGCAGCACCCGCCGCAAATCAGGGGAGATGGCAGACAAAATTACCCCCTCTTTGAGAATACCCGCCGGCTCAGGAACACCCAGAGAGTCAGGCACAAAACTCCTTGACAGGGCATCAGCCTTCACATTCTTAGAGCCCGGAAGGTACAAAACCACAAAATCAAAACGGGAGATAAATAACGACCATCGAGCCTGTCTCGGATTCAACCGTTTGGCAGACTCAAGATAAGTCAAATTCTTGTGATCTGTCAAGACCACCACGCGATGCTTGGCTCCTTCCAGCCAATGACGCCACTCCTCGAATGCCCACTTCATGGCCAACAATTCACGATTACCAACATCATAGTTACGCTCAGCAGGCGAAAACTTTCTAGAAAAGAAAGCACATGGCTTCATCACCGAGTCATCAGAACTTCTTTGCGACAAAACAGCCCCTGCTCCAATCTCAGAAGCATCAACCTCAACCTGAAACGGAAGCGAAACATCTGGCTGGCACAACACAGGGGCAGAAGAAAAACGACGCTTCAACTCCTGAAAAGCCTCTACAGCCGCAGAAGACCAATTGACCACATCAGCACCCTTCTTGGTCAAATCAGTCAACGGTTTAGCAAGAGTAGAAAAATTAGCGATGAAGCGCCGATAAAAATTAGCAAAGCCCAGGAACTTTTGCAGGCTCTTCACAGATGTCGGCTGAGTCCAATCATAAATGGCCTGGACTTTAACAGGGTCCATCTCGATAGTAGAAGGGGAAAAAATGAACCCCAAAAATGAAACCCTCTGAACTCCAAAGAGACACTTTGACCCCTTCACAAACAAGGAATTCGCACGAAGGACCTGGAACACCATTCTGACCTGCTTCACATGAGACTCCCAATCATCCGAAAAGACCAAAATATCATCCAAATACACAATCAGGAATTTATCCAGGTACTCTCGGAAGATGTCATGCATAAAGGACTGAAATACTGATGGAGCATTGGAAAGCCCGAATGGCATAACCAGGTACTCAAAATGGCCCTCGGGCGTATTAAATGCTGTTTTCCATTCATCGCCTTGTTTAATACGCACAAGATTATACGCCCCTCGAAGATCTATCTTGGTGAACCAACTAGCCACTTTAATACGAGCAAACAAATCAGACAGCAATGGCAAAGGATACTGAATGTTACGCTCACGCCCTGACTGGTGGGCGTGAGCTCGGGGGTTTTGTGGCCCCACTGTGCCACAAACCAGACTACCCTGGAAGGGGCGTGACTATAATAGCTGCCTGGGTTTTCACTGGAGCCTCTGATGGTGAGGACAGGCTTGTGCAGCAGGCAGCTGCCAGGTGCTACTCCAGGGTGGTGTCTGGCTGTGGCTGCTGATCCCACTTGGGAGACAGGAACACCAGGATTGGTGCGGGCATTAGGCAGGACTGGCAGAAGAGCACGGCTGGAACACAGACGAGTAGGCTGGCACGGCTGAGACAGGGCTGGCAGAGACACGGCAGAGAACACAGGGCTGGCAGAGACATGGCAGGAAACAGGACTGGCTAGGACAGCAGGAACACAGCACTGGAAGGCAGGGCAGGAACGGCAGGACTGGCAGGAACACAGGATTGGGAGGCACGGCAGAGAACACAGGACTGGTTGATGTGGTATATGAAGGAACAGGTAAGGGCCTGTTCACACTGGACGTGCAGGTACAGATATGTAGTTTGGAACACAGGGCTGGCAGAAACACGGCAGAGAACACAGGGCTTGCTAGGACGGCAGGAGACACAGGACTGACTTAGGACGGCAGGAGACAGGACTGGCTAGGACGGCAGGAGACACAGGACTAGCTGATGAGATATTAGAATCAGGCTGCACTCAGATGACACCCGAGTGCAGTCCAATTGTGAGTGAGATGAAGGAACAGGTAGGGATATATAGTTTGGAGGAACAGGTAGGGACCTGTTCACACAGGAGAGGAGTGAAAGACTGCAGGTAGGAATGGAAAAGCAGCAAGCGGTAGCGTAGCGACAAAAGCTGAGCAGAGCCACAAAGAATGTGGAGAGAAGCTGCAGCAAGAGATACTGCAGAAGCTAAGCAAAGTGGAACCGCAAGGATTGCAGAGAGGAACTGCAGCAAGAGGTTTCTGCAGCAACGGGAGCGGAGCAGAGTAAGACGGAGCAGAACCGCAGAAGTGCGGAGCAGCGGTAAAGCCACCAAGATGCAGAGCAGGCAGAGCCGCAAGAGTGCGGAGTGTAAGCAGACTGAGAACACAAGGAAAGACACAGCAGGGAAGGAAGCCACACACAAGGAGACCGAGATAAGACTAAGTACAGACAAGGCAATGGAACAAGACACAAGGACAAAGACACAAGGACAAAGACACAGGGACCAGGATATTCTGCCTCCTGGAGGGCAGACAGAGATCAAGGCAAAAGCACAGAGAAAAGCCTCCAGAGAGGGAGTAACATAGAGCTAGACCTGGCAAACTCAGAAGCAAAACACTAACTGAGCAAACACATTGCACAGGCCCAGACCACAGGGTGGAGCTGCCCTATATACAGGAGGCCTCTTGGCAATTGGCCAGAAGCACCTTAGGGAGGTGCACACAGTCTCAATAAGAATCCGGAGTGGCTGGCGCCGCCCCCCTATGCACACGGCCAGGAAGTGTACACAGAGCAGGCCGCCATGAAGCACATGGCATGGAACCAGCAGCAGACAGATCTCACAGCATGGCACTGGGTGAGTGAGTAGATGTAGCAGGCAGGTGGGGAATGGAAGGCCATGCAGTGATGCCGACAGGGTTGTTACACTGAAATTTGACTGTAATTTTATTAAGAAGGCGGTAATCAATACAAGGTCTCAAAGAACCATCCTTCTTGGCCACAAAAAAGAACCGTGCTCCTAACGGTGATGACGACGGGCGAATATGGCCTTTCTCCAAGGATTCCTTTATATAACTCCGCATAGCGGCGTGTTCTGGCACAGATAAATCTATAGCGACAGGATCTGTTCCGCAGGACTGGCGCATAGCAAATGTGGTGCCAATTGTTGTGAATTCTGTGGTCACAAGTGGTATTGCAGTCTCTGGGCGTCCTCCCTCAGGTGTTTTGGTGAGCTCGTTGGCTGCCTTGCTATTTAGCTCCACCTGAGTCTGTCTTCCTTGCTCCTTGTCAATGTTCCAGTGTTGGATCTGAGCTACTGCATCT
Source organism: Ranitomeya imitator (assembly GCF_032444005.1). Classification (NCBI taxonomy): domain Eukaryota; kingdom Metazoa; phylum Chordata; class Amphibia; order Anura; family Dendrobatidae; genus Ranitomeya; species Ranitomeya imitator. The sequence goes on from NC_091282.1 coordinate 1,017,009,604, forward strand.
TTCCTTGGGCCTGCTGCTCTGCTAGATAAGTGCTTCTAGTTTGTTTTCTGTTTTTTCTGTCCAGCTTGTTATTATCTTTTGCTGGAAGCTCTGAGAAGCAAAGGGGTGCACCGCCGTGCTGTTAGTTCGGCACGGTGGGTCTTTTTTGCCCCTTTGCGTGGTTTTCGTTTTAGGGTTTTTTGTAGACTGCATAGTTCTCTTTGCTATCCTCGCTCTGTCTAGAATATCGGGCCTCACTTTGCTGAATCTATTTCATTCCTACGTTTGTCTTTTCATCTTGCTAACAGTCATTATATGTGGGGGCTGCCTATTCCTTTGGGGTATTTCTCTGAGGTAAGTCAGGCTTGTATTTCTATCTTCAGGCTAGTCAGCTCCTCAGGCAGTGCCGAGTTGCATAGGTAGTGATAGGCGCAATCCACTGCTGCTTCCAGTTGTGTGAGGACAGTTCAGGTACTGCAGTCTACAGAGATTCCACGTCTCAGAGCTCGTCCTATTGTTTTGGGTTTTTGCCAGATCTCTGTATGTGCGCTGATTACTGCACGCTGTGTTGCCTGATTGCCAGCCATAACAGTACAAGGAGCCAATTCAATGATTTCCAATAGAGGGAAAAAAGAAATCCTGACATCATTTTTTTTTCTTAGCTCTGTCTTCAGTCTTTTTTTTCCCCTAGACATTAGAGTGCTTCAGGACACAGCTGTGGACATGGATATTCAGGCTCTGTGCTCCTCAATGGATAATCTCGTTGTAAATGTACAAAAGATTCAAGATACTATTGATCAGAAATCGATGCTAGAACCAAGAATTCCGATTCCTGATTTGTTTTTTGGTGACAGAACTAAGTTCCTGAGCTTCAGAAATAATTGTAAGCTATTTTTGGCCTTGAAACCTCATTCTTCTGGTAATCCTATTCAACAGGTTTTGATTATTATTTCTTTTTTGCGCGGCGACCCACAGGACTGGGCGTTTTCTCTTGCACCAGGAGATTCTGCATTGAGTAATATTGATGCATTTTTCCAGGCGCTGGGATTGCTTTACGATGAGCCTAATTCAGTGGATCAAGCTGAGAAAAATCTGCTGGCTTTATGCCAGGGTCAGGATGATGTAGAACTATATTGTCAGAAATTTAGAAAATGGTCAGTACTCACTCTGTGGAATGAATCTGCACTAGCGGCTTTGTTCAGAAAGGGTCTCTCTGAAGCTCTTAAGGATGTAATGGTGGGATTTCCTATGCCTGCTGGTTTGAATGAGTCTATGTCCTTGGCCATTCAGATCGGTCGTCGCTTGCGCGAGCGTAAATCTGTGCACCATCTGGCGGTATTGTCTGAGAGTAAGCCTGAGCCTATGCAGTGCAACAGGACTATGACTAAAGTAGAACGGCACGAACACAGACGTCTGAACAGACTGTGTTTCTATTGTGGTGATTCTACTCATGCTATTTCTAATTGTCCTAAACGCACTAGGCGGTTCGATAGCTCTGCCGTTATTGGTACTGTACAGTCCAAATTCCTTTTGTCCATTACCTTAATGTGCTCTTTGTCATCATATTCTGTCATGGCGTTTGTGGATTCAGGCGCTGCCCTGAATCTGATGGATTTGGATTATGCTAAACGTTGTGGATTTTTCTTGGAGCCTTTGCGGTGTCCTATTCCGTTGAGAGGAATTGATGCTACACCTCTGGCCAAGAATAAGCCTCAGTACTGGGCCCAGCTGACCATGTGCATGGCTCCTGCACATCAGGAAGTTATTCGCTTTTTGGTACTGCATAATTTGCATGATGTGGTCGTGTTGGGGTTGCCATGGCTACAAACCCATAATCCAGTATTGGATTGGAACTCTATGTCGGTAACCAGCTGGGGTTGTCAGGGAGTACATGGTGATGTTCCATTTTTGTCTATTTCGTCATCCATTCCTTCTGACATCCCAGAGTTCTTGTCGGACTTTCAGGATGTATTTGAAGAGTCCAAGTCTGATGCCCTTCCTCCGCATAGGAATTGTGATTGTGCTATCGATTTGATTCCTGGTAGTAAATTCCCTAAGGGTCGTTTATTTAATTTGTCCGTACCTGAACACACCGCTATGCGCAGTTATGTGAAGGAGTCCCTGGAGAAGGGACATATTCGCCCATCGTCGTCACCATTGGGAGCAGGGTTCTTTTTTGTAGCCAAGAAGGATGGTTCGCTAAGACCGTGTATTGATTACCGCCTTCTTAATAAGATCACTGTTAAGTTTCAGTATCCCTTGCCATTGATTTCTGACTTGTTTGCTCGGATTAAGGGGGCTAGTTGGTTTACTAAGATTGATCTTCGTGGTGCGTATAATCTGGTGAGAATCAGGCAGGGAGATGAATGGAAAACGGCATTTAATACGCCCGAGGGTCATTTTGAGTATCTGGTGATGCCGTTCGGACTTGCCAATGCTCCATCTGTTTTTCAGTCTTTTATGCATGACATTTTTCGTGAGTATCTGGATAAATTCTTGATTGTTTACTTGGATGACATTTTGATCTTCTCAGATGATTGGGAGTCTCATGTAAAGCAAGTCAGAATGGTTTTCCAGGTACTGCGTGCTAATTCCTTGTTTGTGAAGGGATCAAAGTGTCTCTTCGGTGTGCAGAAAGTTTCATTTTTGGGGTTCATCTTTTCCCCTTCTACTATCGAGATGGATCCGGTTAAGGTTCAGGCCATCCAGGATTGGACTCAGCCGACATCTCTAAAAAGTTTGCAGAAATTCCTGGGCTTTGCTAATTTTTATCGTCGCTTCATCTGTAATTTTTCTAGCATTGCCAGACCATTGACCGATTTGACCAAGAAGGGTGCTGATTTGGTTAATTGGTCTTCTGCTGCCGTGGAAGCTTTTCAGGAGTTGAAGCGTCGTTTTTGCTGTGCCCCTGTGTTGTGTCAACCTGATGTTTCTCTTCCGTTCCAGGTCGAGGTTGATGCTTCTGAGATTGGTGCAGGGGCGGTTTTGTCACAGAGAGGTTCTGGTTGCTCAGTGTTCAAACCATGTGCTTTCTTTTCCAGGAAATTTTCTGCTGCTGAGCGTAATTATGATGTGGGCAACCGAGAGTTGCTGGCCATGAAGTGGGCATTCGAGGAGTGGCGTCATTGGCTTGAGGGTGCTAAGCATCGCGTGGTGGTTTTGACTGATCATAAGAACCTTACTTATCTTGAGTCTGCCAAGCGCTTGAATCCTAGACAGGCCCGTTGGTCGTTATTTTTTGCTCGTTTTGATTTTGTGATTTCATACCTTCCGGGCTCTAAAAATGTGAAGGCGGATGCTCTGTCTAGGAGTTTTGTGCCCGACTCTCCGGGGTTATCTGAGCCGGCGAGTATCCTCAAGGAAGGAGTCATTGTGTCTGCCATCTCCCCTGATTTGCGGAGAGTGTTGCAGAAATTTCAGGCTAATAAACCTGATCGTTGTCCGGCCGAGAAACTGTTCGTCCCTGATAGGTGGACTAGTAAAGTTATCTCTGAACTTCATTGTTCGGTGCTGGCCGGTCATCCAGGAATCTTTGGTACCAGGGAGTTGGTTGCTAGATCCTTTTGGTGGCCGTCTCTGTCGCGGGATGTGCGTGCTTTTGTGCAGTCCTGTGGAATTTGTGCTAGGGCTAAGCCCTGCTGTTCACGTGCCAGTGGGTTGCTTTTGCCCTTGCCGGTCCCGAAGAGGCCTTGGACACATATTTCGATGGATTTCATTTCTGACCTTCCCGTTTCTCAAAAGATGTCTGTCATTTGGGTGGTCTGTGATCGCTTTTCTAAAATGGTCCATCTGGTGCCCTTGGTTAAATTGCCTTCCTCCTCTGATTTGGTGCCTTTGTTCTTCCAGCATGTGGTTCGTTTACATGGCATTCCTGAGAATATTGTTTCTGACAGAGGTTCCCAGTTTGTCTCAAGGTTCTGGCGAGCCTTTTGTGGTAGGATGGGCATTGACCTATCTTTTTCCTCGGCCTTCCATCCTCAGACTAATGGCCAGACCGAACGAACCAATCAGACCTTGGAAACATATCTGAGATGTTTTGTTTCCGCTGACCAGGATGATTGGGTGTCATTTTTGCCGTTGGCTGAGTTCGCCCTTAATAATCGGGCCAGCTCGGCTACCTTGGTCTCTCCATTTTTCTGCAATTCTGGGTTCCATCCTCGTTTCTCTTCAGGACAGGTTGAGTCTTCGGACTGTCCTGGTGTGGATTATGTGGTGGACAGGTTGCAGCAGATCTGGACTCAGGTAGTGGACAATTTGACCTTGTCCCAGGAGAAGGCTCAGCTTTTCGCTATTCGCAGACGCCGTGTGGGACCCCGACTTCGTGTTGGGGATCTGGTTTGGTTATCTTCTCGTCATATACCTATGAAGGTTTCCTCTCCTAAATTTAAACCTCGTTTTATTGGTCCGTATAGGATTTCTGAGATTCTCAATCCGGTGTCTTTTCGTCTGACCCTCCCAGACTCCTTTTCCATACATAATGTATTCCATAGGTCGTTGTTGAGGAGATACGTGGCACCTATGGTTCCATCTGTGGAGCCTCCTGCCCCTGTTTTGGTGGAGGGGGAATTGGAGTATATTGTGGAGAAGATTTTGGATTCTCGTGTCTCTAGACGGAAACTCCAGTATCTGGTCAAATGGAAGGGTTATGCTCAGGAAGATAATTCCTGGGTTTTTGCCTCTGATGTCCATGCCCCAGATCTTGTTCGTGCCTTTCATGTGGCTCATCCTGGTCGGCCTGGGGGTTCTGGTGAGGGTTCGGTGACCCCTCCTCAAGGGGGGGGTACTGTTGTGAATTCTGTGGTCACAAGTGGTATTGCAGTCTCTGGGCGTCCTCCCTCAGGTGTTTTGGTGAGCTCGTTGGCTGCCTTGCTATTTAGCTCCACCTGAGTCTGTCTTCCTTGCTCCTTGTCAATGTTCCAGTGTTGGATCTGAGCTACTGCATCTTTCCTTGGGCCTGCTGCTCTGCTAGATAAGTGCTTCTAGTTTGTTTTCTGTTTTTTCTGTCCAGCTTGTTATTATCTTTTGCTGGAAGCTCTGAGAAGCAAAGGGGTGCACCGCCGTGCTGTTAGTTCGGCACGGTGGGTCTTTTTTGCCCCTTTGCGTGGTTTTCGTTTTAGGGTTTTTTGTAGACTGCATAGTTCTCTTTGCTATCCTCGCTCTGTCTAGAATATCGGGCCTCACTTTGCTGAATCTATTTCATTCCTACGTTTGTCTTTTCATCTTGCTAACAGTCATTATATGTGGGGGCTGCCTATTCCTTTGGGGTATTTCTCTGAGGTAAGTCAGGCTTGTATTTCTATCTTCAGGCTAGTCAGCTCCTCAGGCAGTGCCGAGTTGCATAGGTAGTGATAGGCGCAATCCACTGCTGCTTCCAGTTGTGTGAGGACAGTTCAGGTACTGCAGTCTACAGAGATTCCACGTCTCAGAGCTCGTCCTATTGTTTTGGGTTTTTGCCAGATCTCTGTATGTGCGCTGATTACTGCACGCTGTGTTGCCTGATTGCCAGCCATAACAGCCAATATTCAAAAAGGGCTCTAAAAGTGAACCTGGAAATTATAGGCCAGTAAGTCTAACCTCTATTGTTGGTAAAATATTTGAAGGGTTTCTGAGGGATGTTATTCTGGATTATCTCAATGAGAATAACTGTTTAACTCCATATCAGCATGGGTTTATGAGAAATCGCTCCTGTCAAACCAATCTAATCAGTTTCTATGAAGAGGTAAGCTATAGGCTGGACCACGGTGAGTCATTGGACGTGGTATATCTCGAATTTTCCAAAGCGTTTGATACCGTGCCGCACAAGAGGTTGGTACACAAAATGAGAATGCTTGGTCTGGGGGAAAATGTGTGTAAATGGGTTAGTAACTGGCTTAGTGATAGAAAGCAGAGGGTGGTTATAAATGGTATAGTCTCTAACTGGGTCGCTGTGACCAGTGGGGTACCGCAGGGGTCAGTATTGGGACCTGTTCTCTTCAACATATTCATTAATGATCTGGTAGAAGGTTTACACAGTAAAATATCGATATTTGCAGATGATACAAAACTATGTAAAGCAGTTAATACAAGAGAAGATAGTATTCTGCTACAGATGGATCTGGATAAGTTGGAAACTTGGGATGAAAGGTGGCAGATGAGGTTTAACAATGATAAATGTAAGGTTATACACATGGGAAGAAGGAATCAATATCACCATTACACACTGAATGGGAAACCACTGGGTAAATCTGACAGGGAGAAGGACTTGGGGATCCTAGTTAATGATAAACTTACCTGGAGCAGCCAGTGCCAGGCAGCAGCTGCCAAGGCAAACAGGATCATGGGGTGCATTAAAAGAGGTCTGGATACACATGATGAGAGCATTATACTGCCTCTGTTCAAATCCCTAGTTAGACCGCACATGGAGTACTGTGTCCAGTTTTGGGCACCGGTGCTCAGGAAGGATATAATGGAACTAGAGAGAGTACAAAGGAGGGCAACAAAATTAATAAAGGGGATGGGAGAACTACAATACCCAGATAGATTAGCGAAATTAGGATTATTTAGTCTAGAAAAAAGACGACTGAGGGGCAATCTAATAACCATGTATAAGTATATAAGGGGACAATACAAATATCTCGCTGAGGATCTGTTTATACCAAGGAAGGTGACGGGCACAAGGGGGCATTCTTTGCGTCTGGAGGAGAGAAGGTTTTTCCACCAACATAGAAGAGGATTCTTTACTGTTAGGGCAGTGAGAATCTGGAATTGCTTGCCTGAGGAGGTGGTGATGGCGAACTCAGTCGAGGGGTTCAAGAGAGGCCTGGATGTCTTCCTGGAGCAGAACAATATTGTATCATACAATTATTAGGTTCTGTAGAAGGACGTAGATCTGGGGATTTATTATGATGGAATATAGGCTGAACTGGATGGACAAATGTCTTTTTTCGGCCTTACTAACTATGTTACTATGTTACTATGTTACTATGTAACAATCGGCCCTTAGGAAACTTACTACCAGGAATCAAATTAATAGCACAATCGCAATCCCTATGAAGAGGTAGGGCATTGGCTTTGGGCTCATCAAATACATCCCGATTATCCGACAAAAACTCTGGAACTTCAGAAGGAGTGGAAGACGAAATAGACAAAAATGGAACATCACCATGTACCCCCTGGCAACCCCAGCTGGACACAGACATAGATTTCCAGTCCAATACTGGATTATGAACCTGTAGCCATGGCAACCCCAAAACGACCACATCATGCAGATTATGCAACACCAGAAAGCGGATATCCTCCTGATGTGCAGGAGCCATGCACATGGTCAATTGGGTCCAATACTGAGGCTGATTCTTGGCCAAAGGCGTAGCATCAATTCCTCTCAATGGAATAGGATACTGCAAGGGCTCCAAGAAAAAACCACAGCGCCTAGCATACTCCAAGTCCATCAAATTCAGGGCAGCGCCTGAATCCACAAATGCCATAACAGAATAAGATGACAAAGAGCAAATCAGAGTAACAGACAATAGAAATTTAGACTGTACCGTACCAATGGTGGCAGACCTAGCGAACCGCTTAGTGCGCTTAGGACAATCGGAGATAGCATGAGTGGAATCACCACAGTAAAAACATAGCCCATTCCGACGTCTGTGTTCTTGCCGTTCAGCTCTGGTCAAAGTCCTATCACATTGCATAGGCTCAGGCCCATGCTCAGATAGTACCGCCAAATGGTGCACAGCTTTACGCTCACGCAAGCGTCGATCGATCTGAATGGCCAAGGACATAGACTCATTCAGACCAGCAGGCATGGGAAACCCCACGATGACATCCTTAAGGGCTTCAGAGAGACCCCTTCTGAAGATTGCTGCCAGGGCACATTCATTCCACTGAGTGAGCACAGACCACTTTCTAAACTTCTGACAATATATCTCCGCTTCATCCTGACCCTGACACAGCCAGCAAGATTTTCTCTGCCTCATCCACTGAATTAGGTTCGTCATAAAGTAATCCAAGCGCCAGGAAAAACGCATCAACATCACGCAATGCCGGATCTCCTGGCGCAAGGGAAAATGCCCAGTCTTGAGGGTCACCACGTAACAAAGAAATAATGATCTTTACTTGTCGAACAGGCTCACCTGAGGAGCGAGGTTTCAAGGCAAGAAACAATTTCCAATTATTTTTGAAATTCAAGAACTTAGATCTATCACCAAAAAACAAAACAGGAATTGGAATCCTAGGCTCTGACATCGGATTCTGAACCACAAAATCTTGAATGTTTTGTATCCTTGTAGTGAGATTATCCATCCAAGAGGACAGACCTTGAATGTCCATGTTTACACCAGTGTCCTGAACCACCCAGAGGTAAAGGGGAAAATAGAGACAAAACACACTGCAAAGAAAAGAAAATGGTCTCAGAACTTCTCTTATCCCTCTATTGAGATTCATTAGTACTTTGGGCCACCTGTACTGTTATGACCTGGTGGTCAGGACAATAATGGACCTGGTGGTTAAGAGCACACGGAAAGACCTGATAGTTACTGATAATAAGGACGAGCTCTGGGACGTGGGAACTCTGCTGACCGCAATCCCTAAACCTATCAAACACACTAGAAATAGCCGTGGATTGCGCCTAACGCTCCCTATGCAACTCGGCACAGCCTAAGAAACTAGCTAGCCCTGAAGATAGAAAAATAAAGCCTACCTTGCCTCAGAGAAATTCCCCAAGGAAAAGGCAGCCCCCCACATATAATGACTGAGTAAAGATGAAAATACAAACACAGAGATTAAATAGATTTAGCAAAGTGAGGCCCGACTTACTGAACAGACCGAGGATAGGAAAGGTTACTTTGCGGTCAGCACAAAAACCTACAAAAAGACCACGCAGAGGGTGCAAAAAGACCCTCCGCACCGACTCACGGTGCGGAGGCGCTCCCTCTGCGTCCCAGAGCTTCCAGCAAGCAAGACAACAAATTAAATAGCAAGCTGGACAGAAAAATAGCAAACCAAAGAAATACAAGCTGGAACTTAGCTTCTGATGGGAAGACAGGTCACAAGAACGATCCAGGAGTGAACTAGACCAATACTGGAACATTGACAGGTGGCATGGAGCAAAGATCTAAGTGGAGTTAAATAGAGCAGCAGCTAACGAATTAACCTCGTCACCTGTGAAACTCAGAAACACCCACCAGAGGAAGTCCATGGACAGAACCAGCCGAAGTACCATTCATGACCACAGGAGGGAGCCCGACAACAGAATTCACAACAGCTGCCACAGAGCTGACATCGTGGGAATAGCCCCGATCACATCGGACAGCGCCGCCCCTTACTCTCCAATAAAATGGTGTCGTAATGCGGTATGTGCATGCTCTGACTCCAGCGGCTTCTGACAGAAGGACACATCTCCGGTTATATTATAGACTAAATGGTGGCCCGATTGTAACGCATCGGGTATTCTAGAATATGTACGTTTGAATGCTCGCGTAAGGAGGATGATTGTAATCTAGCTCCCGACTTTACCAACAAAGTGCACAAACAGCGTCCATTGCTGTGACCGCCAGGGCGGCGCCGTGCGCTATCACCGCGCTTTCCAAACCCAAGTCTGGGTGGTTAGTGGCATCCGTCAGTGCGGCACCGCATGCACTCTCGTACTACTTTATTATTATTTCCGTTACGTGCGGTACTGCGGCCCTGTGACGCGACAGGGTTCGCTTCTTTCACACAGGGTGAAGCTAACCCGTGTGTGTATCCTCATTGTACCGCCATATAGTCCGTCATTGCTTAGCAGCAGGTTCCATCTCTGCACGGTGGACCCCGGGCTGCGAACGCACCTTATTCCTTTTCTCTAATTATTTGGTGTGTTCCGCTAGCCCTACCAGCGTCAATTCGCGGCTGGACTGCATCTGTTACTGATTGGTCTCAGGATGTCGGGGGTTCAAGGCACTGGATGTCTGAGGTTCGGGGTGCAGGATATAGTACAGCCACGTAGTATATAGCACAGCCACGTAGTATATAGCACAGCCACGTAGTATATAGCAGCCACATAGTTATAGCAGCCACGTAGCATATAGCAGCCACATAGTATATAGCAGTTACGTAGTATATAGCACAGCCACGTAGTATATAGCACAGCCACGTAGTATATAGCAGCCACTTAGTATATAGCACAGCCACGTAGTATACAGCAGCCACGTAGTATATAGCAGCCACGTAGTATATAGCATAGCCACGTAGTATATAGCACAGCCATGTACTATATAGCAGCCACATAGATATAGCAGCCACATAGTATATAGCAGCCACGTAGTATATAGCAGCCACATAGTATATAGCATAGCCACGTAGTATATTGGCCAGTCACATAGTATATTGCCCAGCCACGTAGTATATTGCCCAGTTACGTAGTATATTGCCCAGCGACGTAGTATATTGCCCAGCCACGTAGTATATTGCCCAGTTACGTAGTATATTGCCTGGCAACGTAGTATATTGCCCAGCGACGTAGTATATTGCCCAGTTATGTAGTATATTGCCTAGCGATGTAGTTTATTGCCCAGCCACGTAGTATATTGCCCAGCCACGTAGTATATTGCCCAGCGACGTAGTATATTGCCCAGCGACGTAGTATATTGTCAAGTTACATAGTATATTGCCCAGAGACGTAGTATATTGCCCAGTTACGTAGTATATTGCCTAGCGACGTAGTATATTGCCCAGCCACGTAGTATATTGCCCAGTTACGTAGTATATTGCCTGGCGACGTAGTATATTGCCCAGCGACGTAGTATATTGTCAAGTTACTTATTATATTGCCTAGCGACGTAGTATATTGCCCAGCGATGTAGTATATTGCCTGGCGACGTAGTATATTGCCCAGCGACGTAGTATATTGTCAAGTTACATAGTATATTGCCTAGCGACGTAGTATATTGCCCAGCGACGTAGTATATTGCCCAGTCACGTAGTATATTGTCCAGCCACGTAGTATATTGCCCAGTGACGTAGTATATTGCCCAGCCACATAGTATACAGCAGAGCCACGTAGTATATTGCCCAGCCACATAGTATACAGCAGAGCCACATAGTATATTGCCCAGCCACATAGTATACAGCACAGCCATGTAGTATATTGCTGTGACTCTTTGCTGCAGCTTCAGCTTTCATACAGATCGGGTGATGCTGGAGCCGGGACCTTATCTGTATGTAAGGTTAAGATGGTGCAATAAATCTCAGTACAGTACAGTTAGATCCTCTGCAGAAAGCAGATAAGAAAGCAGGAATTAGATGAAGCCTGTCACATACCTCCTGCCCCGACCCCCTGGCTCGCTCTCTGCTAACTACTTCTCTCCTCTCCAGGCCTCCGGCAGAGTGAAACAGGCGCGCAGGTGACGTCAGATCAGCAGACACACAGCCTGCTGTCTGCAATGGGGGATGCCGGCCGGCACTTGTAAACTGCTAATACAGTGCGGGGCCTGCATCGATCTACAGCAGCAGCAGCAGAAAGCCGGGGCCCTGTATGCCCCTGCCTGCAAAGGCCCCCCTCCACCTCCAGGCCCCGGTGTGGCTGCACCGGTTGAACCGGCGGTAGGTCCGCCCCTGTTAGGGGCTCTGCAAACGCAATGTGACGCCTGCAGACCATTCCATCTAAGTCTGCATTCCAAATGATGCTCCTTCCCTTCCGAGCTCTGCCATGCGCTCAAACGGTGGATCCCCCCCACATATCGGGTATCAGCGTACTCAGGACAAATTGGACAACAATATTTAGGGTCCAATTTCTCCTGTTACCCTTGGAAAAATACAAAACTGGGGGCTAAAAAATAATTTTTGTGGAAAAAAATATTTGTTATTTGCGCGGCTCTTCGTTATAAACTGTAGTGAAACACTTGGGGGTTCAAAGCTCACATCACATCTACATGAGTTCCTTAGGGGGTCTACTTTCCAAAATGGTGTCACTTGTGGGGGGTTTCTCCTGTTTAGGTACATTAGGGGCTCTGCAAACGAAATGTGACGCCTGCAGACCATTCCATCTAAGTCTGCATTCCAAATGGCGCTCCTTCCCTTCCGAGCCCTCCCATGCGCCCAAACGGTGGTTCCCCCCACATATGGGGTATCAGCGCACTCAGGACAAATTGGACAACAACTTTTGGGGTCCAATTTCTCCTGTTACCCTCGGGAAAATGCAAAACTGGGGGCTAAAAAATAATTTTTGTGGGAAAAAATTTTTTTTTATTTTTACGGCTCTGCATTATAAACTTCTGTGAAGCCCTTGGTGGGTCAAAGTGCTCACCACACATCTAGATAAGTTCCTTAGGGGGTCTACTTTCCAAAATGGTGTCACTTGTGGGGGGTTTCAATGTTTAGGCACATCAGTGGCTCTCCAAACGCAACATGGCGTCCCATCTCAATTCCTGTCAATTTTGCATTGAAAAGTCAAACGGCGCTCCTTCCCTTCCGAGATCTCCGATGCGCCCAAACAGTGGTTTACTCCCACATAAGGGGTATCAGCGTACTCAGGACAAATTGTACAACAACGTTTGGGGTCCATTTTCTCCTGTTATCCTTGGTAAAATAAAACAAATTGGAGCTGAAGTAAAATTTTTTGTGAAAAAAAGTTAAATGTTCATTTTTATTTAAACATTCCAAAAATTCCTGTGAAACACCTGAAGGGTTAATAAACTTCTTGAATGTGGTTTTGAGCACCTTGAGGGGTGCAGTTTTTTTAATGGTGTCACACTTGGGTATTTTCTATCATATAGACCCCTCAAAATTACTTCAAATGAGATGTGGTCCCTAAAAAAAATGGTGTTGTAAAAATGAGAAATTGCTGGTCAACTTTTAACCCTTATAACTCCCTAACAAAAAAAAATTTTGGTTCCAAAATTGTGCTGATGTAAAGTAGACATGTGGGAAATGTTACTTATTAAGTATTTTGTGTGACATATCTCTGTGATTTAATTGCATAAAAATTCAAATTTGGAAAATTGCGAAATTTTCTAAATTTTCGCCAAATTTCCGTTTTTTTTCACAAATAAACGCAGGTAATATCAAAGAAATTTTACCACTATCATGAAGTACAATATGTCACGAGAAAACATTGTCAGAATCACCGGGATCAGTTGAAGCGTTCCAGAGTTATAACCTCATAAAGGGACAGTGGTCAGAATTGTAAAAATTGGCCCGGTCCATAACGTGCAAACCACCTTTGGGGCTAAAGGGGTTAAAATGATACCTGGAGTGAAGAAATATGTCTTGTGGTTGTTGTTTAATCTGCATTTGCAGTTTTCAGTTAATGATATGCTCGTGGTCCGGAATGGCATGTGGGGGGTCTTCATGCGGTTCTCTGTTCACATATTCATCTGTATGGGCTTATGACTGGTCATTTAACCTTCAGTGACTTGCCCCCTATTTTAAATATTGCAGTTTATATTGTGGTTTTTTTTTTTTATTTAACTTCAGCATAATGGCGGCAGCAGCGACGCAAGCGCTGTAGCATTTATCGCTTACCAATAGATGCTACTGTGTATGCGGCAAATTTCTCTTTTTGCTCTAGCAAAATGGCGGCGGTGGCACATGTGCAGCAGCATCTATTGGCAGGCGATAGATGCTACTGCGCAGACACCATTTTGCTGGAGGTAAAACATTTTTTCAAAGCCCACAATATAAACATAGTTTTTGCATTCTTGAATTTTTTCCATTTACAGTGCTTACTGATCGGGTTCATTGTTTTTACATTTTGATAGATCTGACTTTTCTAAACATGGAGACATGACATACTGTGGGGGGAAAAAAGTATTTAGTCAGCCACCAATTGTGCAAGTTCTCCCACTTAAAAAGAGAAAGGCCTGTAATTGACATCATAGGTAGACCACAACTATGAGAGTCAAAATGAGAAAACAAATCTAGAAAATCACCTTGTCTTGATTTGGCAAGATTTATTTTGCAAATTATGGTGGAAAATTAGTATTTGATCATTAACAAAAGTTCATCTCAATATTTTGTTATATATCCTTTTTTGGCAATGACAGAGGTCAAACATTTTCTGTAAGTCTTCACAAGGTTGGCACACACTGTTAATGGTATGTTGGCCCATTCCTCCATGCTGATCTCCTCTAGAGCAGAGATGTTTTGGGCCTTTCGCTGGGCAACACGGACTTTCAACTCCTCCAAGGGTTTTCTATGGGGTTGAAATCTGGAGACTGGCTAGGCCACTCCACGACCTTCATATGCTTCTTACGAAGCCACTCCTTCTTTGCCCTGGTGGTGTGCTTTGGATCATTATCATGCTGAAAGACACATCCACGTTTCATCTTCAATGCTCTTCTGATGGAAGAAGGTTTGCACTCAAAATCTCATGATACATGGCCCCATTCATTCTTTCATGTACACGGATTACTCGTCCTGGTCTTTTTTAGAGAAACAGCCCAAAAGCATGATGTTTCCCCCTACATGCTTCACAGTAGGTATGGTGTTTTTGGATGCAACTCAGCATTCTGTCTCCTCCAAACACGAGCTTTGTTTCTACCAAACAGTTCTACTTTGGTTTCATCAGACCATATGACATTCTCCCAATGCTCTTCTGGATAATCTAAATGCTCTCTAGCAAACTTCAGACGGGCCCATACATGCACTGGCTTAAGCAGGGGGACACGTCTGGCACTGCAGGATCTGAGTCCCTGGCGGCGTAGTGTGTTAGTGATGGTAGCCTTTGTTACGGTGGTCCCAGTTCTATGCAGGTCATTAACTAAGGCTAATATCCATTTAAATTGTGTAGTTTCTGGTTCCTTTTCATTGCATAGGGGCATCCGACAGGGTTGTCTCTTGTCCCCTGTGTTATTTACATTAGCAATGGAGCCCTTGGCTATTCGAATTACATTTGATCAATTTTTTAAGGGAGTAAGACATAAATCAGGAGAGGATTAACTGGCATTATATGTAGATGACCTACTACTATTTGTTTCCTCCCCGGATTCCACAATGGAATGGGGGTTATTCTGGTCTATTGATAAATTGGTAAAAATCCTATAGGATATGTCTTTCCTCTAACAGAACTAATATTGCTGGCTAATGATTCAGGGTATTCATGTGGTAGGCCATTTTAAATATATGGGAATAGTGATGTCCAAGAACCCTTTGGGGATCTTCTACTTGCAAAATTGCAAAAACCTAAGGAGATGGCTGGTATTGCTCAGATATATTTTTGGATTATGTATCAGTACAACTTACAGTAAATAGCTAAGATCTTGGACTCTATTTTAAAAGATTACAAATCCTGGGAGATACTCCAGCAGAGTATGGAGAAAAGCTTAAAAAAAAAATATATATATATATATATATATATATATATATATATATATATATATATGCAAGTTGATACCCCCTTGAAATCACTGTCATGTCTAAACATAAAAAATTGCATTTTCTAACACTTATGGAATTTTGGTCATGGAAAAAGACTGGTATAGTGTTTATTAGCCAACTAGTTCAAGACAAAGGTTTTTGTACTTTTGCCCAACTGCAAACTAAGTTTCAGCTTCCAAATTCACACTTTAAATTTCTTCAGATCAGGCATGCCCAATTTTCTGGTTGTGAAAATTTTTTGTCTTCTTTTCCTTTGATTGCAATACTAGATCTCAGACACGGGGGCTTAATTTCTAAATTGTACTCCTTACTCATACATGCTAAAGGACAGAAAAACACCATGGTAATTCTAGACAAATGGAAATCAAAAGATACTTTATACCTACAGATCAGTGATGGCGAACCTTTTAGAGACTGAGTGCCGAAACAGCAACCCAAAACCCACTTATTTATCAGAAAGTGCCAATATGGCAATTTAACATCACATCACAGAAGACTTGCAAAATACTCCCCCTTAAAAACACACACACTAAGACTACGCCTCTGCAAAATACACACACAGCCCCTCTGCAAAATATATATATACACACACAGCCCTTATGCACAAATATTATATATATATATATATATATATATATATATATGTTATGCTGTCAGAGCAGGAAGCGAGAGTGGACCCTCTGGACCGTGGCAAGGTACTATCTCCGGGCGAGCTGACCAGGTGTTAACCAACCCCTATACAGGGACTGGCTGGAGCAGGCCCGAGGAAGACCCAACCACAGTAGCAGATACCAGAAGGGACGGCTCAGGAAGAAACAAAAAAGGAAAACAAAAAACGGAGTTCAGGAGCGGGAACCACGGAGGCAGGAGGACTGGAGCACAATGGACGACACGGATACCGGAAGACAAGCTGTACTGGGAATAAACAGGAGACGGAGGCGAAACTGAAAAGAGAAACGGGAGAGATGACGGGTAAAGTAAAGGAACACAGGCGAAAGGCAGGCGAAAGATACTGAACTAGCAAGGACACAAGACCAGAAGGGGCCAGAGTCAAAGGCAAGAAGCAAATGACACTCAGGCACCTCCATGCAGGGGAGGTGGCCTGAAATACTGAAGGTCTTACCGGGATTGGTTGAAACTACCGGATCCCGGAGGCAGGAGAGGTCAGACTGGAGCGCAGGCGCTCTCCATAGAAGCCTGCGCGCCGGCGCAGATGCCGAACATCCTCAGCAGGATGTGAAGGAGGCGGAGCCTGCGGACGATGAGCGCGCCGTCCCCCGGAAGCAGTGCGGCGGGGACGAACAGTGGAGGAAGAAGCCGGCGCCGCAGAAGAGTCCGGAGGAGCAACGCGCCGGGATCCAAGCGAGGAGCGACCGAAGGAAGCCAGGACAGCGCGCCGGCGGCCCGAAGCGGCGCGACGATGGTAAGTAGCGGCGGCGGACGTAACAATATATATATATATATATATATACAGCACAGACCAAAAGTATGGACACACCTTCTCAATTAAAGATTTTTCTGGATTTTCATGACTATGAAAGTTGTAAATTCACACTGAAGGCATCAACACTATGAATTAACACATGTGGAATTATATACTTAACAAAAAAGTGTGAAACAACTGAAAATATGTCTTGTATTCTAGGTTCTACAAAGTAGCCACATTTTGCTTTGATGACTGCTTTGCACACTCTTGGCATTCTTTTGATGAGCTTCAAGAGGTAGTCACCAGGAATGGTCTTCCAACCATCTTGAAGAAGTTCCCAAAGATGCTTAGCACTTGTTGACCCTTTTGCTTTCACTCTGCAGTCCAGCTCACCCCAAACCATCTCGATTGGGTTCAAGTCTGGTGACTGTGGAGGCCAGGTCATCTGGCATGGCACCCCATCACTCTCCTTCTTGGTCAAATAGCCCTTACACAGCCTGGAGGTGTGTTTGGGGTCATTGTCCTGTTGAAAAATAAATGATGGTCCAACTAAACACAAACCGGATGGAATAGTATGCCGCTGCAAGATGCTGTGGTAGCCATGCTGGTTTAGTATGCCTTCAATTTTTAATAAATCCACAACAGTGTCACAAGCAAAGCACCCCCACACAATCACACCTCCTCCTCCATGCTTCACGGTGGGAACCAGGCATGTAGAGTCCATCCGTTCACCTTTTCTGCGTCGCACAAAGACCCGGTGGTTGAAACCAAAGATCTCAAATTTGGATTAATCAGACCAAAGCACAGATTTCCACTGGTCTAATGTCCATTCCTTGTGTTCTTTAGCCCAAACAAATCTCTTCTGCTTGTTGCCTGTCCTTAGCAGTGGTTTCCTAGCAGCTATTTTACCATGAAGGCCTGCTGCACAAAGTCCCCTCTAAACAGTTGTTGTAGAGATGTGTCTGCTGCTAGAACTCTGTGTGGCATTGACCTGGTCTCTAATCTGAGCTGCTGTTAACCTGCGATTTCTGAAGCTCGGATAAACTTATCCTCAGAAGCAGAGGTGACTCTTGGTCTTCCTTTCCTGGGGCGATCCTCATGTGAGCCAGTTTCTTTGTAGCGCTTGATGTTTTTTGCAACTGCACTTGGGGACACTTTCAAAGTTTGCCCAATTTTTTAGACTAACTGACCTTCATTTCTTAAAGTAATGATTGCCACTCATTTTTCTTTACTTAGCTGCTTTTTTCTTGCCATAATACAAATTCTAAGAGTCTATTCAGTAGGACTATCATCTGTGCATCCACCAAACTTCTGCACAACACAACTGATAGTTCCAACCCCATTTATAAGGCTAGAAATCCCACTTATTAAACCTGACAGGGCACACCTGTGAAGTGAAAACCATTCCCGGTGACTACATCTTGAAACTCATCAAGAGAATGCCAAGAGTGTGCAAAGCAGTCATCAAAGCAAAAGGTGGCTACTTTGTAGAACCTAGAATATAAGACATAATTTCAGTTGTTTCACACTTTTTTGTTAAGTATATAATTCCACATGTGTTAATTCATAGTTTTGATGCCTTCAGTGTGAATGTACAATTTTCATAGTCATGAAAATACAGAAAAATCTTTAAATGAGAAGGTGTGTCCAAACGTTTGGTCTGTACTGTATATATACACACACTGCCCCTCAGCAAAACATACACACACTGCCCCACAACAAAAAATGCACACACACACACACACAGCCACTCTGCAAAATGCGCACACACACACAGTCTCTTTGCTATATATATATATATATACATATATATATATATATATATATATGTATATATATATATATATACATACATATATATACACACACTGTCCCTCTGTAAGACATACATACACACACAGCCCCTCTGCAAAAAAAAAATATATACACACACTGCCCTTCTGCAAAAAAAAATATACACACACATTGCTCCTCTGCACAAGGTATACACAGAGACACACACGCTGACCCTCTGCTTTTTTAGCAAAATGGACTACAAGGCTAAGGAAAAGTCTTGGCTATACCAAATTGAACAGGTGTTTGGTGGAGAAACTGAAGATTTGCAGCCATCTGGTAGTTTTAGTTGGGACAGCCAGTTCTCCAATATTAAGTTTGTACTGGTTAAATGTAGGAAAATATGGTGGAACCATGCATTTTTAGAGAACTATAAATCTCGTAAACTTATTCCGAGGGGATTACGTGTGAGGGTTATCCATGCCTTTCCAGTGGAGGATGAGCTGATCATCTTAATGTGGGAGGAGGCATGCAAGCAATTGTTCCTTTTCTCTCATGCAGTTCATTGTTTTGAACTCTAAATCTATTTACAGTTTGGATCTTCTGATTGATACTGCACTTACTGACTTAAGATCCAAATGCCCCACTGATACCCTTTAAAATTTTGAAAACCAACTTGAGAAAACATTGGACACAGTCATGAAGTTAAATGATGTACAAACTTCTAAATTTAATAGAGACACAAGAGACTATCGATTGAAGAGTGTGTTCCTTTGGAAAAAACATCAACCTCAGTTTCTCACATACAAAGTACTCCTATTACCTCTGTGCCCTCCTTGAGTGAGCAGTCGGATACTGCCTCCACCTCTATGGTGCCGGTAATAGAAAAACACGTGATTGCAATTACCATCCCTATAGAAGACACAATCTTAGGTCTCCCGAACAAACAAAAAGGGACAGTAAGGTAATTAATTTAAGTGAACCCAAGATTTTACAGGCTGATCTGTCATTACTTAGTATGGGGCTTTCTTTCTCTCCATCTGCTGGATTTGATACGTTTCTGGCAATTAAGGACCTTCATATTTTCGCATGCTTATTGTTAAAAATACATTTCCATGATGGTAATCTGCTTACTTTATTCCCCACAAAGGAGGAACAATCTGCATTGAGGATTCTTGAAGATCTATCCATTGAGCATCATACCTCTGATGGAGGTAGATACCTCCTTCGATTCGTTCATGTTTCAAGAAATTCCCCCCTCTTTCCACCTGTGCCAAAGTGGATTTACTGGTTCAGATTGTCACTAAAGATTTTTTGAAAATACCTAAATCCTTTCAAGGTGATAATATTACAAGAGAGGAATGTGAGCGGTTGCAATCACTCCCAGATGTGGTGCTGAATCCGGCAGATAAGGGGAGCAATATAGTCAGCTGGCCAAAAATAATGTATGTATCAGAAGGAAGCTTTTCGGCAACTGAATAACAAAATGTTATAAAAAGCTTACCTTCAACCCCTTATCTGCCTACGTGTCACAACTCAACTCTATTCTAACTAAAGCAGTTGAGAATGATGTGATTGAGAAGGAATTTGCTTCAGCACTCACTATCTTGGAACCCACATTTCCTACTCTATATCTCTTGCCTAAAATCCACAAGGACAGTCATTGTCCACCAGGATGCTCTATTATTTCAGGAGCGGGGAATTTCTTGGAACATGTGAATCGATGGATTGATTTGACTTTACAACTTCTTGTTGAAAGTCTCCCTTCTTTCCTCAAGGATACGCGTGCATTACTGAGAAGGATTGATGATTTACATATTTACATATTGATCGGGATGCCATATTGGTGACAGTGAATGTAGAGTACCTGTACATCAATATTAGACATTTTGATGGCCTATTGGCCACTAAACCCTTTCTTAATATATCTAATCTTCCTATCAACCTTCAGGAATTAGTTTTTAACTTTATTGAATTTACCAAATGGCTGCAATGAGACAAAGAGTGAAAGATTTTATATATACAGTACAGACCAAAAGTTTGGACACACCTTCTCATTTAAAGATTTTTCAGTATTTTCATGACTGTGAAAATTGTACATTCCTACTGAAGACATCAAAACTATGAATTAACACATGTGGAATTATATACTTAACAAAAAAGTGTGAAACAACTGAAAATATGTCTTATATTCTAGGTTCTTCAAAGTAGCCACCTTTTGCTTTGATGGCTGCTTTGCAAACTCTTGGCATTCTCTTAATGAGCTTCAAGAGGTAGTTACCGGGAATGGTTTTCACTTCGCAGGTGTGCCCTGTCAGGTTTAATAAGTGGGATTTCTTGCCTTATAAATGGGGTTGGGACCATCAGTTGTGTTGTGCAGAAGTCTGGTGGATACACAGATGATAGTCCTACTGAATAGACTTTTAAAATGTGTTTTATGGCAAGAAAAAAGCAGCTAAGTAAAGAAAAACAAGTGGCCATCATTAATTTAAGAAATGAAGGTCAGTCAGTCTGAAAAATTGGGAAAACTTTGAAAGTGTCCCCAAGTGCAGTGGCAAAAACCCATCAAGCGCTACGAAGAAACTGGCTCACATGAGGACCGCCCCAGGAAAGTAAGACCAAGAGTCACCTCTGCTTCTGAGGATAAGTTTATCCGAGTCACCAGCCTCAGAAATCGCAGGTTAACAGAAGCTCTGATTAGAGACCAGGTCAATGCCACACAGTTCTAGCAGCAGACACATCTCTACAACAACTGTTTAGAGGGGACTTTGTGCAGCAGGCCTTCATGGTAACATAACTGCTAGGAAACTACTGCTAAGGATAGGCAACAAGCAGAAGAGACTTGTTAGGGCTAAAGAACACAAGGAATGGACATTAGACTAGTGGAAATCTGTGCTTTGGTCTGATGAGTCCAAATTTGAGATCTATGGCTCCAACCACCGTGTCTTTGTGCGACGCAGAAAAGGTGAAAAGATGGACTCTACATGCCTGTTTCCCACTGTGAAGCATGGAGGAGGAGGTGTGATGGTGTGGGGGTGCTTTGCTGGTGACACTGTTGGGGATTTATTCAAATTTGAAGGCATACTGAACCAGCACCACAGCATCTTGCAGCGGCATGCTATTCCATCTGGTTTGCGTTTAGTTGGACCATCATGTATTTTTCAACAGGACAATGACCCCAAACACACCTCCAGGCTGTGAAAGGGCTATTTGACCAAGAAGGAGAGTGATGGGGTGCTACGCCAGATGACCTGGCCTCCATAGTCACCAGACCTGAACCCAATCGAGATGGTTTGGGGTGAGCTGGACCGCAGAGTGAAGGCAAAAGGGCCAACAAGTGCTAAGCATCTCTGGGAACTCCTTCAAGATTGTTGGAAGACCATTCCCGGTGACTACCTCTTGAAGCTCATCAAGAGAATACAGAGAGTGTGCAAAGCAGTCATCAAAGCAAAAGGTGGCTACTTTGAAGAACCTAGAATATAAGACATAATTTCAGTTGCTTCACACTTTTTTGTTAAGTATATAATTCCACATGTGTTAATTCATAGTTTTGATGCCTTCAGTGTGAATGTACAATTTTCATAGTCATGAGAAGACAGAAAAATCTTTAAAGGAGAAGGTGTGTCCAAACTTTTGGATATATATATATATATATATATATATATATATATATATATATATATATATATATATATATATATACATACATACACACATGCATACATACACACATAGGCTGTGTGCACACGATGCAGATTTGGTGCAGAATTTTCTGCATAAAATCTGCACTAAATCTGCATCTCCTGGCAGAATCCGCAGGTGCGTTTTTGGTGCGTTTTTGATGCGTTTTTTTATGCGTTTTTTTGTGCAGATTTTACCAATGGATTTCTATTATGGAGGGGTGCAGAAACGCTGCAGAACTGCACAAAAGAAGTGACCATGCACTTCTTTGAAATCTGCAGCGTTTCTGCGCAGATTTTTCTGCACAATGTGCACAGCTTTTTTTTCACATTGATTTACATTGTACTGTAAATCACAGTGCAGTTCTGCAGCGTTTCTGCTGCAGAAAAATCTGCTGCAGTTCTGCACTAAGGCCATGTTCACACTTTGCGGTGTCCCTCTGCGGGTTCTCCCGCAGCGGATTTGATAAATCTGCAGGGCAAAACAACTGCGGTTCTCCCTGCAGATTTATCGCGGTTTGTTCTGCGGTTTCCGCCTATACTATTGATGCTGCATATGCAGCAATATGCAGCATCAATAGTAATGTTAAAAATAATAAAAATTGGTTACACTCACCCTCTGATGTCCGGATCTCCTCGACGCTGCACCCGGCGGTCCGGTTCCAAAGATGCTGTGCGAGAAGGACCCTTCGTGATGTCACGGTCATGTGACCGCGACGTCACCGCAGGTCCTGGTCGCACAGCAACTCTGACCGGACGGCCGCGTGCAGCGCTGAGACTTCAGAGGTGAGTATAACATGATTTTTTATTTTTATTCTTTTTTTCACCCCAAATATGGTTCCCGGGGCCTGGAGGAGAGTCTCCTCTCCTCCACCCCGGGTAGGAACCGCACATTAGCCGCTTACTTCCCGCAACGTGGGCACAGCCCCATGCGGGAAGTAAGCGGTTCAATGCATTCCTATGGGTGCAGAATCGCAGCGATTCTGCACAAAGAAGTGACATGCTGCGGGTTTTAAACCGCTGCGTTTCTGCGCGGTTTTTCCCGCAGCATGTGCACAGCGGTTTGCGGTTTCCATAGGGTTTACATGTAAATGGAAACGCTATGGAAACTGCTGCGGACCCGCAGCATCAAAATCGCGGCGGTTCTGCGGTAAAAAACGCAAAGTGTGAACCCAGCCTAAATCTGCATCGTGTGCACATACCCATACACACACACTGCCCCGCTGCAAAATATATATACATGCACTGTCCAACTGCACAATATATACAGGCACTGTCCCCCTGCACAGTATATACACACCATGTCCCCCTGCACAGTAAATACACACCATGTCCCCCTGCACAATATATACATGCACTGCCCCTCTGCCAATTATGTATACATATACACACACACACACACTGCCCCTCTGCAAATTATATACAAACATACACAAAGATACACACACACTCCCTCTGAATAAAGCAGCCCCCATCCCCACCCATTGCCTCTCTCAAAACTGTGTCCTCTTTCATAATTAATATAATTAATGTCCAACTCTTGCTGGAGATCGTACTAGTGCCCGCCCGCACTGTCTTTGCCCCTCTTCGGCCCCGGCAGCAATGTGACGAGACCAGTAACGTGATGACGTCCCCACACTGCTGCACGTTGGACCTGGGGCTGACAGCAGCTCCTCTGCCTCGGTCCCGGCACAGCGCTGTTTAAATGTATAAGCGTCTAAAACACACAAATACATTTAAACACCGGAGGGAAGTGGAGGGTGCGCGGCGGCCTGGCGTGCGTGCCCACAAGTGGCTCTGCGTGCCCCCTGCGGCACGCGTGCCATAGGTTCGCCATCACTGCTATAGATGATGAGATTTGTGGAGACTAAAATCTCACCTGCTATTCACAACAAATTAACTCATCTACATATTATCCATCAGAGTTACATCACTCCAATAAGGTTGAAGAAAATAGGTAGAATACACAATGCCAAATGTCCAAGATGTAGTTTCCAAGAAGTGGACTTCTGGCATATTATTTAGGATTGTCCAATTATAAGGATTTTGGGGAGAGATAATTACCTTCCTAACAACAATACTAAATATTGATATAGAATTGGACCCCTTAATGTGTTTGCTTGGTATATTAAATGAAGAAGTGTGGCCACATTATTCATGCCTATTTTTTAGAGAATCTCTATTTATTGCCAGAAAAGTGATTGCCACTCGATAGATGGACAGGCGTCAATCAAAAAGTTCCATGTGGATTAAAATGATAAAGTATTCAAGAGACAATATTGAGTTTATTTTCAAAAATAGAAAATGCCCAGATAAATTTGACAAAGTATTGGGTCCATGGATGAGGTAACCCCAGACAGGAGGTCCTTCTCAGGCTCTTAGAGCCTCCTTACGAGATTATATAGATATATACATATTAATCATATATAGATATAGATAGGCTACATTGCTCTTTTGGATATGGCTGAAGAGTCAAGACAAGAATTACAACATGATGTTGCTGAACTTTATTTTTTATATCTGTTTTGAGACAATGCCATTATGTACATTGTAATCTTGGTTTCATTTATGTAATTGTGATAATGTAAATCCTATGGGAATTGATGTTACTCCAATGTTGGTTATGATTTCACTGTAATATTGTTTTTATGTTTCAATAAAACGAGTTTAATTCCATTGACTCAGCACAATGTTATACAATTCTGTGAATCGCCTAAGGGCTAACAATGCTCACTACTCCCCTAGATGAATTGCTCAAGAAGTGTAGTTTCTAAAATGGGGTAAATTGTGGGTGTTTCTTCCCTTCTAGCATGTCAGGAGTTCTTCAAATGTGACATGGCGTTTGCAATCTATTACAGCCAAAATGGCTTCCCGTCCCTTCTGAGTCATGTGACCAAACAGTTCACCACATTAGGGGTATCGCCACTCTCAGGAGAAATTGCACAACAAATTTTGGCGTTCATTTTCTCCTGTTACCCTTGAGAAAATAAATAATGTGTAGCTAAAGAAACATATTTGTGGGAAAAATATGTTGTTTTATTTTCATGGCTCTACATTATAAAATTCTGGGGGTTCAAGGGGCTTAACACACATCTAGAAAAATTCCTTGAAGGGTATAGTTTCAAAATAGGGTCATTTGAGGGGGTTTTCCATTGTTTAGTAACATCAGAGGGCTCTGCAAACGCGATATGGCGTCTGCTATCGATTTCAGCCAATTTTGCATTCCAAAAGTCAAATGGCGCTCCTTCCCTTCAGAGCCCTGCCATGGGCCCAAACAGTAGTTTTCCACCGCAAATGGGGTACTCATTTCAGGAGAGATTGCACAACGAACTGTATGGTCCATTTATTCCTGTTACTCTTGACAAAATGCAAAATTTGGGGCTAAAGCAACATTGTTGTGAGAAGAAGTAAAATTTCCATTTTTTCCTTTCACACTGCTTTAATTCCTGTGAAGCACCTGAAGGGTTAATAAATTTATTGAATGTGGTTTTGAGCACTTCGGGGTGCAGCTTTTAAAATGTTGTCACTTTGGGGAATTTTCTGTCATATAGGCCCCTCAAAGTCACTTCAAACGTGATGTGGTCCTTTGAAAAATGGCTTTGTAAATTCCGTTGGAAAAATGAGAAATTGATGAAAAGAAGTTAAAGAGTTAAGTTTAACAAAAACATGATGATTTAAAAATGATGTTGATGTAAAGTAGACATGTGGTAAGTTTTATTTATTAACTATTTTGTGTGAAATTAAGGGCATAAAAATTTAAAATTGCAAAATTTTCCAAACTTTAACGAAAATTCCGATACTTTCACAAATAAAAACACAAAATATCGACCTAAATTTACCACTAACATAAAGTACAATGTCTCCCGAAAAAACAATCTCAGAATCAACCACCTTTCACATCCAAGTATGCCTGCATGCACTGTTCCATACTGTTGAATGTATTCCACAGGACTTTTGGGGTTATAGCCTGAGTTTGCGCTGTAGGTTCTTTTGGAGTGCCTGTAAGGCTTGTTAGGCTACTTTCACACTAGCGTTAACTGCAATCCGTCACAATGCGTCGTTTTGCAGAAAAAACGCATCCTGCAAAAGTGTTTGCAGGATGCGTTTTTTCTCCATTGACTAACATTACGCGACGCATTGCAACGGATTGCCACACGTCGCAACCGTCGCCCGACGGTTGCGCCGTGTTTCGGCCGACCGTCGGCCGCAAAAAACGTTCCATGTAACATTTTTTGCAGCCGACGGACCGTCTTTTCCGACCGCGCATGCGCGGCCGGAACTCCTCCCCCACCTCCCCGCACCTCACAATGGGGCAGCGGATGCGCTGAAAAGCAGCATCCGCTGCACCCGTTGTGCGGCGGAGGCAACGCTAGCGTCGGTAACCTCGGCCCGACGCACTGCGACGGGCCGAGCCCGACGCTAGTGTGAAAGAAGCCTTACTGTACTGAAAACACGCTCCTCAGAACTGTATCTGTAAATTGTTTACAAATAAAGAAGGAATTTGGCAGGAGGCACAAGCCTCGGACTTGAGAAGTCGTTTTCTGACCCGGGGATATAGTCGGAGGTTTGTTAAGTATGGCTAAGACCGAGCCAGAAAAACCCCAGGTAAGACTTTGTTACATCCGCCCAGTGGACGGACCAATCGGGGTGGAGTGGGCTCCATCCGCTTTATTTCGACTTATAACCACGAGTGGAATAACATGCGCTCCATCCTGACTAAACATTGGTCCGTACTTGGGACTGAGCCCTCCCTGGCGACCTCCCTAGGCTCCTTTCCGCAGATGACCTCTAGGAGGTGTAAATATCTAAGTGATCTATTGGTGCGTAGTCACTACGTTCCCACCCCTAAAAACCCATTTGGTACCAAAGGCCCCATTAGGGGATGCTTCCCGTGCGGGCACTGTCTTGCCTGCACCAATGTCCTGCGCTGCTCCAGTTTTACCTCTACTGATGGAACTAAAGAATTCCAAATCAAACAACGGATTTCATGTAGTACAACCAACGTAATCTACTATGCCACATGCCCCTGCCCTTTGATGTATGTGGGGTTAACTACTCGGGAACTTAGATGTTGTGAATTCTGTGGTCAAGCTCCCTCCTGTGGTCATGAATGGTACTTCGGCTGGTTCTGTCTATGAGCTTCCGCTGGTGGATGTGAGTGGGGCTGCGGCTTCTGAGTTTCCTTCCTCAGGTGAGAGGTTAAGTCGTTAGGTGCTGCTCTATTTAACTCCACCTAGTTCTTTGTTCCTGGCCTCCAGTCAATGTTCCAGTATTGGTCTGGCTCTCTCCTGGATCGTTCTTGTGGCCTGTCTGCCCTGCATAAGCTAAGTTCTGCTTGTGTTACTTTTGTTTGCTTTATTTTCTGTCCAGCTTGCTATATTGGTTTTTCTTGCTTGCTGGAAGCTCTGAGACGCAGAGAGAGCACCTCCGTACCGTTAGTCGGTGCGGAGGGTCTTTTTGCCCCTCTGCGTGGTTGTTTGTATGTTTTTGTGTTGACCGCAAAGCTATCTTTCCTATCCTCGGTCTATTCAGTAAGTCGGGCCTCACTTTGCTAAATCTATTTCATCTCTGTGTTTGTATTTTCATCTTAACTCACAGTCATTATATGTGGGGGGCTGCCTTTTCCTTTGGGGAATTTCTCTGAGGCAAGGTAGGCTTATTTTTCTATCTTCAGGGCTAGTTAGTTTCTCAGGCTGTGCCGAGTTGCATAGGGAGCGTTAGGCGCAATCCACGGCTACCTCTAGTGTGGTATGATAGGATTAGGGATTGCGGTCAGCAGAGTTCCCACGTCTCAGAGCTCATCCTATGTTAGTAACTATCAGGTCACTTTGTGTGCTCTTAACCACTAGGTCCATTGTGGTTCTGAATCACCTGTTCATAACAGTACTGGAGGTCCAAAGTACTAATGCTTCTCAATAGAGGGAAAAGAGAAGTTCTGAGACCATTTTTTTTTCTTTGCACTGTGTTTTGTCTTTCTTTTCCCCTTTACATCAGGGTGGTTCAGAACACAGGTGTAGACATGGACATTCAAGGTCTGTCCTCTTTGATGGATAATCTCGCTATAAGTGTTCAGAAGATTCAAGATTTAGTGGTTCAGAATCCTATGTTAGAACCTAAAATTCCTATTCCTGAGTTATTTTCTGGAGATAGAGCTAAGTTTCTGAATTTCAAAAATAATTGTAAACTATTTCTGGCTTTGAAACCCCGCTCCTCTGGTGACCCAGTTCAACAAGTTAAGATCATAATTTCTTTATTACGTGGCGACCCTCAAGACTGGGCATTTTCCCTTGCGCCAGGAGATCCTGCATTATGTGATATTGATGCGTTTTTTCTGGCGCTCGGGTTGCTTTATGATGAACCTAATTCAGTGGATCAGGCAGAGAAAATCTTGCTGGCTCTGTGTCAGGGTCAGGATGAGGTAGAGATATATTGTCAGAAATTTAGGAAGTGGTCTGTGCTCACTCAATGGAATGAATGTGCTCTGGCAGCAATTTTCAGAAAGGGTCTCTCTGAAGCCCTTAAGGATGTCATGGTGGGATTTCCTATGCCTGCTGGTCTGAATGAGTCTATGACTTTGGCCATTCAGATCGATTGACGCTTGCGTGAGCGTAAAACTGTGCACCATTTGGCGGTATTATCTGAGCATAAACCTGAGCCTATGCAATGCAATAGGACTTTGACCAGAGCTGAACGGCAAGAACACAGACGACGGAATGGGCTGTGTTTTTACTGTGGTGATTCCACTCATGCTATCTCCGATTGTCCTAAGCGCACTAAGCGGTTCGCTGGGTCTGCCATCATTGGTACGGTACAGTCGAAATTTCTTTTGTCCGTTACTTTGATCTGCTCTTTGTCATCCTATTCTGTCATGGCATTTGTGGATTCAGGCGCTGCCCTGAATTTGATGGACTTGGAGTATGCTAGGCGCTGTGGGTTTTTCTTGGAGCCCTTGCAGTATCCTATTCCATTGTGAGGAATTGATGCTACGCCTTTGGCCAAGAATAAGCCTCAGTACTGGACCCAGCTGACCATGTGCATGGCTCCTGCGCATCAGGAGGATATTAGCTTTTTGGTGTTGCATAATCTGCATGATGTGGTCGTGTTGGGGTTGTCAGGGGGTACATGGTGATGTTCCATTTCTGTCTATTTCATCATCTACCCCTTCTGAGGTCCCAGAGTTCTTGTCGGATTACCGGGATGTATTTGATGAGCCCAAGTCCAGTGCTCTACCTCCGCATAGGGATTGTGATTGTGCTATCGATTTGATTCCTGGTAGTAAGTTTCCTAAAGGTCGACTGTTTAATTTGTCTGTGCCTGAGCACGCCGCTATGCGGAGTTAAGTAAAGGAATCCTTGGAGAAGGGTCATATTCGCCCGTCGTCGTCGCCATTGGGAGCAGGGTTCTTTTTTGTGGCCAAGAAGGATGGTTCGCTGAGACCTTGTATTGATTACCGCCTTCTAAATAAAATCATGGTCAAATTTCAGTACCCCTTGCCGTTGCTGTCTGATTTGTTTGCTCGGATTAAGGGGGCTAGTTGGTTCACCAAGATAGATCTTCGTGGTGCGTATAATCTTGTGCGCATTAAACAGGGCGATGAATGGAAAACAGGATTTAATACGCCCGAGGGCCATTTTGAGTACCTGGTTATGCCATTCGGGCTTTCTAATGCTCCATCAGTGTTTCAGTCCTTCATGCATGACATCTTCCGAGAGTACCTGGATAAATTCCTGATTGTATACTTGGGTGATGTTTTGGTCTTCTCGGATGATTGGGAGTCTCACGTGAAGCAGGTCAGAATGGTGTTCCAGGTCCTGCGTGCGAATTCTTTGTTTGTGAAGGGGTCAAAGTGTCTCTTTGGTGTTCAGAAGGTTTCATTTTTGGGTTTCATTTTTTCCCCCTTCTACTATCGAGATGGACCCTGTTAAAGTTCAGGCTATTTATGATTGGACTCAACCGACTTCTCTGAAGAGTCTGCAAAAGTTCCTGGGCTTTGCTAATTTTTATCGTTGCTTCATCAATAATTTTTCTAGTATTGCTAAACCGTTGACTGATTTAACCAAGAAGGGTGCTGATGTGGTCAATTGGTCTTCTGCTGCTGTGGAAGCTTTTCAAGAGTTGAAGCGTCGTTTTTCTTCTGCCCCTGTGTTGTGTCAACCAGATGTTTCGCTCCCGTTCCAGGTCGAGGTTGATGCTTCTGAGATTGGAGCAGGGGCTGTTTTGTCGCAAAGAAGTTCTGATGGCTCGGTGATGAAACCATGCGCCTTCTTTTCCAGGAAGTTTTCGCCTGCTGAGCGTAATTATGATGTTGGCAATCGAGAGTTGCTGGCCATGAAGTGGGCATTCGAGGAGTGGCGTCATTGGCTTGAAGGAGCTAAGCATCGCGTGGTGGTCTTGACTGATCACAAGAACTTGACTAATCTCGAGTCTGCCAAACGGTTGAATCCTAGACAGGCTCGTTGGTCGCTGTTTTTCTCCCGTTTTGACTTTGTGGTTTCGTACCTTCCGGGCTCTAAAAATGTGAAGGCGGATGCCCTGTCTAGGAGTTTTGTGCCCGACTCTCAGGGTTTGTCTGAGCCGGCGGGTATTCTCAAAGAGGGGGTAATTTTGTCTGCCATCTCCCCTGATTTGCGGCGGGTGCTGCAAAAATTTCAGGCTAATAGACCTGACCGTTGCCCAGCGGAGAAACTGTTTG
This sequence comes from Ranitomeya imitator, assembly GCF_032444005.1. Lineage (NCBI taxonomy): Eukaryota > Metazoa > Chordata > Amphibia > Anura > Dendrobatidae > Ranitomeya > Ranitomeya imitator. Next base: position 1,017,040,487 of record NC_091282.1, read on the forward strand.
TCCCTGATAAATGGACGAGTAGAGTTATCTCTGAGGTTCATTGTTCGGTGTTGGCTGGTCATCCTGGAATCTTTGGTACCAGAGATTTGGTGGCTAGATCCTTTTGGTGGCCGTCTCTGTCGCGGGATGTGCGTTCGTTTGTGCAGTCCTGTGGGATTTGTGCTCGGGCTAAGCCCTGCTGTTCTAGTGCCAGTGGGTTGTTTTTGCCCTTGCCAGTCCCGAAGAGGCCCTGGACACATATCTCTATGGATTTTATTTCGGATCTCCCCGTCTCTCAAAAAATGTCGGTCATTTGGGTTGTTTGTGATCGCTTCTCGAAGATGGTCCATTTGGTACCCTTGTCTAAATTGCCTTCCTCCTCTGATTTGGTGCCATTGTTCTTCCAGCATGTGGTTCGTTTACATGGCATTCCGGAGAACATCGTTTCTGACAGAGGTTCCCAGTTTGTTTCGAGGTTTTGGCGAGCCTTTTGTGCTAGGATGGGCATTGATTTGTCTTTTTCCTCGGCTTTCCATCCTCAGACAAATGGCCAGACTGAACGAACCAATCAGACCTTGGAAACATATCTGAGATGTTTTGTTTCTGCCGATCAGGATGATTGGGTGTCCTGTTTGCCTTTGGCTGAGTTCGCCCTTAATAATAATCGGGCCAGCTCGGCTACTTTGGCTTCGCCGTTTTTCTGCAATTCTGGTTTCCATCCTCGTTTCTCTTCAGGGCAGGTTGAGTCTTCTGACTGTCCTGGTGTGGATACTGTGGTGGATAGGTTGCAGCAGATATGTACTCATGTGGTGGACAATTTGACATTGTCCCAGGAGAAGGCTCAACGTTTCGCTAACCGCAGGCGCTGTGTTCGTGTTGGGGATTTGGTTTGGTTGTCATCTCGTTATATTCCTATGAAAGTTTCCTCTCCTAAGTTTAAGCCTCGTTTCATTGGTCCATACAGGATTTCTGAGGTTCTTAATCCTGTGTCTTTTCGTTTGACCCTTCCAGGTTCTTTTTCCATCCATAACGTATTCCATAGGTCATTGTTGCGGAGATACGTGGCACCTGTGGTTCCATCCGTTGATCCTCCTGCCCCGGTTTTGGTTGAGGGGGAGTTGGAGTATATAGTGGAGAAGATTTTGGATTCTCGTATTTCGAGACGGAAACTTCAGTACCTGGTTAAGTGGAAGGGTTATGGTCAGGAAGATAATTCCTGGGTCTTTGCCTCTGATGTTCATGCTGCCGATCTGGTTCGTGCCTTTCATTTGGCTCATCCTGGTCGGCCTGGGGGCTCTGGTGAGGGTTTTGTGACCCCTCCTCAAGGGGGGGTACTGTTGTGAATTCTGTGGTCAAGCTCCCTCCTGTGGTCATGAATGGTGCTTCGGCTGGTTCTGTCTATGAGCTTCCGCTGGTGGATGTGAGTGGGGCTGCGGCTTCTGAGTTTCCTTCCTCAGGTGACGAGGTTAAGTCGTTAGGTGCTGCTCTATTTAACTCCACCTAGTTCTTTGTTCCTGGCTTCCAGTCAATGTTCCAGTATTGGTCTGGCTCTCTCCTGGATCGTTCTTGTGGCCTGTCTGCCCTGCATAAGCTAAGTTCTGCTTGTGTTACTTTTGTTTGCTTTATTTTCTGTCCAGCTTGCTATATTGGTTTTTCTTGCTTGCTGGAAGCTCTGAGACGCAGAGGGAGCACCTCCGTACCGTTAGTCGGTGCGGAGGGTCTTTTTGCCCCTCTGCGTGGTTGTTTGTATGTTTTTGTGTTGACCGCAAAGCTATGTTTCCTATCCTCGGTCTATTCAGTAAGTCGGGCCTCACTTTGCTAAATCTATTTCATCTCTGTGTTTGTATTTTCATCTTAACTCACAGTCATTATATGTGGGGGGCTGCCTTTTCCTTTGGGGAATTTCTCTGAGGCAAGGTAGGCTTATTTTTCTATCTTCAGGGCTAGTTAGTTTCTCAGGCTGTGCCGAGTTGCATAGGGAGCGTTAGGCGCAATCCACGGCTACCTCTAGTGTGGTATGATAGGATTAGGGATTGCGGTCAGCAGAGTTCCCACGTCTCAGAGCTCGTCCTATGTTAGTAACTATCAGGTCACTTTGTGTGCTCTTAACCACTAGGTCCATTGTGGTTCTGAATCACCTGTTCATAACACTTAGAGTCCGAGTTAGAGAGCACGTGCGGGACATTGGTGCGGCCAGGACAGTGTCCGACACGTCGGATCTCAAATCAATCCCCGGTCACTTTAGGTCGCATCACAATTGGGATGCGAAATTCCTTAGGGTGAGGGGGATTGATGCTCTACATATGGGCATTCGTGGTGGGGACAATAAAATACTATTAGCACAAATAGAAACAAAGTGGATCGACACCATGTCACCAAATGGCATGAACGAAGCACTTAGCTTAGCTCCTTATTTATGAGCAGTCCCTTATCCCTGTGCTCCGTCATTGTTCTTGGAATTTTTATATAAACGTACCTTTTGCCTCCCATCAAAATAAACCTCCTTCCTTTCCTTTTCCCCGTGTTTTGCCCCTTTTCTGGCATCAGCCGGTTTGGTGTTGTTTTTATTTTTTTTTGTGTTTTTAACTTTATGTTTTTCTCTTGCATTGTCAGTAATTTTATTAGATCTGGTGCCTTTGGTTCCTTCCAAGAATATGCTCTCTGGCCCTACTACATATTCTCTGACTGACGCCACCTTAACCCCCCCCCCCCCGGTGGGGGATCCAAATTTTATGGACAAGAAGTGTGACTCCTTCCTTGATCTGTCAAGACGGACATCTATGGTTATCCAAGTGGATTAAAAAATCCTCCTCTGAAAATTGGACTTCTCGCACTGCGATATGATTGATTACTTAAATTATGTCCTGTCTTGATGTTGTAGAAATACCTGCATTGGGTCTTGTAACAGGGTCTACTGTGCTGTAGTACCTCTTACAGCACCCCCCGTGTTTCAGGAGGTCCACTCTGCTTTTTCTGGATTCTGAATGAAGGACGCTGACTAGCATTTCTTGACTACATGGAAGCATATAAAAGCTGACTGCTACAACACGTATTTCCAGTCTAAAAGAACACACTTTATTTACAACACACAGAATATATAACACAGATACACAGGGCGGGCCAATAGAAAAAGCAGGCCAGACATACATTACAATAGCCACAAGGGGGCCGGAGCCTGCTGGTATTTACTGTGGGAATTACAAAGGTGGGGGGAGGTCAGAAAGAGAATATCTTGTCCAGGGGCGCAGCCTGTGGACTGATGCAGTTCACATGGAAACTATTATACAGAATATATATATAGCATAACATTCTTGTTGCTTGGGGTTCAGTAACACGGCTCCCCTTTTCAGCGACGTGATCGGCATACACAGTCTGATCCTTAACGGATCGGTTTGGGGATGACCGAAGTTTATGGGGTTGGTACAAGTTCCGTTTGTCGACTTAGTCCATCGGCATTACCGTTTTGTTTGCCGGGTCTGTAGTGGATGGTGAAGTCCAGAGGTTGTAGGGCTAAACTCCACCGCAGTAATCTGGCGTTGTCTCCGGAGACCCGATTAAGCCAGACTAGGGGATTATGGTCCGTTAAGGGAAAACTGTCGTCCATACAAATATGGTTGTAACTTTTTGAGTGCCCATACTATTGCCAGGCATTCCTACTCGATGGCCACATAGCTTACTTCACGGGGCAGTAGTTTTCGACTCAGGTAAGCTACCGGGTGTTCTTGGCCGTCCGGCCCGACTTGGCTTAGTACTGCCCCCAATCCAAACATAGAAGCGTCTGTGTGAACCAGGAAACGTTTAGTTGGATCGGGTGTGGCCAGTACAGGGGTATTGGTGAAGGCGTTCTTTAGCTGGCGGAAGGCTTCCTCACACTCTGGGGTCCAGGTTACCTGGCGGGGTTGGTTCTTATGGGTCAGATCAGTGAGGGGCTTGGCCACGCTGGTGTAATTGGGAACGAATTTCCTGTAATACCCCGCTGTCCCTAGAAACGCCATGACCTGGGTTTTAGTGCGTGGGGTGGGCCATTTGGCTATGGCCTCAATCTTGGTTGGTTCTGGTCTCTGTTTCCCACTTCCCACCCAATGCCCTAAATACTGAACCTCTGCTTTGCCCACGTGACACTTGTTTGGGTTCAGGGTGATTCCGGCCTTGTGGATCCTGTCTAATACTGTCTCTAGGTGATTTAGATGCTCTTCCCATGTCACGCTGTAGATGGCGATGTCATCCAGGTAGGCACACGCATAGTCCTGGAGACCATCTGGAAGCTGGTCAGCCAGCCTCTGGAAGGTCGCCGGGGCAGTCTTCATCCCGAATGGCATAACTCGAAACTGGAATAAGCCAAACGGGGTGACAAATGCCGACTTGGGAATAGCATCAGGACTAAGGGGAATCTGCCTTTGCATAGATGGATGGTGAAATACTTTGCCTTCGCCAGCCGGTCTAACAACTCATCCACACGTGGCATGGGATATGCATCTGTCACTGTTTTCTCATTGAGCTTACGATAGTCTACACAAAACAGTGTAGTCCCATCCTTCTTGGGCACTAACACTACGGGGGATGCCCAGGGACTATCTGACTCTTTAATGACCCCTAAACGCAACATCTCTTGTATCTCTTGTCGCATCCCTTCTCGTACAGACTCAGGGACGCGGAAGGGGGGTTGTCGCAGGGGGGTCTGATCCTGGCTCTCAACCTTGTGTTGTGCCAGGTGAGTGTACCCGGATTTCCCCGAAAACATCCTCTGTCGCTGCCTCAACAACTCCTCCGCCTGCTGCCTCTCCCGGGGACCTAAGTCTTCACCCCAGAGTCCTCTCCCCTAAGACATCAGGCAAGGGAAGTCCGGCTAAATACTCTGCTTCAGGTGCACAGATGGCCACTACCTCTTCAGGGCGCTCCCGATAGGGCTTCAACATATTCACGTGGAACATGCGGATAACCCTGGGGTCGTCACAATCGGCGACATTATAGGTGGTGTCGGCTATTTTCCCCACTACCTGGTAGGGCCCCTGCCAAGCAGCTTAGAACTTGTTCTGCCTAGTGGGCTCTAACACCAGGACCTGCTGCCCTATTTCCAAGGTACGCTCTCTGGCCCTCCGATCGTACCATACGTGCTGGCGCCACTGGGCCACCTGCATGTTCCCACGTACAGCCTGGGTCAGCTCCTGTAGGCGGTCCCGGAATTCCAGCACACAGGGTACAATAGGAACCCCTTCTATGATGCCCTCCCCTTCCCAGTGTTCTAGCACTAAGTCTAGGGGTCCCTTTACCCGTCTCCCGTATACCAGTTCAAATGGGGAGAACCCCGTGGATTCTTGGGGCACCTCTCGATAGGCAAACAGGAGGTGAGGCAAGAATTTCTCCCAGTCCCTGTAGGTCTTGGTAAAAGTCCCAATGAGTTGTTTTAACATCCCGTTAAAGCGTTCACACAACCCATTGGTTTGCGGGTGGTACGGGGCGCTTCTAATGGACTTTACGCCGCACAGCTTCCACAGTTGGTTGGTCACCTCTGCTGTAAACTGGGTACCCTGGTCTGAGATAATCTCCCGGGGAAATCCAACCCATGAGAAAACCTGGAGCAGGGCAGCCGCCACCGTCTCTGCTAGTATGTCAGGTAACGCAACCGCCTCTGGATACCGTGTGGCATAATCTACCACTGTCAATATATACCTTTTCCCTGATGGACTGGGTTTGGCTAACGGCCCTATCAGATCGACCGCTACTTGGCTAAATGGTTCCTCCACAATGGGGAGGGGGCGTAATTTGGCCTTGCATCGATCTCCCCTCTTGCCAATGCGCTGGCAACTGTCACAAGTCTGGCAGTATTGACGAACATCATAGGTTACCCTCAGCCAAAAGAAGTTTTGTGTCAGACGATGCCTGGTGCGACTGACACCTAAGTGCCCGGCCAAGGGTATGTCATGAGAGATTCGCAGTAATTCCTGCCTATACTTCTTGGGAACTACCAGCTGTCGTTTTATAGTGGGGCTCATCTGTGTGGTGCTGCTCTGTGATCCGGTAGAGGAGTCCCTGCTTCCATATAAACTGTTCCCCTTCCAATACCCCTCTCCCCTCCTGTGCCTTCCCCCGATATCCCTCCAATGAAGGATCCTCAAGTAACTCCCTCTTAAATTCATCTGGGGTGGCCCAAGAAATGTGTCTGGCTATGGGAATACATGTAGGGCTGGGATGTCTTACCTGGGCCTCCTCTGAGTGCGATTCCGCCTCCGCAGCTCGAGCTTGTCTCCGGGTGGTCACAGGATATGTCTCAGCCAGAGGGGCAACCGAGAAGGCAGACAACATGGGCCCCAAGTCATTTCCCAGCAAAATGTCTGCAGGAAAATCCTCCATCAAGCCGACCTCAACAAGGCCATCCCCAACTCCCCAGTTCAGGTGAATCCTGGCAGTGTATGGCTCCCCCTGCTACACGGACTGCCACTGTCCGGTCCGTCTTCTCTTGGTCCCGGACGAGATGAGGCTTCACAAGGGAATGTTAGTCCCTGCATGCGTTTCCCATTAACCCACACGACCTGTCGATGCTGTTGTCGATTATCTGCCCGGGCTGCCTGCACGGGGTCTACTTCATGCAGCACTTCCTCCATGTCTTCCACCCCTTGGTTAGTTGTAGCCCCCAATGCCGGGTCAGCTTCGCCTTGGTAGCAGTGTACAGCGGCCCAGTGGAAGGTAGCTGTTCCCGCCTTTGGCCACTGGGTATGCTGAGTCCGGTTGGGACATTGTCTTTGCAGGTGGCCCAGCTGACGGCAGGTGTGGCATCGCGCCCCAGGGGAACTGTGGTAGGCCGGGTTTCTAGCTTGTCCCCCTACAATCTTTGGTGGTTTGGGGCCCTCCAGGTCCATGGGCGGACCCCTAGTGACCATCTTTGATCCGGACAACTGAGGCCTCCTGGCGTCATGATGTTCATCGGCCAGACGAGCAGCTTCCTCAAGAGGCATTGGCCACCTGTCCCGAAGCCGTTCTTGTGTCTCGGGGTTTAGTCCATTAAAGAATCGTTCTAACAAGAAGAGCTGGAGGACATCCTCCTTAGTGGTTGCTTGGCTCCCTTGTACCCACTGTAGCAGTGACCGCCGTATTTTACAGGCCCATTCAGCGTGGGTATCGGTTACTCGTTTTATAAGTCCGCGGAACTTTTAGCGGTATGCCTCTGGTGTCAGCGCATACCGGGCCAAGATCACTTCTTTGATCCGCTCATAGTCCATACAGTCCTCATCAGGTACCGTGCGATAGGCGTCCGCTGCCCGGCCTGTCAGCTTGCTGGCCATAATTTGAACCTGTTCCTCCGGCTTCACTTGATGAAGGGCACACTGCCACTCAAAGTCCTGCAGAAAGCCATCAATGTCTTCCTCTGCCTCCCCCAACTGACGGAAGGCATTATACTGGATCTTTTTGTGGCTTACTGTTGAAGGTACCTGGGCGGAGGCCAGAGCTCCCCTTGCTCGCTGACTCTCCTCTCTCTGCTCTGCCATCTCCATCTTGGCCAGCTCCACTTTGGTCCGCTCTGCCATCTCCATCTTGGTTAGCTCTATCCTGGTCCGCTTGGCCATCTCTTCCTTCAGATCAATACGCACATCAGCCATCACCTCTTGTATGATCTCTACTGCAGGGTTTGGGCCATAGAACGCCAGTCTGTTCTTTACCTCCCTCTGGAATTCAGTCTCCTCCACGTTCACATTGGGGGGCTCTGCACTGTGTTCCATGATGGCTGCTATCAAATCCGCTTTTGTTTTGTTGCTGGCGATTAACCTTCTGGCTTCCACCAGATCTTTTAGTGTAGTCCTCTTTAACTTCTGGTAGTTGTATTCCATTCATTCCTTTCCTCCTGTAGAAGGGGTATCACATCCCGCTGTCTGCCACCAGTGTAACGGGGTCTACTGTGCTGTAGTACCTCTTACAGCGGGTTATGACCTGGTGGTCAGGAAAACAATGGACCTGGTGGTTAAGAGCACACGGAATGACCTGATAGCTACTGATAATTAAGGACGAGCTCTGGGACGTGGGAACTCTGCTGACCGCAATCCCTAATCCTATCACACACACTAGAAATAGCCGTGGATTGCTCCTAACGCTCCCTATGCAACTCGGCACAGCCTAAGGAACTAGCTAGCCCTGAAGATAGAAAAATAAAGCCTACCTTGCCTCAGAGAAATTCCCCAAAGGAAAAGGCAGCCCCCCACATATAATGACTGTGAGTAAAGATGAAAATACAAACACAGAGATGAAATAGATTTAGCAAAGTGAGGCCCGACTTACTGAACAGACTGAGGATAGGAAAGGTTGCTTTGCGGTCAGCACAAAAACCTACAAAAAGACCACGCAGAGGGCGCAAAAAGACCCTCCGCACCGACTCACGGTGCGGAGGCGCTCCCTCTGCATCCCAGAGCTTCCAGCAAGCAAGACAACAATAAAAATAGCAAGCTGGACAGAAAAATAGCAAACCAAAGAAAAACTAGCAGGAACTTAGCTTCTGCTGGGAAGACAGGTCACAAGAACGATCCAGGAGTGAACTAGACCAATACTGGAACATTGACAGGTGGCATGGAGCAAAGATCTAAGTGGAGTTAAATAGAGCAGCCAGCTAACGAATTAACCTCGTCACCTGTGGAAGGAAACTCAGAAACACCCACCAGAGGAAGTCCATGGACAGAACCAGCCGAAGTACCATTCATGACCACAGGAGGGAGCCCGACAACAGAATTCACAACAGTACCCCCCCCCTTGAGGAGGGGTCACCGAACCCTCACCAGAGCCCCCAGGCCGACCAGGATGAGCCAAATGAAAGGCACGAACCAGATCGGCAGCATGAACATCAGAGGCAAAAACCCAGGAATTATCTTCCTGACCATAACCCATCCACTTGACCAGGTACTGGAGTTTCCGTCTCGAAATACGAGAATCCAAAATCTTCTCCACCACATACTCCAACTCCCCCTCAACCAACAGCGGGGCAGGAGGATCAACGGATGGAACCACAGGCGCCACGTATCTCCGCAATAACGACCTATGGAACACATTATGGATGGCAAAAGAAGCAGGAAGGGCCAAACGAAATGACACAGGATTGATAACCTCAGAAATCTTATACGGACCAATGAAACGAGGCTTAAACCAAGGAGAGGAAACCTTCATAGGAACATAGCGAGACGACAACCAAACCAAATCCCCAACACGAAGTCGGGGACCACACAGCGCCGGCGGTTAGCGAAACGTTGAGCCTTCTCCTGGGACAATGTCAAATTGTCCACCACATGAGTCCAAATCTGCTGCAACCTATCCACCACAGTATCTACACCAGGACAGTCCGAAGACTCAACCTGCCCTGAAGAGAAACGAGGATGGAAACCAGAATTGCAGAAAAACGGCGAAACCAAAGTAGCCGAGCTGGCCCGATTATTAAGGGCGAACTCAGCCAACGGCAAAAAGGACACCCAATCATCCTGATCAGCAGAAACAAAGCATCTCAGATATGTTTCCAAAGTTTGATTAGTTCGTTCGGTTTGGCCATTTGTCTGAGGATGGAAAGCCGAGGAAAAAGACAAATCAATGCCCATCCTAGCACAAAAGGATCGCCAAAACCTCGAAACAAACTGGGAACCTCTGTCAGAAACGATGTTCTCCGGGATACCATGTAAACGAACCACATGCTGGAAAAATAATGGCACCAAATCAGAGGAGGAAGGCAATTTAGACAAAGGTACCAAATGGACCATCTTAGAAAAGCGATCACAAACCACCCAAATGACCAACATCTTTTGAGAGACGGGGAGATCCGAAATAAAATCCATAGAAATATGCGTCCAGGGCCTCTTCGGGACCGGCAAGGGCAAAAGCAACCCACTGGCACGAGAACAGCAGGGCTTAGCCCGAGCACAAGTCCCACAGGACTGCACAAAAGAACGCACATCCCGTGACAAAGACGGCCACCAAAAGGATCTAGCCACCAAATCTCTGATACCAAAGATTCCAGGATGCCCAGCCAACACTGAACAATGAATCTCAGAGATAACTCTACTAGTCCATCTATCAGGGACAAACAGTTTCTCCGCTGGGCAACGGTCAGGTCAATCAGCCTGAAATTTTTGCATCACCCGCCGCAAATCAGGGGAGATGGCAGACAAAATTACCCCCTCTTTGAGAATACCCGCCGGCTCAGGAACACCCGGAGAGTCAGGCACAAAACTCCTTGACAGGGCATCAGCCTTCACATTCTTAGAGCCCGGAAGGTACGAAACCACAAAATCAAAACGGGAGAAAAATAATGACCATCGAGCCTGTCTCGGATTCAACCGTTTGGCAGACTCAAGATAAGTCAAATTCTTGTGATCTGTCAAGACCACCACGCGATGCTTGGCTCCTTCCAGCCAATGACGCCACTCCTCGAATGCCCACTTCATGGCCAACAACTCTCGATTACCAACATCATAATTACGCTCAGCAGGCGAAAACTTTCTAGAAAAGAAAGCACATGGCTTCATCACCGAGCCATCAGAACTTCTTTGCGACAAAACAGCCCCTGCTCCAATTTCAGAAGCATCAACCTCAACCTGAAACGGGAGCAAAACATCTGGCTGGCACAACACAGGGGCAGAAGAAAAACGACGCTTCAACTCCTGAAAAGCCTCTACAGCTGCAGAAGACCAATTGACCACATCAGCACCCTTCTTGGTCAAATCAGTCAACGGTTTAGCAACACTAGAAAAATTAGCGATGAAGCGCCGATAAAAATTAGCAAAGCCCAGGAACTTTTGCAGGCTCTTCACAGATGTCGGCTGAGTCCAATCGTAAATGGCCTGGACTTTAACAGGGTCCATCTCGATAGTAGAAGGGGAAAAAATGAACCCCAAAAATGAAACCTTCTGAACTCCAAAGAGACACTTTGACCCCTTCACAAACAAGGAATTCGCACGAAGGACCTGGAACACCATTCTGACCTGCTTCACATGAGACTCCCAATCATCCGAAAAGACCAAAATATCATCCAAATACACAATCAGGAATTTATCCAGGTACTCTCGGAAGATGTCATGCATAAAGGACTGAAATACTGATGAAGCATTGGAAAGCCCAAATGGCATAACCAGGTACTCAAAATGGCCCTCGGGCGTATTAAATGCTGTTTTCCATTCATCGCCTTGTTTAATACGCACAAAATTATACGCCCCTCGAAGATCTATCTTGGTGAACCAACTAGCCCCTTTAATACAAGCAAACAAATCAGACAGCAACGGCAAAGGATTCTGAAATTTGACTGTAATTTTATTAAGAAGGCGGTAATCAATACAAGGTCTCAAAGAACCATCCTTCTTGGCCACAAAAAAGAACCCTGCTCCTATCGGTGATGACGACGGGCGAATATGGCCTTTCTCCAAGGATTCCTTTATATAACTCCGCATAGCGGCGTGTTCTGGCACAGATAAATTGAACAATCGGCCCTTAGGAAACTTACTACCAGGAATCAAATTAATTGCACAATCGCAATCCCTATGAGGAGGTAGGGCACTGGCTTTGGGCTCATCAAATACATCCCGATAATCCAAAAAAAACTCTGGAACTTCAGAAGGAATGGAAGACGAAATAGACAAAAATGGAACATCACCATGTACCCCCTGGCAACCCCAGCTGGACACAGATATAGATTTCCAGTCCAATACTGGATTATGAACCTGTAGCCATGGCAACCCCAAAACGACCACATCATGCAGATTATGCAACACCAGAAAGCGGATATCCTCCTGATGTGCAGGAGCCATGCACATGGTCAATTGGGTCCAGTACTGAGACTTATTCTTGGTCAAAGGCATAGCATCAATTCCTCTCAATGGAATAGGATACTGCAAGGGCTCCAAGAAAAAACCACAGCGCCTAGCATACTCCAAGTCCATCAAATTCAGGGCAGCGCCTGAATCCACAAATGCCATAACAGAATAGTATGACAAAGAGCAAATCAGAGTAACGGACAATAGAAATTTAGACTGTACCGTACCAATGGTGGCAGAACTAGCGAACCGCTTAGTGCGCTTAGGACAATCGGAGATAGCATGAGTGGAATCACCACAGTAAAAACATAGCCCATTCCGATGTCTGTGTTCTTGCCGTTCAGCTCTGGTCAAAGTCCTATCACATTGCATAGGCTCAGGCCCATGTTCAGATAGTACCGCCAAATGGTGCACAGTTTTACGCTCACGCAAGCGTCGATCGATCTGAATGGCCAAAGACAGACTCATTCAGACCAGCAGGCATGGGAAATCCCACCATGACATCCTTAAGGGCTTCAGAGAGACCCCTTCTGAAGATTGCTGCCAGGGCACATTCATTCCACTGAGTGAGCACAGACCACTTTCTAAACTTCTGACAATATATCTCCGCTTCATCCTGACCCTGACACAGAGCCAGCAAGATTTTCTCTGCCTGATCCACTGAATTAGGTTCGTCATAAAGCAATCCAAGCGCCAGGAAAAACGCATCAACATCACGCAATGCCGGATCTCCTGGCGCAAGGGAAAATGCCCAGTCTTGAGGATCACCACGTAACAAAGAAATAATGATCTTTACTTGTTGAACAGGGTCACCTGAGGAGCGAGGTTTCAAGGCAAGAAACAATTTACAATTATTTTTGAAATTCAAGAACTTAGATCTATCACCAAAAAACAAATCAGGAATTGGAATCCTAGGCTCTAACATCGGATTCTGAACCACAAAATCTTGAATGTTTTGTACCCTTGTAGTGAGATTATCCATCCAAGAGGACAGACCTTGAATGTCCATGTTTACACCTGTGTCCTGAACCACCCAGAGGTAAAGGGGAAAAAAGAGACAAAATACACTGCAAAGAAAAAAAAATGGTCTCAGAACTTCTCTTATCCCTCTATTGAGATGCATTAGTACTTTGGGCCACCTGTACTGTTATGACCTGGTGGTCAGGACAACAATGGACCTGGTGGTTAAGAGCACACGGAATGACCTAATAGTTACTGATAATTAAGGACGAGCTCTGCGACGTGGGAACTCTGCTGACTGCAATCCCTAATCCTATCACACACACTAGAAATAGCCGTGGATTGCTCCTAACGCTCCCTATGCAACTCGGCACAGCCTAAGAAATTAGCTAGCCCTGAAGATAGAAAAATAAAGCCTACCTTGCCTCAGAGAAATTCCCCAAAGGAAAAGGCAGCCCCCCACATATAATGACTCTGAGTAAAGATGAAAATACAAACACAGAGATGAAATAGCAAATTAGCAAAGTGAGGCCCGACTTACTGAACAGACCGAGGATATGAAAGGTTACTTTGCGGTCAGCACAAAAACCTACAAAAAGACCATGCAGAGGGCGCAAAAAGACCCTCCGCACCGACTCACGGTGCGGAGGCGCTCCCTCTGCGTCCCAGAGCTTCCAGCAAGCAAGAACAATCGAAATAGCAAGCTGGACAGAAAAATAGCAAACCAGAGAAAAACAAGCAGTCACTTAGCTTCTGCTGGGAAGACAGGTCACAAGAATGATCCAGGAGTGAACTAGACCAATACTGGAACATTGACAGGTGGCCTGGAGCAAAGATCTAAGTGGAGTTAAATAGAGCAGCCAGGTAGCGAATTAACCTCGTCACCTGTGGAAGGAAACTCAGAAACATCCACCAGAGGAAGTCCATGGACAGAACCAGCCGAAGTACCATTCATGACCACAGGAGGGAGCCCGACAACAGAATTCACAACAAGCACCCACCCGTGTTTCAGGAGGTCCACTCTGCTTTTTCTGGATTCTGAATGAAGGACGCTGACTAGCATTTCTTGACTACATGGGAGCATATAAAAGCTGACTGCTACAACACGTATTTCCAGTCTAAAAGAACACACTTTATTTACAACACACAGAATATATAACACAGATACACAGGGCGGGCCAATAGAAAAAGCAGGCCAGACATACATTACAATAGCCGCAGGGGGCCGGAACCTGCTGGTATTTACTGTGGGAATTACAAAGGTGGGGGGACGTCAGAAAGAAAATATCTTGTCCAGGGGCGCAGCCTGTGGACTGATGCATTTCACATGGAAACTATTATACAGAATATATATATAGCATAACATATTCTTGGTGCTTGGGGTTCTGTAACAGGTCTCCTTTCTGATCTTCCGGGGGGGGTGGCACGGCCTAATTTTACTTTCCCAGGGTGGCCGTGCGTGTCGCGCTGCGGTCCCCTGTGCCCTGGTTTGGACCGGCGTCTATTTGTCTCGTGCGCACGCTCTGGGAGCTTTTCCTGCTCCCCGTGCGTGCGCACTTGGCTTGACGCCGTGCTCCACGGCCAGGACCTGTCGGACGCAGTGCGCACGCGCCGATAGCGCCGCCGTGATTGGCCGCGATTGGTCATGTGATCGAGGTCAGGGGCTATTTGAAGGTCCTGGAAGGCACTGATAGAGCATCCCCCTGAGGAAGCGGCAGTGTGTTGCCGCGAAACGCGCGTCGGGGTCCACCGTCCGGCTGTCTCCCCACTCTGCCCCCACTGCTGGTAAGCCCGGTCCCTTTATTAACCCTTTATTTAGCAGCGCTTTTCATCTCTATTGAGGGACGCTGTTTCTGGGATATGGGCTTTTGTTACTGAGCTGTGCCAATTGTGGCGTGTCCATCACAGGGCGCTTGCTCCTACGTTACCCTTCCCTTTTAACCCTATTGTGGGACGTTGATTTTGGGATATGGGCATTTGTCACTGAGCTGCGCCAGTTGTGGCGTGCCTATGATAGGGCGCCTGCTCTTATGTGACCCTTCCCTTCTCTTTTCCCAATAAAAGGGGGGGGTTCTTTGTCACTCTCCACTGTAGGGGAACCATCTGTGGGTGTTTTAGGGAAGAGGGTCTTAGCATTTCTAGGCATTCTATCTTTGTATGTTACTGCATGATGTTAATCTTCACGTTTTACTGGATACTATTTATTAAATAAACATTTGTGATATTTTTTTCATCAATGCTCCGTATTTTTCTCTTGTTCAAAAACTGACAGCTAGGCAACCCTCAGCGGTCAGCTTTAGCAAGGTTGGTTATCAAGAACAGAGGGGTCCCCACACCGTTTTTTTTAATTATTTAAATAAATAATTTAAAGAAATGGCGTGGGGTCCCCCACATTTTTGACAACCAGCCAAGCTAAAGCAGACATTCTAGGAGCTGGTATTCTGAGGCTGTAAGGGGCCTGAAAAGGCGCACCTACTAGATGCGCCAATTCGTGCTGCAGAGCAAGCAGAGGACAATGATGTGAGTTGTCTTCAGCAGCCAGCGCAGAGGAACATCGCTAACATTACCGCTGATTCACAGGCGCCGTTACATGTGATACTGATGCAGCACACGGTTGCCACGCGTATTAAACACACATACAAGGATATCTCCGTATTGGTTTTTCCAGTTCTGGAAATATCAGGACATGTGAAAGAGTTCTTATTTCCAACCCTCGCTGATTCCCAGTGCCGGCTATTTTAGGGCGGGCAAGCTATCCCTATAAACATTCAATAATCATTCAATCACACCAAATAGGAGGGAAAAACTTGAGGTATTTTTAATTTTCAGCAAATCACGACATAATACAACAGTCATCCACTAGTAACTCTGGAAACATGTCCTGGAAGAATGGAAAATATCATATTGATTATCTGAATGCTCTTTCTTATAACTTGGATAATTCGGTAACAACGGATTTAAAAAATATAACTCACACACCAGATTCAGATCACTGGAATGAGACAGAAGTTTGATGTATGCGCCCCCACAATCAATGCCATCCTGAAAATTCACCTCATACCTGAAGGAAAATATAAAGAAATAGGCAGATGAGAAGCAGGAAAAAATACTATACAGCAGTGATCCCTGTCCAGCGGCTCAAGAAAAGGGGCAGCTTGAGGTCAAACCTGTCACATAGGAATGTTGTGGGCCCATGCTAAAAATGAATTTATAGGAAGGCTCAATAATTAAAATGATCTGTAAAATAAAAGACCCCAACTGGCGGCTTTCCAGTCGTAGCTACCAGGTTATTTTGAGAGTTGTGGTACTATAGAAGCTCTAGAGTCACAGGTTGGAGATTACTGTTGTACATGTCACATGGCCATTTTGTTTCAGTTTGGATCATAGGGAGTCTGTCAGCACAAAAGAACTGTCCTAGCCTGGCACAGTCATACAAGGATCAAACGTATTAAAGATTTTATGCTTTAACATAAAAATATACAGTGCTTACAATAAAAGATATAAAAAGGTAAAAATAACACGACACACAAATATGCAAAGAAGTTATAAAATAAAGAGGGAGAAATAACAGAAATACCAATTGTTCTTCTGTTCCCTTGCGGGAAGGACAAAATTAATTATGGGTCACAAGCAGAATCTGCAGCTTCCACATGTGAACAACTTCTTTTGTGTGCCACCCAGCTTTTTATAGTCCTCTACCATAGGCTCATATTTCCAGGATCACCTGGATTGGACTATTTAAAAATTGCTGGCCTGTGAGTGGACGATGGGCTAATTTAGGGCCTTGCATTTTAACTATACTGTGTCTCTCCCCACTCCTCTCTATACTGTAAATAGGAAATATCCTGCCCAGTTACAGATTATTTGGTAGCTCCTTTTGGAGCTCCACGTCCAGGACCCTAGGTGCCATGTTTCACAATTCTCAGTATTCTTACAGGAGACACCCCCTGTAATTCTGAGTTCTTGCAATAAAAGTAGGCAGATGTGATCTCCTTTGCATAGAGAAACGTGGATGCAGCCTTAACTAGCTATTTTACTGATATTATAATTTCCCTTTTAATTATGTTTCCTTCACATGTATATACCAGGATTGGGACATGATGAGAGACATTTACCAGGATGGAGGATATATATACATACCAGGATGGGGGGGAGGGGCCTGTTCCAAATCATACAAAGAGACCCATTGGATTCTAATTATGCCACTGTCCAACGGTGTATCAAGCATGTGCGCTTGGTTTGAACAGTCATTTTGCACTGACAGATACGATTTACAGAGGTTTTGCACTTATAAACACGTGAACGATGGAGAACATTTACTGCCCATTTTATCTCCATCTGAAGACCAAACAAGCCTGAGCATGGCTGGATGCTAAGGACATGCTACCAACAATCCCATTAAAAGGCTGTAGTTAATTGACATATTCCTGGTAGCCAATACGTCTGAAATGACAAAACTGGATAGCAATGCCCTCACAGGTGACAACATAAAAAGCAGCGATGGAGCCATGCTGTTCCCATCTTCGTCAGTATTATTAATTGCTGATTGTGAACAACAAAATCATAAACTATTTTGAAACCATTCAAAAAACAAAACCATTTCTTCTAGATCTTCAGACAGAAATCCACAGGACATGCTTAACATATCATGGCCAGCTTCACTTGTTATCCTATTGACAGCCGCAGAGCTTATTTCTATCTACAAGATGATAAAATGACACTCACTGGACAATTAGAGGTTTGCTTTCAAACACAAAAGGCTTCTGAAGCTTTGCTGAGATGGCATGGTGACGTGCTGTGGACTTCAGGACAAGCCCCAGGTCTCCAGACAACTTGTTTTCCTTCAGTTCTTCTACTTTCCATTCACCTTAAACATAAATAGGTTAGATGCAAAGTTACGTTTCGTAGTGTATTTGACTACGGGATGTATACATCACAGTAAAAATACTGATAACCAATCATCAAACAACTCTTATGGTGCCAGAGCTATTAGTAAATGTGTCACATGCACACTGAGTACAAAGAGATATGTATACACTGTACATCAGCAAGGTCTGCAAAGATTGTAAAAGTTGTTAAAAGGGTTATCCAGGCCTGGGGTTTAAAGGTACCGTCACACTGAACGATATCGCTAGCGATCCGTGACGTTGCAGCGTCCTGGCTAGCAATATCTTTCAGTGTGACAGGCAGCAGCGATCAGGATCCTGCTGTGATATCGTTGGTCGCTGCAGAAAGTCCAGCACTTTATTTTGTCGCTGGACCTCCTGCAGACATCGCTGAATCGGCGATGTCTTCACTGGTAACCAGGGTAAACATCGGGTTACTAAGCGCAGGGCCGCGCTTAGTAACCCGATGTCTACCCTGGTTACCAGCGTAAAAGTTAAAAAAAACAAACTACATACTTACCTTCCGCTGTCTGTCCCCGGCGCTCTGCTTCTCTGCACTGGCTGTGAGCGCCGGCCAGCCGAAAAGCACAGCGGTGACGTCACCGCTCTGCTTTCCGGCCACTGTGCTCACAGTCAGTGCAGGAAAGCACAGCGCCGGGGACAGACAGCGGTAGGTAAGTATGTAGTGTTTGTTTTTTTTACTTTTACGATGGTAACCAAGGTAAACATCGGGTTACTAAGCGTGGCCCTGCGCTTAGTAACCCGATGTTTACCCTGGTTACCGGCATCGTTGGTCGCTGGAGAGCTGTCTGTGTGACAGCTCTCCAGCGACCAAACAGCGACGCTGCAATGATCGACATCGTTGTCGGTATCGCTGCAGCGTCGCTCAGTGTGAAGGTACCTTAATGAATCCTCACAGCTCGCACACTGCATCCTATCCTATCAGGATTATCTGCTGCCGTCACATGAGCACAAGTCACAATGTGTATACATGTGGTCATGTGACTGGACTCGTTTAGTTGGAATGTGGCAGGAAGTATGCAAATCGAATACTTGCGGTCATGTGCCCGCCACTCCTAGCGCTGGCCCTGGAGAATCCGGAAAACGCACTGTGATGATTCACAAGCCTGCAGTCACATAGATTGACTACAGATTTGAACCCCAAAGCTGGACAACTCCTTTAAGGGCACAACTGGGTTAGTAATGAATTTTACCTAAAGTCCTGATACTGACCCAGTCTATACTGGTATTATCTTAGGCCTCATTCACATATCCTGATATTTCCCGTATTGGAAAAACAGTAACTGTGTTATCTGTGTCCGTATGTAAATGTGCGTCAGTTATGTGACATCCGTGTGCCTTCTGTGTGCACGTGTGTGTCGTACGTGTGCACCATCAGTGTGACATGTACCAGAATAAAATGCAGAAGAGAAATGACAGATGTTTAGGTGTTAAAGATGTGCAAAGCTACAGATAGATTTGGGGTAAATAGTCCAGCCTTCCCTGAATCCGCCCTGGGTGACTATTATCGATGACGATCATCAGAGTTGCTGAGTCTCGGCGGCTCTGATGAGCGATATCACGTCACTGCTGGTTCAGAGCTGTGAAGTCAGTACTCAGCGACTGTTAATAGATATGTGGGGATGCGCACACCACTTTTTCAGATATGATGGATTCATTAAAAGGTGTGTTCATGACTAGGGGCCATCAACTGCAAAACCAAATCTACTATATAATTGTCTAAGGGTCACTTTCGTCTTTCTGTCTGTCCCTCTGTCTGTCTTTCTGTCTGTCACGGATATTCATTGGTCGCAGGCTCTGTCTGTCATGGAATCCAAGTCGCTGATTGGTCGTGGCAAAACGCCCACGACCATTGCCACGACCAATCAGCGACGGCCACAGTCCGACTGCAATATGGCCGCTCTTTCCTCCCCGCAGTCAGTGCCCGCTCCATACTCCCCTCCAGTCATCGAGTCAGCCCTCACACAGGGTTAATGCCAGCGTTACCGGAGCACGGTTACGCAGCTATTAACCCTGTGTGACCAACTTTTTACTACTGATGCGTATGCAGCATCAATAGTAAAAAGATCTAATGTTACAAATAAGAATAATAAAAAAAAAAAAGGTTATTCTCACCCTCCGACGTGGCGCGGTGTCCTCGGCATTGCAAGCGGCAGGTTCCGGTGCTAAGGATGCTATGCGAGTCATGTGACCGCGACGTCATCACAGGTCCTGCGCTCATCCAACCCTGGGACTGGAAGCTGCCGTGTGCACCGCACACAGGCGACAGGACTACAAGGGGCCCTCGGAAGGTGAGTATATGTCTATTTTTTATTTTTTAACCTGTTACATACGTAGCTGGGCAATATACTACGTGACTGGCCAATATACTTCGTGTCTGTGCTGTATACTACGTGGCTCTGTGCTGTATACTACGTTGCTGTGCAATATACTACGTGGCTGGGCAATATACCACGTCACTGGGCAATATACTACGTGACTGGGCAATATACTACGTGGCTGGGCAATATACTACGTGGCTGGGCAATATACTACGTGGCTGGGCAATATACTACGTGGCTGGGCAATATACTACGTGGCTGGGCAATATACTACGTGGCTGGGCAATATACTACATGACTGGGCAATATACTACGTAGCTGGGCAATATACTACGTAGCTGGCCAATATACTACGTGGACATACATATTCTAGAATACCCGATGCGTTAGAATCGGGCCACCATCTAGTAGTATATATTGTTCTACTGCAGCTAAGCAAAATTTTCAAAGTTGGACATGAGGTGCACTGGGAGGCATCTTGGTCGCTGCGGGATCCCCTTACTAGTGCAGTGTTGCATTAGGTACCTATTAAGAAGTTTGTTGTGACATGACAGTGAGCTTATTAATTCTGATCAAAATGTTAACTAAAGAACCTTGTGTTCAATTACGGACTTTTTGCTTAGCAGATCACTGCATCATATTTGGACTTGTGACCCAAGTGTTTTCCTACAATTATGAAATATTGCCACAGTCAATAGTGCACACACACATGTATGATCGGTAACACAAAGGAACCAGATTGTTAAATTAGCATTTGAAGCCATTGAAGCTAAAGAGTGACCCCAGATGATCATACTCAGTGTTATGAATGAACACATATGAGAAGCATAACTGTCATATCTCAGCTGCCACATTGGGGCTCACACCACTCCATACATAAGGAATTACACCACCTGAATATTTCTTACCATCATATTTAGCAATGTCTTCATCAGCATCTTCTTTCATGGTTTTGGAGAGGACCCACCTGAATTTAAAGACAGTTCAAATTAAGATTTGTAATGTGCCACACAATATACTGTTTATTAAAATGAACCTACCATTTTCTATTTTTGCAATTAAGGCAAATTCAGCTTTATCAATGAAGTGATTTACAATCTGCTGATCCTGTTGGATGTTGGAAAATATTTGAGAATAAGGAAAGGCTAATCCAAAGGCCAATGGAAAGTTTGGCTACACCACCCAGGATTGGTGATCAATTAACTAGCCAGAATAGTGAGAAATGAGCTAGACTTCTACATGGCCTCTAAGGTCTTGTTTGTGAGCGTAATATGTTTAAGATGCATATGTATCCTATATCACATCTGCTGATTCTGTGAAATCTCTATAAGGGTTCCCTATAAGCAGTAGCGTAGCTACTGGGGGGGCAGAGGGGGCCGTCGCCCTGTCACATGAAGGGGCCCACTGGGAGCCAGGGCGAGGCCACTTCTGTGACGAGGCAGAACACACACATAGGAGCAAAGCAGTATGTCTGCTCCCGTCTGATGGAGACTCTGCAAGCTGCTAGCACAGTGGCCGGCTGCAGAGTCTCCCTCCTGCAGTGAATGGTATTGCCTGTCTTTTCCTGGGCTGCTGCTCTGAATCTTGACTCTGTGCAGTGTGCACGCTGGGTCCTAGTGCCATTTCACTGACACAGACACTTCCTGGTCCTGCCTGCAAACTTCATCAGTAAGGGTACTTTCACACTAGTGTTTTTTTTAATCCGTCACAATGCGTCGTTTTGCAGAAAAAACGCATCCTGCAAAAGTGCTTGCAGGATGCGTTTTTTCCCCATAGACTTGTATTGACGACGCATTTGCGACGGATTGCCACACTTCGCATCCGTCTTGCGACGGATGCGTCGTGCTTTGGTGGACCGTCGGGAGCAAAAAACGCTACATGTAACGTTTTTTTCTCCTGACGGACGGCTTTTTCCGACCGCGCATGCACGGCAGGAACTCCACCCCCACCTCCCCGCACCTTACAATGGGGCAGCGGATGCGCCAGAAAAATGCATCCGCTGCACCCATTGTGCAATGCAGCAAACGCTAGCGTCGGAATCTCTCCCCGACGCATTGCGACGGGGAGATTCCGACGCTAGTGTGAAAGAAGCCTTAGGCTATGTTCACATTTGCATCTTGCGACACAGCGTCGTCGACGCAACGCATGACGCATTGATAACGCACACAAAAACGCACCATTTTCAACGCATGCATTCAACGGATGCGTCGTACAATGCAGCGTTTTTTGTGCGTTTTTCTGAAAAACGCAGCGCTTTTCGACGCATGCGTTGTCAAACAATGATGTCATTTTTCAACCCAATTTAGTGTCTAGACACTAGATAATACCACCAATGGATAGAAGAGGGTGGGTATAATGGAATTGTAGTATATATACCCCGGCATAGATAAATTCCTACCATTGCGTGTTTTTACAGCATCAAGATGGAGCGTCCCATGGAGAGTATCTACCTCAATATGGAGCTGGATTTTGCCATTGCTATTGCTTACGCTATTGCCTGTCATGAACAAAGGAAAAGAGATAAACAACGGAGAAGGAGTCATCGGCGCTTTTGGCTACACCCTATAGTGGAAGTCCGAGAGAGCCGTGGAGCCTACCATTGTTGTTTGGCGAGTTAAATGACAACCTGGAAAAATATTTTGAGTATACCAGGATGTCTCAAAACAGCTTCCGCTATCTGCTGCATCTGGTGGAAGGAGCCATTTCCAGGCAGGACACGCAGCTCCGTAAATCAATTTCCCCCGAGGAACGTCTGCTGGTGACTCTACGGTACGTAATGTAGCAATTTGAAGGACTTTATATGTTCTGGCCATTTTTTAAATAACCTTTTTTTGTTTTGGGGGGGGTGGGGGGGAGTAATTGAAAATGAAATTTTATTTTATAACAATAATTAAATTAAATTAATTTATTTTTCTTCTTGTCAGTTTCCTGGCTACCGGAGAGACCTTGAGATCACTGCATTTCCAGTTTCGGATTGGAGTATCCACACTTTCGGGTATTATTGCCGACACATGCCGCGCATTGTGGGACAACCTCCGAGAGGAATTTTTACCAATACCAACGACAGCGTTATGGGAGGCCAACGCCCAAAAATTTGAACAACTGTGTTCTTTCCCTAACTGTATTGGAGCAGTGGATGGGAAGCACATTAGGATTACACAGCCTGCAAGAAGTGGATCTCTGTTTTTCAATTACAAAAAATACTTTTCCACCGTGCTCATGGCAATTGCAGGTGCGGACTGCAGGTTTCTCGCCGTGGACATTGGAGCGTTTGGCCGTGCAAATGATTCACGGACATTTAAGGAGTCTGACATGGGCCGAAGATTATATGAGAACAATTTTAATTTCCCCCAGCCACGACCTCTTCCCAACACCGAAGGCCCGGCCATGCCATTTGTTGTGGTTGGGGATGAGGCTTTTCAAATGAGTGCCAACCTACTGAAACCGTACTTCAGTCGGGGCTTGGACCGCACAAAAAGTATTTTTAATTATAGACTGTCCAGGGCCAGAAGAACTGTGGAGTGCGCCTTTGGAATCCTTGTCTCCAAATGGCGGATTTTAGGATCCGCAATAAATTTGAAAATTGAGACAGTGGATGAGGTGGTGAAGGCTTGTGTGGTTCTCCACAATTATATTATTGCTAAAGAGAGTGTCAACGTGGAACTAGATGAACCCATACCAAACCCATTGCCTGATTACCAAGATCATCCTCTGAGGACAACTTTGGAAATTGCTCAGATGAGGGATCAATTTGCTGCATATTTTGTTTCAGATGTTGGCCGTGTTTCATGGCAAGATCAAATGGTTTAATTTAGAAACAGTATTTCATCTTGCTTTTACTAAATTTATTGTGATTATTAAAAAACTAAACACTGTCATGTAAACACTATTGAGTCCATGACATTTTACCAGCCTATGTAATGCTCTTTAAATGTTGTAATGTCCCCTGATTTTCTACTGTGTTGTGTTTTGAAATAAAGTTCTTTATTGTGCCTTTCCGTTTAAAAAAAAAATGCTCCCATATGTTTTTACAAATTAAACAAAAGTTTAAAGAAATCCAATATTCTAGAACCAAATGTGTGTACCACAAAATTTAGTAATGTGAGCACCAGTTCCCAAATTGACTCTGACAAAACAACCAAATTGTTCACAATAGCCGTGTGTTCCATAGTTTTAAAAGAGAACATGATTGGCTCCCACCTTGTCAAGCAATTTAATCTTGCAGACTATTTGCATATGGAACCTGGCTTGACAAGGAGGGAGACGATCATGTTTGCTCATCTCTACTGAGTTAACACTATTGAACCCAGGATGCTGGAATACGTCCAGAGTCAAATAGTGGCGACACTTGGCCACGTGAACATTGCTACCACCTCACCTGACCAATAACCTTAAGGTACCGTTACACTAAACGATTAACCAACGATCCCGACCAGCGATACGACCTGACCGTGATCGTTGTTAAGTCGTCGTGTGGTTGCTGGAGAGCTGTCACACAGACAGCTCTCCAGCGACCAAAAATGACAAAGTCCCCGTGTAACCAGGGTAAACATCGGGTTATTAAGCGCAGGGCCGCACTCACGATGTTTACCCTGTTTACCATTGTAAATGTAACAACAACAAAAAAATACATACTTACATTCCGGTGTCTGCCACGTCCATCGCCGTCAGCTTCCCGCACTGTGCCAGCCCGAAAGCACAGCACAGCGTTGACATCAACGGTGTGCTCTGCTTTTACTTTACGGCCGGGAATGACAGTGAGTCAGTGCGGGAAGATGACGGCGAGGGACGTGGCAAACACCAGAATGTAAGTATGTAGGGTTTTTTTTTTTTTTAGACTTTTTACCCTGGGTAAACACTACAGTGAAGACATCGCTGAATCAGTGTCAAACACGCCGATCCAACGATGACAGCGTGTGATCAGTGACCAAAAAAAGGTCCTGATCATTCGCAGAGACCTACGATCTCCCAGGAGGGGCCTGATCGATGGTCGCTGTCACGCATAACGATTTCGTAAACGATATCGTTGCTACGTCAAAAAAAAACAACAATATCTTTAATGAAATCGTTGTGTGATGGTACCTTTACAGTAGGTTTGAAAATGTATATATTTTTACATCCTCTTTGTGTTTGTAACATCTCATAGTACAATGTGAGACAGCCCTAAAAAATTTACAACTGAAACTTGATAAAATTGTGTTAGACATTGCAGATTTGAGGTGTTACAAACACAAGATTTGTGTACGGCGCACGGTGTGAGTTGGTGCAAACTTTATTTTAGACCAAGAAACTCTGATTTTGTCAACAAAATAACAGTTTTATTAAGGGCGAGTGACACAAAAAGGAAAATGGGTAAAGGTTCTAAGGGGTAGGAACTTCTGCGATTAAGGGGGATTGATATCCACCAGTTTGGGAGTGGGTGGAGGAGAAAGAGGAGGAGGACGAGGAGGAGGAACCACCATATTGCAAGACACTTGACGGTATGCCGACATCTGTCCACCCTGTGGTAGATGGTGGTGATAATGCCAACGCAGGAGGTAAGGGAGGAGGCACGACCAGTGTCCTTGGCACTGTGGACTGGCTCTGGCTACTCCTGCTCCGGCTAGACCCCGGTCGAGTGCTTGGTGTGGTAATTGGAGCAGCCATAGCCACCGTTGATGTTCTGGTTTTTTGCCGTTTTTTTCTCCTCTCTCCCTCTGGGTGTGGTTCAGCTTGGCGTCTTTCTGCCCTTGAAGGCCTGGCAGGAGCAGGACTTTGCGGCTGGGTTCTATGGTGTCGGCGGCGGCGGCCCTCGGAGCTCTGTGTGGGTGCTCTGCAGCAGGAGTCGGAGTCATGCTAGACAGCGATGGTACTCCAGGCATTGTAGTCGCTGACTGCATGACCCGAGCCTGCTGCAGAGCAGTCACGTATGCATTGTTGCAGGCCTGCATAACCGAAATCTGGAGTTCCGGCGTAAGATGTTCCACCATGCCCTTCTCAATGGCACTAAAGAAATGTTTTGCCGGCCTCGAGAGCTCGGATTCCATAGTTTGAAGACGCCGGTCGATATTGGACAGAGCGGTGTCCATTCTATCGCCCAGCGCCTTGAAACAATTCTGGAAGACCGTGCTCAAATGCAAAAATTCGGGCAGTAGCTGCCTGTCCGAGGCCCGCTGACGCTGTCGGGAATACCCGAAGGAAGGAGCGACAGAGGCCTCGGCCAGGGGAACATCTGATGGACCGGCTGCCGGTTCTCCAGATGGTGGTGCATACTGTGGGAAGGCTGTGATGGGTCAGATGGCGATTCACGAAGGACTGCTCCAGAGGGCCGAACAGGCTCGCGGGTGCTGCTGTGTGTTCTGTGAAAACATAAGGAAAACATTAGTATACAAAATATAACATTTCACATTCGCCACCACCTGTGTAAAAGTTAACTTTGCATCACACACTATAAAATTATAATTTTACATAATTGTAAAGGGTTAGTTCCGTCTGTCAGTCGTAACGGTAGTAATTCGCTGATTGAACCGGCCAGCTGCCTGATATGGCTGATGCGACCAATCAGCGCGGGGGACTTGCCTGAATAAAATGGCCACTCCTTACTCCCCGCAGTGAATGGCCGTCGCCCGCATACTTCCTTGTCATCGATAAACACTTACCGGCGGTAACCGTTGCCGCCGTTAAGATGTTAACCAATTTTTAATATTGACACTGCCTATGCCGCATCAATATTAAAAATAGAATACATTTAATTTTTACAAAATTACCATGCTATACTCACCCATGGTTGGCGTTTGTAACGGCCGCCATGGCTTACGCTTATTGTCGGAGCTGCCATGATGTCACGGTCATGTGACCGAGACGTCATCACAGGTCCTCCGATCAGAGCAACCCTGGGAACATAACCTGCCGTGGACTAGAAGGTCTCCCGTGTCTATTATTTTTACTTTTTTTTGGAATCTGTGATAAACCTGGATGGGCAATATACAACGCCATTATGAAATATTGCCCGTGGCTGGCCAATCTACTATGTGTCTGTGTGCTGTATACTACGTACTGGGCAATATAAATGGCTGCGCAATAAACTACGTGGCTGGGAAATATACTACGTGAATATGCATGTTTTCCAATAACCGATGTGTGGGAATAGGTACTAAAATACTTACTTTCGGCTGCCAAGGACCGGTCTCAGGAACTGCAGAATACGGCTGTACTTGTATGTAGAGGTCCTTGACGCAGCAGCACCACTACTGCTGTCCCTCCTTTTTCATGACCCTTTGAAACGGTCCTTCATGGAGCGCCATCTGGTCTTCAATTTTTAGACTGTGGAAAAGTCAAACAAAAAATTAAGGTTGAGAGAAAAATTTTAAATTGATAACGCAACCGTGTGCGATGCCACGAAAGTAGAACACATCACAGACGGTTGTGTATCCTGGCATGATGGGTCAGAGCAGCATTTCGGCAATACTTACCAAATTTATCTTTGTCCGTGGGTGAAGCGCTGTCGAAGCCATCCCACAGCGATTTGGCCACCTCAGCCCACATACGTCGCAACACCACCTGGTCCGCGTGACTAAGTACTAGGTTGTTTGAAAAAAAACGTACTCGCCGTCCTGCCACCACAGCTTGGCCCCGTGGTCGCTGCTCCTGCTGGCTCTGTTCCTCCTGGCTCTGTTCCTCCTCACTTGAAGCCTGGAAAATAGTTTAAAAAAAGTTGAGTGACACGTCTACAAATGACACCGAATATATAAGCAACAGTAGATCATGTACTCACCGGACTCCTCAGCGGTGGGGTGTGGCTCGAGTCGCTGGCCATTGTAAGTAGATGAAATTCTGAAATTAAAAAAAGGTAATTATTTTACTATGCACAATACAGAGGAACATAGGAAAATATCAAAAAAATCCATACATTTACATTACAACCACAACGAACAGTGCACTCATTGTACAATGCCGACTGAACTAGCGCTGAGCAAACAACACTGCCACATTGAAATAAAAAACAATGGCGGAGACGACACAATGCCAGAGTAAACAAAAGCCTAAAGATAACAAAACAAATACACAACAGACCCTATGTAGTAATCCAAAAAGACACAGATTTTTTTGAACAAAATTTTTACAACATTGATTTCCAAAAGGCACAAGAAAAGGCAAACCATACCGCCATACGTTACAATAGAAAAAATATATATATAAAAGAGTACGGCTACATATGAAGCCCTGAAATTCCTCAGAACCTGATTAAAAAAGCAAACATTTCTATTTTAAAAAAAAAAAAAAAAACACACAGTGGAACAAATGCATGCACGGAACAACCCAAACAGCACAATAGATTTCTGAAAAAAAAAATAACAACCCAAAAAAATTAAGGAAAGAAACGTCAATCCTAGATACACCACCATACTTTACAATAAAACCAACATGGCCGGAGACAATGAAACGCCATCATAGAACGCAAGAAATATACATCACAACAGAATAAAAAAACACCCCCCAAAAAAAAATAGAAAAGAAAAGTCAATCCTGGAAAGACCACCATACTTTACAGTAATCAACAAGGCCGGAGACAATGAAACGCCATCCTATACAACTCCATACATCACAACCAGACTAAAAATAAACCAATGTCTTTACACAACCACAGTGCAGAACATAATACACAACTTGCAATAAAACAATTTAAAATTAAAACATGTAGAAAATGCGCAGAATCATTCTATACTACCATACTTTACAATAAAACCAACATGGCCGGAGACAATGAAACGCCATCATATAACGCAATAAATATACATCACAACAGAATAAAAAAACACCCCCCCAAAAAAAAATGAAAAGAGAAGTCAATCCAGGAAAGACCAATAATTTACATCAACAAGGCCGGAGACAATGAAACGCCATCCTATACAACGCCATACATCACAACAAGACTAAAAATACACCAGTGTCTTTACACAACCACAGTGCAGAACATACACAACTTGCAATAAAACAATTTAAAAATAAAACATGTAGAAAATGCGCAGAATCATTCTATACTTACATCTCTTGACAGGAGATGATGAGGTCTGGTATCTTTGGTATGCTGCAGCAAAAGTGACAAACAATCCAAACATTCTTTTTATATATGGGGGATGTTTTTCACTGTCTAGACACTTTTTGTGTAATTTTATTTAACGACGCATGCGTCGCACAACGCATGCACGACGCACGCACTTGCGTCCCGTGCGTTGTCAATTGGTTTCAATGGGGATTGTAATGCAATTACGACGCACGGGCGACACAAGTGCGACGCACGCGTTTTTACAACGCTACAAAACTGCAACATGTATCGTCGCCGGCGCCCCGGTAGGTGCGGCAAAACGACGCATGCGTCGTGCGTTGCACCAAAACGCTTGACAACGCATGTACATGCGTCCCCAATGTTAAAGATAGGGGCGCATGACGCATGCGTCGTTATGCGTCGACGACGCTGCGTCGTAAGACGCAAATGTGAACGTAGCTTAAGTGGGGCTGGAACTTATTAGCTTTACTAAATTCAGGTATGTCACTGTGAGGTGAATGTGAGACCATTGGGGTATTGTGGGCGCTGAAAGTAGGTGAGGGAGGACAGGGTTGGGGGGGGAAATGTGAGACCATGGAGGTATTGTGGAAGAGGGGAGACAGGGCACTGGGGGGTGAATGTGAGGCAATGGGGGTATTGTAGGGGCTGAAAGTAGGTGAGGGAGGACAGGGTACTGGGGGGTGAATGTGAGACCATGGAGGTATTGTGGGGGAGGGGAGACAGGGTACTGGGGGGTGAATGTGAGGCAATGGGGATATTGTGGGGGAGGGGAGAAAGGGTACTGGGGGGTGAATGTGACCATGGGGGTATTGTGGAAGAGGGGAGACAGGGCACTGGGGGGTGAATGTGAGACCACGGGGGTATTGTGGGGGAGGGGAGACAGGCCACTGGAGGGTGAATGTGAGACCATGGGGGTGTTGTGGGTGAGGTGTGGACAGGGCACTGAGGGGGTGGATGTGAGATGATGGGGGTATTGTTGAGGCTGAAATGGGGGAGGGGGACAGGGCACTGGGGGCTGAATATTATGTTTTGTTATGTTATTTTATTATATGTACTCCACATGTAATATTTACTGTCGGGGGGGGTTGGGGGCTTTTCATACGTACCACTTGGGTCTTTTATGAGTATTAGTATAAGAAGCCCCATACAGTAACCAAGCGCTGCATCACATTTACAGCACCACTCTAGTATTTTTTTTTATTTCACTGCTGGAGCGGAGCTGAAAATCCAAGTCCCCTGCCCCCTGTCTAATACTCACCTTCAGGGGTTTTCATCGGTTTTCACCTCAGCTCCGTCTCCTGCAGTGTTTCATGGAGCGGTACAGAGGTCACTAATCATGTAAGTCTATGGGAGCCTCGTTCTGGTATGTTCCTTGCTCTCATAGTCTTACATTGAGCGATGTGACATAGCTTCTCACTTCTGGCCAGTCAGAACCTACGCTCACAAGTTTGAGCCGCCACACTGCAGCAGTGCCACAAAATAGTGCGCTTAAAGCACCATTCCAGCGGTAGAAAAAAAAAACCATGCTAGAGAGGTGCTTTAATAATTTAATAATAAGCAATTTTTTACTATAAAGTTGATAAAGGCTTGGAATAAATGTCTGCAGTCACTTTATATGACTGCAGACTGCCAAATCATGATCGTGAGCTGCGGGCCCATCATATTGTGTATAAGGGAGCTGCGGGCCCATCATACTGTGTGTAAGTGAGATGCGGGCCAATCATACTGTGTATAAGGGAACTGCGGGCCCTTCATACTGTGTATAGGGGAGCTGCGGGCCAATCATACTGTGTATAGGGGAGCTGCGGACCCATCATACTATGTATAAGGGAGCTGCGGGCCCATCATACTGTGTATAAGGGAGCTGCGGGCCCATCATACTGTGTATAAGGGAGCTGTGGCCCCATCATACTGTGTATAAGGAAGCTCTGGCCCCATCATACTGTGTATAAGGAAGCTGTGGCCCCATCATATTGTGTATAAGGGAGCTGCGGGCCCATGATACTGTGTATAATGAAGCTGCGGGCCAATCATACTGTGTATACGGGAGCTGCAGGCCCATCATACTGTGTATAAGGGAGCTACGGGCCCATCATACTGTGTATAAGGGAGCTGTGGGCCAATCATACTGTGTATTGGGGAGCTGCGGGCCCATAATACTGTGTATAAGGGAGCTGCGGGCCAATCATACTGTGTATACGGGAGCTGCGGGCCAATCATACTGTGTATACAGGAGCTGCGGGCCAATCATACTGTGTATAAGGGAGCTGCTGGCCAATCATACTGTGTATAAGGGAGATGTCGACCCACCACTTTGTATAGTGAACTGTGAAGGCATTAAATTGTGCATATGGGAGCTGTTGGCCCATTACACTGTATATAGTGGGGCTCTGGGGGTCATATTTTCTATAGTGGAGCTCTGTCAGCATTATACTGTGTAAAGGGGAGCATTGGGCTTATACTTTCTATACGGCAGCAGTGGGAACATCATACGGTGTATAGGGGAGTTGTAGAATCATAATTTGTATAGGGGAGCTGTGGGGGCCTTATACTGTGTATAGGGGAGCTGTAGGGGCCTTATACTGTGTATATGAAAGCTTTGAGCTCACCATACTGTGTATAATGGAGCAGTACATGGGGGAACTTAGGGGACATTATTAAATGTTAAGTGGGCACTTAAGCATTATTGTTATAGGGGCACTCAGAGTATTGTGACCATCAAAGTTGCATATGGGGTATTATTACTTTCTAGGTCAAAAATGTGGAGGGCACTAGCAAAGGGCATTAATATTTTCTAGGAGGCAATTTTACTCTCTAGAGAGCAAAAAGGAGTCATTATTACTATGTAAGGAGCACAGTGGTGGCATTACTATGTGGGGTGGTAAGAGGAGCGCGTTATTGTACCACACAGTAGGTGCAGTAATAGGGAGACATACGGCAGCAGCGGCTCAGTATTGGGATATCAGCAGGATGAGGAGTTTGTGCAGATTGGGGAAAGATGGGGACAGTGCAGGAAATGTGAGGAGTCAGATGTGTTGTTGTCATGTCAGTGTGGGCCAGATGGAAAAGATGGGAAAGTGAATGACTGAGGAGAATTGCTTGCCTGAGGAGGTGGTGATGGCGAACTCAGTCGAGGGGTTCAAGAGAGGCCTGGATGTCTTCCTGGAGCAGAACAATATTGTATCATACAATTATTAGGTTCTGTAGAAGGACATAGATCTGGGGATTTATTATGATGGAATATAGGCTGAACTGGATGGACAAATGTCTTTTTTTGGCCTTACTAACTATGTATGTTACTATGACTCCATCAGAGAAAACGTCAGCTGTAAGTCTCCATCTATGACTGTAGTGTAATCTCTTATATGCTCTGCAGAACTGGTATCTACCACTATATGGTCACAATATGGCAGTAAAATCAATGTTTGTTTTTGTATATAGATTTATTTTCAATAACAGCGCTGTCATATTCTGAGGTTCCACTATATTCACAATTAGAGTGCGCAACCGTAGTTGTAATCAGGGTTAGCTGGTTAGGGGCCCACTCAGGTGTTTCGCCCCCCCCCTAAGGTGAAACCCTAGCTACGCCTCTGCCTATAAGATTCGAGCAATAAGAACATATCCCCTTAAAAGGGTTTTCTGGTGAAAAGAGTATGGGTGGACCAAACACTGGGACATGAACTTTTTCCCCAGTTAGGATGGAGCAACACTTCATTCATTCTCTAGAGAGCTTCTGAGCACTGTGCCTGGCTGTTTACAGCAGCCCCATAGAGAATGAATGGTTAGGCTGCTCCATTTTTTTTAACAAGGATCCCCGATGGGGATAAAAATTCCCCGTTCTGATGATTGGCACGGGTCCCAGCGGTGAGACATCCACTGATCAGCAAGTCGTCATCTATCCTGTGGACAGGTGATGACTTGTTTTCACTGGACAACCACTTCAATACTGTATGTAAAGAAATATGTCATGGCTTTGTTTTTGTAATTAGACTTTTTGGAAATGTGGGAAGTGACCAGTGCTTGGAATAAAGAGAAAAAAAGAAACTCCATACACATATTGCTCCAGGTATTTTTAAAACATTACTACAGCACTGAGGGCATAAGTGCTATTTACTGACACACGGTGGCTCAGTGGTTAGCACAGCAGCCTTGCAGTGCTGGAGTCCTGGGTTCAAATTCCACCAAGGACAACATCTGCAAAGAGTTTCTATGTTCTCTCCATGTTTGCGTGGGTTTCCTCCAGGCGCTCCGGTTTCCTCCCACATTCCAAAGACATATTGATAGGGATTTAGATTGTGAGCCCCGTTGGGGACAGCGATGATAATCTCTGTAAAGCGCTGCGGAATATGTTAGCGCTATATAAATATAAAGATTATTATTATTATAATATATACAATGATAGATACAGAAGTAATGATATATACTGTATATACTAAGTAACATACCTATCTAATAATCCATCATCAAACGTCTCAAAGAAGAACACATCACCAGTAGGAACAGGCGTCTGGTACATAACCTAGAATGAATAAAATATCTCTTTAGTGCATATTAATATTAATACAATTAAATATTAATCTGTCACCAAGTTTCTGTTACCTACTCTGAGAGCAGCGAGATGTAGGGGAAGAGACTGATTCTAGCAATGTATCACTTACTGGGCTGCTTGCTGTCATTTTGATAAAAATCACTGTTATATCTGCTGCAGATCAACTAGTTGTCTGAATGCTGAGCTTTGTGTAACCCCGCCGACACCACTGATTGCCAGCTTTCTGCTAAAGTGTACATAGAAAGCTTCCAATTGGTGGTAGAAGCGGGGTTATACAGAGATCATGATATGCTTGACTACTTGGCAGCAGGTTTACTAGTCCTCTAGTCATAATCTCCTGCTGATAAAAAAGTGATTTTCTCAAAACTACAGTATGCAATCCAGTAAGTGACACATCACTGGAATTAGAGTCTCTGTCCCTACATTATGCTGCTCTCAGATTAGCTGGCAAAAACCCGCTGATAGATTCCCTTTAATACAGTGTCAGAGTAGCTAATGGTCTACTGTAAATCACAATGAAAATGTGATAAATAAAATAAATAAAATATTAGACGCATAACCTAGTTGCCAGCAAGTACCCAGAATAGAGAATGGTCCGATCCAGCAGAAGGGCAGTGTACTATATGTAT
This sequence comes from Ranitomeya imitator, assembly GCF_032444005.1. Lineage (NCBI taxonomy): Eukaryota > Metazoa > Chordata > Amphibia > Anura > Dendrobatidae > Ranitomeya > Ranitomeya imitator. The sequence continues at coordinate 1,017,074,649 of NC_091282.1, forward strand.
AGCTAGTGGTCGGATGAAGCAATGTGTTCTCAATAGTGTTGAGCGATACCTTCTGATATCAAGAAGTATCGGTATCGGATTGGCCGATATCCAAAAATATCGGATATCACCGATACCGATACCCGATACCAAAGCAAGTCAATGGGACACAAATATCGGAAAGTAAATAAACCCTTTCTGTCCTTCTACATCCTGTTCCGGAGGGGGGAAGATTGTGGGCGGTGCGTGGGCGGACACTGTGCGTGTCTGTGTGTGCGGGCGGGGTCTGTGCGGGCCTGCCGGGGATCTGTACAGCCGTCTCGGGGGTCTGTGCGGGCCTGCCGGGGCTCTGTGCGGGCCTGCCGGGGCTCTGTGCGGCCTGCCGGGGCTCTGTGCGTGTGTGCAGGCATCGTCCAATGGGACTACAAGTGACAGTGACAGTGATTGACACATTAGCCAATGATGGGACAGTAGTAGTCCCATCATCCTGCTAATGTGTTGAATGTAAAAAACAAAGAAAAAAAAACATACATACTACATACATACATACTAGATGCATACTACATACATACTACATACATACATACTACATACAATACATTCATACATTACATACTACATACATACTACATACAATACATTCATACATTACATACTACATACATACTACATACAATACATTCATACATTACATACATATAGACATACAGTACATATAACACAGAGTACATACTCACCATCACTTGTCACTTTGTTCCCCGAAACCAGTGTCATCTGTAAAAAAGATTAAAAGAACAAACAACCAATATACAATATCGTGGGACACTCGTGGATTTCTGCGGACAGGGAATATATTGGTTGTTTGTTATTTTAATCTTTTTTACAGATCACACTGGCTTCGGGGATCAAAGTGACAAGTGATGGTGAGTATGTACTCTATGTTTAATGTACTGTATGTCTGTATGTATGTATTGTATGTAATGTATGAATGTATTGTAGGTAGCATGTATGTTGTATGTATGTTTTATGTATGTAGTATGTATGTAGTATGTTGAAAAATATGTAGTAAGTATGTAGTATGTAGTATGTATGTAATGTATGAATGTATTGTATGTATGTAGTATGTATGTTGTATGTAGTATGTATGTAGTATCTATGTATCTAGTCTTCAATCCAGGTACACTAACAGTTTGGCATTACATTGATGGCTTTACCAGTGGTAAAGCCATTTCTCCAAAGTGTCTCAGAAGCCATTTTTCAACAAGGCAGCACCAGACCACATGATGTTTGTGCTACTGTGAGCAGCCTTCGTGACTTAAGGTACCGTCACACTAAGCGACGCTGCAGCGATACCGACAACGATCCGGATCGCTGCAGCGTCGCTGGAGAGCTGTCACACAGACAGCTCTCTAGCGACCAACAATCCCGAGGTCCCCGGTAACCAGGGTAAACATCGGGTTACTAAGCGCAGGGCCGCGCTTAGTAACCCGATGTTTACCCTGGTTACCATCGTTAAAGTAAAAAAAACAACCACTACATACTTACCTACCGCAGCCGGAAAGCAGAGCGGTGACGTCACCGCTGTGCTTTCCGGCCGCTGTGCTCACAGCCAGAGCAGAGAAGCAGAGCGCCGGGGACAGACAGCGGTAGGTAAGTATGTAGTGGTTGTTTTTTTTACTTTAACGATGGTAACCAGGGTAAACATCGGGTTACTAAGCGCGGCCCTGCGCTTAGTAACCCGATGTTTACCCTGGTTACCAGCGAAGACATCGATGAATCGGCGTCACACACGCCGATTCAGCGATGTCAGCGGGAGATCCAGCGACGAAACAAAGTTCTGGACTTTCTTCCCCGACCAGCGATATCACAGCAGGGGCCTGATCGCTGCTGCCTGTCACACTGGACGATATCGCTGCAACGTCACGGATCGCTAGCGATATCGTCTAGTGTGACGGTACCTTTAAACGTGCTACCATCACCTGCAGCATCTGTAGACTTCATCGCCTTTATCTGGGATGTGATCGGTCAGCAACTGCAAAGTGAGCTGCCAGCAGCGGATATAGATTATTTGCACACCCTAGCATATTTACCGTGGCAGAACATTCTTCAGACAACCAATAATAACCTTATTGATAGCAGCCAGGGCATTTAAAGTGCATATATTTTGGGACATGGTGCTCAAACGCAATAGTGAATAAATGGGATGTTTTGAAAATGTTGTTTACATTTTTTCATAATTTTCATATCATTATTAACCCCTAAGCGACCGCCGATACGCCTTTTAACGGCGGCCGCTAAGGGTACTTAAACCACAGCGCCGTTAATTAACGGCGCTGTGGAAAAAGTCAATAGCGCCCCCCAGAGGCCGATTTTCTCCGGGGTCTCGGCTGCCGGGGGTAGCCGAGACCCCAGAGAACATGATTCGGGGGGTTTTTAACCCACCCCGCATTTGCGATCGCCGGTAATTAACCGTTTACCGGCGATCGCAAAAAAAAAAAAAAAACGCGATCTCTTTTTAATTTCTCTGTCCTCCGATGTGATCGCACATCGGAGGACAGAGAAAAGGGGTCCCAGGTGGCCCCCCAATACTCACCTAGCTCCCCCGATGCTCCTCGTGTCTCCCGATGGGCGCCGCCATCTTCAAAATGGCGGGCGCATGCGCAGTGCGCCCACCGGCCGGCACCGGGAGAATCTTTGGGGTCTCGGCTGCCGGGGGTAGCCGAGACCCCAAAGAGCATGATCGGGGGTCGGTATTACCGACCCCTGTTTTTGTGATCGCCGGTAATTAACTGTTTACCGGCGACCGCAAAGAAAAAAAAGTGTAATTCTATGTCCTCTGATGTGATCGCACATCAGAGGACAGAGAAATAGGGGGATTCGGGGACCCTAGCATATTCACCTAGGTCCCTGGATCCTCTTGCTGCTCCTCCTGGCCGCCGGCAGAAGAAAATGGCGGGCGCATGCCCAGTGCGCCCGCCATCTGTCTCCATCTGCCGGCCGGCAGGAGAACAGCAGTTGGGGCTAAAATTAGGGTTAGGGGTAGGGTTAGGGGTAGGGTTAGGGTTAGGGTTAGGGGTAGGGTTAGGGGTAGGGTTAGGGGTAGGGTTAGGGTTAGGGGTAGGGTTAGGGTTAGGGGTAGGGTTAGGGGTAGGGCTAGGGTTAGGGCTAGGGTTGGGGCTAAATTTAGGGTTAGGGTTGGGGCTAAATTTAGGGTTAGGCTTCTTTCACACTTACGTCGGTACGGGGCCGTCGCAATGCGTCGGCCCGACATACCGACGCACGTTGTGAAAATTGTGCACAACGTGGGCAGCAGCTGTAGTTTTTCAACGCATCCGCTGCCCAATCTATGTCCTGGGGAGGAGGGGGCGGAGTTACGGCCACGCATGCGCGGTCAGAAATGGCGGATGCGACGTACAAAAAAACGTTTCATTGAATGTTTTTTTGTGCCGACGCTCCGCCAAAACACAACTGATCCAGTGCACGACGGACGCGACGTGTGGCCATCCGTCACGATCCGTCGGCAATACAAGTCTATGGGCAAAAAACGCATCCTGCGGGCACATTTGCAGGATCCGTTTTTTGTCCAAAACGACGGATTGCGACGGAATGCCAAACGACGCAAGTGTGAAAGTAGCCTTAGGGCTAGGGTTAGGGTTGGGGCTAAAGTTAGGGCTAGGGTTGGGGCTAAAGTTAGGGTTAGAGCTGGGATTAGGGTTAGGGTTTGGATTAGGGTTGGTATTAGGGTTAGGGTTGGCATTAGGGTTACGCTTGGGATTAGGGTTAGGTTTGGGATTAGGGTTAAGATTAGGGTTGTGATTAGGGGTGTATTGGGATTAGGGTTAGGTTTGAGGTTAGGGTTGAGATTAGGATTAGGGGTGTGTTGGATTTAGGGTTTTGATTAGGGTTATGGTTAGGGTTGACATTAGGGTTGTTTTGGGGTAAGGGTTGTGATTATGGTTAGGGTTAGTGATTAGGATTATGGATCAGGTTGGGATTAGGATTAGGGGTGTGTTGGGGTTAGGGTTGGAGCTAGAATTGGGGGGTTTCAACTGTTTAGGTACATCAGGGGGTCTCCAAACACGACAGCCAATTTTGCGCTCAAAAAGTCAAATGGTGCTCCCTCCCTTCTGAGCTCTGCCGTGCGCCCAAACAGTGGGTTACCCCCACATAACGGGCATCAGCGTACTCGGGATAAATTGGACAACAACTTCTGGGGTCCAATTTCTCTTGTTACCCTTGTGAAAATAAAAACTTGGGGGCTACAATATCTTTTTTGTGAAAAAAAAAATATTTTTTATTTTCACGACTCTGCATTCTAAACTTCTGTGAAGCACTTGGGCATTTAAAGTTCTCACCACACATCTAGATAAGTTCCTTGGGGGGTCTAGTTTCCAAAATGGGGTCACTTGTGGGGGGTTACTACAATTTAGGTATATCAGGGGCTCTACAATCGCAACATAATGCCCACAGACCATTCTATCAAAGTCTGCATTCCAAAAAGGCGCTCCTTCCCTTCCGAGCTCTGCCGTGCGCCCAAACAGTGGTTTACCCCCACATATGGCGCATCAGCGTACTCGGGATAAATTGGACAACAACTATTGCAGTCCAATTTCTCCTGTTACCCTTGTGAAAATAAAAACTTGGGGGCTACAATATCTTTTTTGTGGAAAAAAAAATATTTTTTATTTTCACGACTCTGCATTCTAAACTTCTGTGAAGCACTTGGGCATTCAAAGTTCTCACCACACATCTAGATAAGTTCCTTGGGGGGTCTAGTTTCCAAAATGGGGTCACTTGTGGAGGGTTTCTACTGGTTAGGTACATCAGGGGCTCTGCAAACGCAACATAATACCCGCAGACCATTCTATCAAAGGCTGCATTCCAAAACGGCGCTCCTTCCTTCCGAGCTCTGCCGTGTGCCCAAACAGTGGTTTACCCCCACATATGGGGTACCAGCATACTCAGGACAAATTGGACAACAACTTTTGGGGTCCAATTTCTCTTGTTACCCTTGTGAAAATAAAAACTTGGGGGCTAAAAAATCTTTTTTGTGGAAAAAAAAAATATTTTTTATTTTCACGGCTCTGCATTATAAACTTCTGTGAAGCACTTGGGCATTCAAGGTTCTCACCACACATCTAGATAAGTTCCATGGGGGGTCTAGTTTCCAAAATGGGGTCACTTGTGGGGGATTTCTACTGTTTAGGCACATCAGGGGCTCTCCAAACGCGACATGGTGTCCGATCTCAATTCCAGCCAATTCTACATTGAAAAAGTTAAACGGCACTCTTTCTCTTCCAAGCTCTGCGGTGCGCCCAAACAGTGGTTTACCCCCACATATTGGGTATCGACGTACTCAGGAGAAATTGCACAACAACTTTTGTGGTCTAATTTCTCCTGTTACCCTTGTGAAAATAAAAATTTGTGGGCAAAAAGATCATTTTTGTAGAAAAAATGCAATTTTTTTTTTCATGGCTCTACGTTATAAACTTCTGTGAAGCACATGGGGGTTCAAAGTGCTCGCCACACATCTAGATAAGTTCCTTAAGGGGTCTAGTTTCCAAAATGGTGTCACTTGTGGGGGGTTTCCACTGTTTAGGCACATCAGGGGCTCTCCAAACGCGACATGGCGTCCAATCTCAATTCCAGCCAATTCTACATTGAAAAAGTAAAACGGCACTCCTTCTCTTCCAAGCTCTGCGGTGCGCCCAGTGGTTTACCCTCACATATGGGGTATCGACGTATTCAGGAGAAATCGCACAACAACTTTTGTGGTCTAATTTCTCCTGTTACCCTTGTGAAAATAAGAATTTGTGGGCGAAAAGATCATTTTTGTGTAAACAAAAGCGATTTTTTATCTTCACGGCTCTACGTTATAAACTTCTGTGAAGCACATGGGGGTTCAAAGTGCTCACCACACATCTAGATAAGTTCCTTAAGGGGTCTAGTTTCCAAAATGGTGTCACTTGTGGGGAGTTTCCACTGTTTAGGCACATCAGGGGCTCTCTAAACGTGACATGGCGTCCGAACTCAATTCCAGCCAATTCTGCATTGAAAAAGTCAAACGGCGCTCCTTCACTTCTAAGCTCTGCGGTGCGCCCTAACAGTGGTTTACCCCCACATATGGGGTATTGGCGTATTCAGGAGAAATTGCATAACAAAATTTATGGCTACATTTCTGTTTTTACACTTGTGAAAATAAAAAAAATGGTTCTGAATTAAGATGTTTGCAAAAAAAAGTTAAATGTTCATTTTTTCCTTCCACATTGTTTCAGTTCCTGTGAAGCACGTAAAGGGTTAATAAACTTCTTGAATGTGGTTTTGAGAACCTTGAGGGGTGCAGTTTTTAGAATGGTGTCACACTTCATTATTTTCTCTCATATAGACCCCTCAAAATGACTTCAAATGTGATGTGGTCCCTAAAAAAAAATGGTGTTGTAAAAATGAGAAATTGCTGGTCAACTTTTAACCCTTATAACTCCCTAACAAAAAAAAATTTTGTTTCCAAAATTGTGCTGATGTAAAGTAGACATGTGGGAAATGTTATTTATTAACTATTTTTCGTGACATATCTCTCTGATTTAAGGGCATAAAAATACAAAGTTTGAAAATTGCAAAATTTTAAAAATTTTCGCCATATTTCCATTTTTTTCATAAACAATCGCAAGTAATATCGAAGAAATATTACCACTAACATGAAGTACAATATGTCACGAAAAAACAATCTCAGAATCAGCGGGATCCGTTGAAGCGTTCCAGAGTTATAACCTCATAAAGTGACAGTGGTCAGAATTGCAAAAATTGGCTCGGTCATTAAGTACCAAATTGGCTCTGTCACTAAGGGGTTAATGATGAGCGCAAGTGCTCTCTACTCAAATTTGCCTAGGGTGCTCGGGTATGCACCGAGTATCACGGGTGCTTGAGTGTTATGTTCAAGTCCCCATGGCAGCATGTTTGGACAGCTACAAGACATACGGGAATTGCCCATGTTTGTCAAGCAATCCCTGAATGTTTTTTGGCTGTCTAACAGCTGCGAAACATGCAGTCAGGGGGACTCAAACATGTCACTCGAGCACATGTGATACTCGGTGCATACCCGAGCATCCTAGGAAAACTCGAGTAACAAGCAGTTGCGCTTATCACTAATCATTGAGATGTCTACCCATCCTGTTATTTCCATAATTCCACAAATTTTCCCTCTTGGTAGTACAATTTCAATATTGATGAGTGTTTATACATACAGTGGGTATGGAAAGTATTCTGACCCCTTTAAATTTTTCACTCTTTGTTTCATTGTAGTCATTTGGTTAATTCAAAAAAGTTCATTTTTTTTCTCATTAATGTACACTCTGCACCCCATCTTGACTGAAAAAGAATAGAAATGTAGAAATTTTTGCAAATGTATTAAAAAAGAAAAACCAAAATATCACATGGTCATAAGTATTCAGACCTTTTGCTCAGTATTGAGTAGAAGCACCCTTTTGAGCTAGTACAGCTATGAGTCTTCTTCGGAATGACGCAACAAGTTTTTCACACCTGGATGTGGGGATCCTCTGCCATTCTTCCTTGCAGATCCTCTCCAGTTCCGTCAGGTTGGATGGTGAACATTGGTGGACGGCCATTTTCAGGCCTCTCCAGAGATGCTCAATTGGGTTTAGGTCAGGTCTCTGGCTGGGCTAGTCAAGAATGGTCACAGAGTTGTTCTGACGCCACTCCTTTGTTATTTTAGTGGTGTGCTTAGGGTAATTGTCTTGTTGGAAGGTGAACCTTCGGCCAAGTCAGAGGTCCAGAGCACTCTGGAAGAGGCTTTCATCCAGGATATCTCTGTACTTGGCCGCATTCATGTTATTATTATTATAATACATTTTTATAGCACCATTTTTTCCATGGTGCTTTACATGTGAAAAGGGGGCAAATATAGACAAATACATTAAACATGAGCAAACAACAAGGCACTAAAATGTACAGAAGGATGGAGGACGGTGCCCGCAAGGGCTCACAGTCTGTAGGGGATGGGTGAGGATACACTAGGAGAGGGTAGAGCTGCTTATGTGATGGTTCAGTAGGTTGAGGATCACTGCAGGTTGTAGCCTTGTTGGAAGAGGTGAGTCTTCAAGTTCTTTTTGAAGGTTTTCTATGGTAGACGAGAGTCTAATGTGTTGTGGTAGAGCGTTCCAGAGTATGGGGGAAGCACGGGAGAAGTCTTGTGGGACGAAGAGATGAGAGGGGAGTAGAGAAGGAGATCTTGAGAGGATCGGAGGTTGCATGCATTTAAGTACCGGGAGACCATGTTGCAGATGTATGGGGGAGACAGGTTGTGGATGGCTTTGTGTGTCATAGTAAGGGTTTTGAACTGGAGTCTCTGGGCGATACGAAGCCAGTGAAGGGCTTGGCATAGGGGAGAGGCTGGGGAATAGCGGGGAGACAGGTAGATTAGTCGGGCAGCAGAGTGTATGATGGTTTGGAGTGGTGCCAGAGTGCTAGAGGGGAGGCCAGAGAGTAAGAGGTTGCAGTAGTCAAGACGGGAGATCATAAGGGTGTACACTAGTGTTTTTGTGGTGTCGTGGTCAAGGAATGAGTCGGGAAATATTTTTGAGTTTGAGATGGCAGGAGGAGGCAATGGCTTGGATATGTGGCTTGAAAGAGAGGGCAGAGTCGAGGATCACCCCAAGGCTCTGGGCGCGTGGGACTGGAGAAAGTGAGCAACCATTGACATTGATGGATAGGTCTGGTGGAGGGGTACAGTGAGATGGGGGAAAGATGACGAATTCTGTTTTGTCCATGTTCAGTTTTAGAAAGCGAGCAGAAAAGAAGGCTGAGATAGCAGACAGCCAGTGTGAGTTTTTGGTAAGTAAGGAGGTGAGGTCAGGTCCGGATAGGTAGATCTGCGTGTCATCGGCGTAGAGATGATACTGCATACTGTGGGATTCTATGAGCTGTCCCAGGCCAAAGGTGTATATGGAGAAGAGTAGGGGTCTTAGAACAGAACCTTGAGGAACACCGACAGACAAGGGGCGAAGTGAGGAGGTGGTGTGGGAGAGGGAGACACTGAATGTTCGGTCTGTTAGATATGATGAGATCCAGGATAGGGCCAAGTCTGTGATGCCAAGAGATGAGAGGATCTGTAGCAGAAGAGAGTGGTCCACAGTGTTAAAGGCAGAAGACAGGTCCAGGAGAAGGAGGACAGAGTAGTGTTGCTTGCTCTTGGCAGTTAGTAGGTCATTGGTGACTTTAGTTAGGGCAGTCTCAGTTGAGTGATGGGCTCTGAAGCCAGATTGTAAGCGGTCAAAGAGGGAGCAGAAGGAGAGGTGGGAGGACAGTTCAAGATGGACATGTTGTTCCAGTAGCTTTGAGGCATATGGGAGAAGAGATATTGGACAATAGCTAGACACAGAGAATGGGTCGAGGGAGGGCTTTTTGAGGATGGGTGTGATCTTGGCATGTTTGAAAGATGAGGGGAAGACACCTGTTGTGAGTGAGAGGTTGAAGAAGTGTGTTAGGGTTGGGATGAAGACCGTGGCAAGGTTAGGGATGAGGTGGGACGGGAGCGGGTCAAGCGTGCAAGTGGTGAGGTGTGATCTTGACAGGAGGGTGGAGAGCTGATCTTCTTTCGTGGTGGAGAAGCTGGTTTTGGAGGAACAGGATTGAGCAGCTAAGAGGGGCATTGGGCGCTGTGGGCCAAAGCTTTCTCTGATCGTATCGATCTTCTGTTTAAAGAAAGAGTCAAAGTCTTCAGCAGAAATGAGAGGGGAGGGAGGAGGTGCAGGGGGATAGAGTAGAGAATTGAAAGTGTTGAAAATCTGTTTAGGGTTGTGAGACAGGGAGGATAGGAGAGATGAGAAGTAAGTTTGTTTTGCAGTAGTGAAGCTGGTAAGCCAGGGTTACCTGTTGATTGTACGAGTTTTGCTATGTATGAGCGGGGCGGCCAAATCGAGTGTTGCTGTTATTGTGGTGTTAAAAAAGTGGCAGAATCTGTGTCATGAAGGGAGGCTATGAGGGAGAAGGGACTCAGAGAGTGATTGTAAATTGAGGTGTTGGAGATTTCTGCGAGGGTGAGTGAGTTTGTGGAGTGGGGGTTGCACACTAGGAGAGGAGAGGGAAGAGAATGTCAGTAGGTTGTGGTCAGACAGGGAGAGGGGTGAGTTAGTGAGATTAGTAAGGGAGCAGAGGCGGGAGAAGATGAGGTCCAGCATGTGGCCATCTTTGTGAGTGGCCTCAGAGGACCATTGAGTGAGGCCGAAGGAGGCAGTGAGCGTTAAAAGTTTAGTGGCAGCCGAGGTGGAAGTATCAATGGGGATGTTGAAGTCACCCATGATGATAGTGGGGATGTCAGCAGAGAGGAAATGAAGGAGCCAGGTGGTGAGGTGGTCGAGAAAGGTGGAGATGGATAGTTCTGGGGGGAGGTAGATGAGAGCCAGCTGGAAGTTGGAGGGGGAATAGATGCGGACAGAGTGCACCTCAAACGAGGGCAGAGTAGTGGAGGGTGGTATCGGGATTGAAGTAAAGGAGCAGGTGTCGGACAGGAGCAAGCCAACTCCTCCACCACGTTTGTTGCTGGGGCGAGGGGTGTGAGCGAGGTGGAATACGCCATAGGAAAGCGCAGCTGGAGAGGCTGAGTCAGAGGGGGTGAGCCTGGTTTCAGTGATGCCAAGAAAGGATAGTTTGTTGGTGATGAAGAGGTCATGGAAAAAAGGCAGTTTGTTGCAGACAGAGCGTGCGTTCCATAGTGCTTCAGGTAAGGGCACCGGGGGAGTGGGTGGCTGGATGATTGGTTTGGAAACCGTGTAGAGGATCATGACAGGGGGTTAGAAATGAGTGTGGGGATGTGTTGAGGGGGGCCGGAATTTGGGGATACATCACCAGAAATGAAGAGTAGCAGACAGAGCGTTAGAAGGTGGGAGCAGGATAGGACATGATGCGGCCGTGTGTGTCTGGAGAAAATGGATTTTATGTGGAGGAACAGTTCTGAGGAGAAGGTGAGATGGCTTGGGAGTATTGAGGGAGAAATGAGTCGTTTTTTACTAGGTGGAGGGATTGCAGGAGATTATAGGAAGGAAAGTAGTATCGGGGTGAAAGAGAAAAGAAACCGAAACGTTGTAGTGGTTTGGTATTCTGTTACCTTCCAGTCAATTCCAGTCCAATTCAGTCTAATTCAAAGTAATTAGAAATATGTAGTTTGAAAGACTAGAGTCTGGATCAGACTCCTGGATCTGAATATATCTGCTACTAAGAGGACTCAGCTGTGAGTGGATGTGGAGGTGTGTGGCCAGAACACATGTTTAGAGTTAAACAAAAGGTCATAAGAGTGGGGAGGGGTTAGACTGACCGCTCAGAGGTATGCATGGAAGACACCAGAGAAGTGAAATATATTATGGATCCAAAGTGAAGGGTGAGCACTGCATACCAGAGAAAGCTTAATGCAGTTCACATAGACATTCAGGAGCTAGGCAAAGCTGGAGACATTCAGTGCATACCAGAGAAAGATAAATGCAGTTCACGTAGGCTACTTTCACACTTGCGTCGGTACGGGGCCGTCGCCCGACGTACCGACCGACAGTGTGTTAAATGTAGCACAACGTGGGCAGCGGATGCAGTTTTACAATGCATCCACTGCCCATTACGATGAACGGGGAGGAGGGGGCGGAGTTTCGGCCGCGCATGCGTGGTTGAAAATGGTGGTCACGACGCACAAAAAACGTTACATTGAATGTTTTTTGTGCGTCGCGTCCGCCAAAAACACGTCGCATCCGACGGATGCGATGTGTGGCCATACGTCGCAATGCGTCGCTAATGCAAGTCATTGGAGAAAAAACGCATCCTGCGGGCAACTTTGCAGGATGCGTTTTTTCTCCAAAACGACGCATTGCGACGTACGCCTAACAACGCAAGTGTGAAAGTAGCCATAGATGTCATTCAAAAGTACAGCTCGCCCAGCAAAAAATAAGCCCTCATATGGACATATTTATGGAAAAAGAAAAAAGTTATGGCTCCGGGAAGGAGGGGAGCGAAAAATGAAAAAAAACAAAAATATCATGGGTCATGAAGGGGTTAATGAGAAAAAAATGAATTTTTTTGAATTTACCAAATGGCTGCAATGAAACAGAGTAAAAAATTTAAAGTGGTCTGAATAATTTTCGTACCCACTGCATATTTTTTTTAGCTTTCTAATCAGCAAATTGAACATCAAGAGGAAATCAGAGAGCAGCTGCAGACTTGATTTCCTGCAAATGCTCGATTTGTCCAAAGGCAGGGACCGTGACGCTCACATGTCAGAACAACTGCCCGAGAACATAAGTGTCGACATCGGTGGAATGGTGCTGGCACGGTAGGCGAGTATATGCTTTTTTTAATTTATAGGGGCCAAGTATGGGGTATGAGAAGGGGATATCCACATAGTGGAGAACTTCTTTAATAATCATTATGTGATCACCAGTCAGAATGTTAAGGCTATGTGCACACATTGCAGAATTGCAGCAAAAATTTCCGCAGAATTGCAACTCCCTGCCGTGGGAAATATGCATGCAGAATTGGCATGCATATTTCTGCAAAACACTAGTGTTTTGCAAGTGTAATTAGCTTGCAGAATGCTAGCGTTTTCCAAGCAATCTGTAGCATTGCTTGGAAAACTGATTGACAGGTTGGTCACACTTGTCAAACATAGTGCTTGACAAGTGTGACCAACTTTTTACTATTGATGCTGCCTATGATGGAGCAGGAGGGTCCACGGATGCTGGAGGTACCAGGATGCTTGGGGGACCTCATTTCTCTTTCCTCTGATATGCTAGATCATATCAGAGGAGAGAGAAATGAATGGAAAAGTGTAGTTTTTTTTTTTATTGTGATTGACGCTATTCGGTGAATAACGGTGATCACGTGACTGGGTACAGTAAAAACCGACCCGAATAATGTTCTCTGGAGTCTCAGCTACCCCCAGTAGCCAAGATCCCGGAGATTTTCCAACGCTGGGTGGAGCTATACACTTATTTCTCAGTGCGGTTAAAAGGCGTATCGGTGGTTGTTAAGGAGTTAAACAACTGCTACATTTTTGCCATGCAGCAGTCTTTTCATAGCCTGTTGAGACAGGACAACCATGCTTTGGATGTGCACATAACAACAGTCAATAAATAATAGTGAAGTGTACATTTATTATTATATTTATACTTACCGTATATAGCGCAATAAATTCCACAGCACTTTACAGACATCACCATCACTGTCCCCATCGGGGCTCACAATCTAGACTCCCTGTAGCAATATGTTATATGTTCATGTGGCCTCTAGGGATCTCACTACTTTTATGTGTGTTCTATATTCTTTGTTTGGAACTTGTTGGATGTTGTTGTACTCGGAATTCATGTAATGGAGGTTGAGACATGATGTGAATAAAGAGCCTGGAGATACTCACAGAGTGTGATTTATGACAGGATTCATCAAACAGAACATGGTGGCAGCCGGGCACAGAACCTGCAAATTCTTAGAGCTTATATGAGGCAGGAACTGCACAGATCACTGCAACTGTAAGTACAGATTCCCTGACAGTACAGAAAAATGGAGACTGGTCTGAAGCCCCCTCAGAGACTGGATGTTACTTCATGTAATCTGTCCCAGACTTGGAGACATTGGAAGGAAGGGTTTACACTGTATGTGGATCTGACTGTGGGCCCCACTGATGACAAACGGAAAGTAAAGCTGTTTTATTACCTAATTGGGGAAAATGGCAGAGAATTAGCCCACACCTTGCTCCCAGACACAGACAACCTCCTCCTAGCAGACATTGTGCAGGCATTTGATAAACACTGTGACCCAAAGAAGAATGAGACAGTGGAAAGATATGTTTTTCACAATACATCAGTAGGATGGTGAAAATGTGGACAGATATCTGACAGAGCTGAGGAGACTTGCAGACACATGTGGCTTTGGAGAGATCAGGGACAGTCTAATCAAGGACAGAATGGTGTGTGGCATAAAGGACAGTCATCTCAAAGAAAGATTACTGAGAGAGGAAGGCATGACTTTAGAGAAATGTATGCAAATCTGCAGGGCTGCTGAGCTCACACAGCACAGCCTGAAGATGATGGCAGGCACCAGTGAGAATGATGATGACAAGGTACATGCAGTATCTATGAAAGGAAAGACAGGACCAGACTACCCTATAAACACTGTCCACTGCAAGTATTGTGGGAAAAGACATGAGAGAGACAAAAATGGGGAAACCTGCAGGTCATGTGGCAAGAAGAATCATTCCTCTGTTGTCTGCAGGCAAGGAAGAGGCAAACAGTACAGACAGCTCCACACTGTGACACCAGACACTGACAGTGCAGAGGACATTACATGGCTACAAATGCAGTCTACAACAGAGAAAGTCAATGTAGTCGGGCAGTCAGTAGTGAAGGATGCCAAGCAGCTTTATGCAACATTCTTGTTGGATGAGAAGCCCATTAGATTTCAGCTGGATTGTGGAGCAAGCTGCAATGTAATTTCATTTGATCTGCTAAACAAACAGGTTTCTATTGAGCCAACTGACAAGGTACTGGTGATGTACAACAAAAGTGTTCTGAAACCAATGGGGAAATGTAAGCTAAAAATACGAAACCCATTTAACAGAAAGAGTTATAGAGTTGAATTTACCGTGTTACGGGGTGGTAACCATGTACCATTACTGGGAGTAAAATCAGTTCAGGCAATGGACTTAATAAAAGTACAGTCTCAGAACATTATGTCTGTTGAAGTTGCCCAAGATATACAAAATCCAAAACTAAATGCAGAGCACAACTTGGACATGCAGAAAATAAAAGCAGAGTATGCTGATGTATTTGAAGGTGATGGATGCTTTGAAGGGAAATATAGGCTAGAAATTGACAACACAGTGCAGCCCACCAGATTACCTACAAGAAGAGTGCCTGTAGCGTTAATGCAACCGCTGAAAGTAGAACTGCAAGATCTACAGAGAAGAGGCATGATAGCACCAGTCCATAAGAGCACAGATTGGATCAGCAGTTTGGTCATAGTGCAGAAACCATTGGGCAAGTTAAGAATATGTATTGATCCTAAGCCACTCAACAAGGCGCTGAAACGAAATCATTACCCAATGCCAACATTAGATGATGTTCTACCAGATTTATCAAAGGCTAAAATATTTTCTGTATGTGATGTAAAAAATGGATTCTGGCATGTGGCCCTGACTGAAGATTCAAGTTTATTGACAACATTTTCTTCACCATTTGGACGCTTTAAATGGCTGAAAATGCCCATGGGACTAAAACCTGCTCCAGAGATATTCCAGCAGAAATTGATGCAGGCTTTGGAAGGACTTACTGGAGTGAAGACAATAGCGGATGATATCCTAGTAGTGGGAATCTGCAATCAAGGATCACGATCAGAAGATGATACAATTTTTGGACAGATGCAGAGAAAAAAACAAAGCTGAATTTGGACAAATTCAAATTGAAAATGACAGAAGTGGCCTATATTGGTCATCGACTGACTTCAACTGGGGTCAAAGTGGATCCTGAAAAGGTGAGAGCAATACAAGATTTGCCTACCCCTACTGATGTTTCTGGAGTACAATGATTTTTGGGCACGGTGAATTATCTCTCAAAATTTTGCAGACATCTGTCAGACATGTGTGGGCCACTGAGACAGCTAACCCACAAAGATATGCGCTGGGAATGGACAGAAAGCCAGGAGACTGCTTTCCGAGCAGTAAAGAATGCCATTGCAGATACAGCAACCCTAAAGTATTTCGATCCAGATCGAGAAGTGGTGGTACAATATGATGCTTCGGAAAAAGGCCTTGGAGCCACATTAATGCAGAACAAACAGCCAATTACATTTACAAGCAGAGCCCTTACAACAACAGAGCAGGGATATGCGCAGATTGAGAAGGAACTACTGGCTGTGGGATTTGGGATGGAGAAGTTTCACCAGTACACCTACGGTCGACGGGTAACAGTGCAGTCGGATCACAAACCATTGGAGAGCATTACAAAGAAACCATTACTAAATGCCCCAAAGAGACTACAGCGCATGCTGTTGCGACTTCAGAAATATGATGTGGACATCGGGTACTGTCCAGGAAGAGACTTACTGATTGCAGATACGCTAAGCAGAGCTTACCTTCCTATCACAAATGATGAGGAGGAAGACATTGAAACCATCAATATGTGTAACTACCTTGCAGTGTCAAAAGAAAAGGTCAAGCAAATCCAGACTTTTACAGAGAAGGATAAAAGTCTCCAGAGTTTAAAGACTGTCATCTTGCAGGGCTGGCCAAAATACAAGCAGCATGCTCCGAGGGAAGTCTCACCATTCTTCCACATAAGAGATGAATTGTCAGTGCAGCAAGGAATCATCTTTAAAGGAGACAGGGCTGTTATACCTGAAGTTCTCAGAAGAGGCATATTGAAGACATTGCACTCTTCTCACTTAGGCATGGAAGGATGCCTACGTCGTGCACGAGAATCAGTTTATTGGCCAGGAATGAATGACCACATAAAAAATTACATAGCACAATGTGAAATATGTGCATCCTGCAATGATAAGCAACCAAAGGAGACATTGCAACCTCATGAAATTCCACATAGGCCTTGGTCAAAAATAGGAACAGACTTGTTCACATGGAATGACAAAGAATACCTGATTACAGTGGACTATTTCTCTAACTTCTGGGAGGTTGATTTGGTGCAGGACACAAGGGCGAGAACAGTGATTAAAAAACTCAAGGCCCATTTTGCCAGGTATGGCATTCCAGATATCGTTTTCTCTGACAATGCGGCACAGTTTACGTCGGAAGAATTCAAAACTTTCAGTAAGAAATGGGAATTTGAACACCAGACGTCTTCTCCAAGATATCCTCAGAGTAATGGGAAAGCAGAGTCAGCAGTAAAAACGGCCAAAAGACTCATGCAGAAAGCAAACCAGGCGGGTGCTGATGTATATCTGTCTATACTGGATCATAGAAACACACCCACCCAAGGCCTAGACAGCAGTCCGGCACAGAGGCTCATGAGTAGGCGTACAAAGACACTAGTACCAACTGCGTGTCATCTGTTAGAGCCAAAGCTGCTGGGAAACATCGAAGCTAAATTACAGAAGAATCAAGCTAGGCAAGCTTTCTATTACAATAAATCTGCAAAGGATCTGCCTGAGCTCCAGAGAAATGACAACATTCGGCTGCAGCCAAGCACCACATTTGACAAACACTGGCAAAAGGCAAAGGTTGTCCAGAAACTGGGACCTCGGTCTTACGAAATTCTAACAGACGACGGAAGAAGACTAAGGAGGAATCGAAGATATTTGAAGAAAACGCAAGAAAGAGATGATTCATGGCCTTTTGAACAGTATCCAGACACCCAAGACAACGAGGCAGCAAGTACAAGTCAGGCACCAACAGTGACAGATGACCATCAGGGTGAGGACTCTGGCCAGAGACAGACAATATCAGAAGAACTACCAGATGTACCAAATGTAGAAAGTGACACATCTTATATTACCAGAGCTGGCAGAATTAGCAAAAAGCCGGCGCACCTCAAAGATTATATCTAACTGGACATACTAGGTTAATTTCTAACTTTGTCATAGTATACATTAGTTTAGTATCTTTTATTGTTCCTCTAGTTAAAAGAGAAAGGATGTAGCAATATGTTATATGTTCATGTGGCCTCTAGGGGTCTCACTACTTTTATGTGTGTTCTATATTCTTTGTTTGGAACTTGTTGGATGTTGTTGTACTCGGAATTCATGTAATGGAGGTTGAGACATGATGTGAATAAAGAGCCTGGAGATACTCACAGAGTGTGATTTATGACAGGATTCATCAAACAGAACACTCCCTATCAGTATGTCTTTGGAATATGGGAGGAAACTGGACAACCTGGAGGAAACCCACACAAACATGGGGCAACCATACAAACTCCTTGCAGATGTTGTCCTTGGTGGAACCACTGAGCCACCGTATACACCTTTACTCAAATGGCAATTATTAAGAAGATTTGATCACACTGACATCACATGTTTGCCATACAGTTGGAGACATTTATTTTCCTTTATTTTAGCATGAAAACGTGTACTCAAAAGTTTGCAAAAATGGACAATCTTTTGTTTCACATTTAGCCAATAGTGGCTAATGACTGAGCTATGTTATACATTTGCAAGGGCATCTATGAATTGGACAGAATTCTTGGCAACAAGGATTGGTGACTATTTTGAGTATGCTGTTTTTAGAAAAAGCTGAAGACATGTTTGTTGGTATAAAACAGTACATACAGTATAGACAATATACAGGGCCTACCTCTAAATAACTCCTTTGCTCTTCACTCTGTGCTTCTGTGATGTCTATACTGTCATCCTCATCATCCTCTTCTTTGTCACTGATTTCAGCTGTTGCCAAGCCAAGGAGAAATATGGCAAAACATATCCATCTCCTCCACCTCCAATGGGACTGCATTGTAGGGATCTGAAAGGTGCAAAGATTATTAGCGATATGAGATGTCAGTCAGTCCTGAAAACTGCTGCCATATGGTGTCCTGTCATGTGCATGAATAGGACAGCATGCAATGATGTACATAGTATGTGAGCAGTGGTGACTTACACAGACCAATGCCAGTGATCAGAGAGGAATATGTTACATTTACAAGCGTGATATATAGAAATTACCTACTGATCACTTAATACTAACTCGATTTTGAAAGTAATTATAAAATTACTAGATTGTGGCCCGATTCTAACGCATCCGGTATTCTAGAATATGCATGTCCACGTAGTATATTGCCCAGCCACGTAGTATATTGCCCAGCCATGAAGTATATTGCACAGCCATGTAGTATATTGCCCAGCCACGTAGTATATTGCCCAGCCATGTAGTATATTGCCCAGCCATGTAATATATTGCCCAGCCACTTAGTATATTGCCCAGCCACATAGTATATTGCCCAGCCACGTAGTATATTGCCCAGCCACATAGTATATTGCACAGCCCAGGTCGTTCTCGCGCAGAGCCTGTGATGACGTCACGGTCACATGACCGTGACGTCATGGCAGGTCCTTCTCGCGCAGGGCCTGTGATGACGTCGCGGTCACATGACCGTGACGTCATGGCAGGTCCTTCTCCCATACCACCGGTACCTGCTGCTTGCATGGAGCTGTCACCGAAGCGTAGCCAGGAGCGGGAAAGGCAGCAGATGGTGAGTATATAATGATTTTTTATTTTTTTTATTATTTTTAACATTAGATGTTTTTACTATTGACGCTGCATAGGCAACATCAATAGTAAAAACTTGGCCACACAGGGTTAATAGTGGGTAACGGAGTGAGTTACCCGCGGCATAACGTGGTCCGTTACCGCTGGCACTAACCCTGTGTGAGCGGTGAATGCGGGGAGTATGGAGTGGGCGCCGACTGCAGGGGAGTAGGGAGGGACTAATCGGACTGTGGCCATCACTGATTGGTCGCGGCAGCCATAACAAGCAGCTGGCGAGACCAATCAGCAACTTAGATTCCATGACAGATAGAGGCCGCGACCAATGAATATCCGTGACAGACAGAAGGACAGACAGACGGAAGCGACCCTTAGACAATTATATAGTAGATTCTATGCCAAGTTCCAATAAAGTTTCACACAAAAATATAGCCCAGCACTGTCTTAGACTTGGTGACACACAAACTACCGTATATCCTTGGCATGAACAGACCTTGTGTAATAGTCCACAAAGCTTACAGCTACCATGAGTCCTGTGCCATGCCAACAGTAAGGCTATTTGCACACGTTGCACATGTAAGCCGCGGGCGCCGATGCACGCATAGTGGACATGGGATTTCTTCAAATTTCATCCACTGTGCTGAAACATCTGGTCACTGCGGGTTGAATGCTGCGAATGTACGTAGTGTCCAACCTGCAGGGGAACATACCCTCAGAAATCTGCGTGAAATGCAATGTCTGTTTGTTTTTTTTAAAAATGGGCGTGGGCTCCCGCGTAATTTTAATAACCAGCAGAGGGAAAGCCTACGGCTGAGGGTAGATGTTAATATTCTGGGAAGGAGCCAATAGCCATGAAGATTTCCAGGCTATTAATATCAGCTCACAACTATTTGCTTAGCCTTTACTGACTAATTTACAAGGGAACCCCAGAAAGAAATTTACATGGGGTCCCCCTATAAATGGAACCAGCAAAGACTAGGCAGACAGCTGCGGTCTGATATTAATAGCCTGGGAAGGGGACATGGATATTGGCCCCCCAGGCTAAATACATCAGCTCTCAGCTGTCCCAGAAAAGGCACATCGCTAAGATGTGCCAATTCAGGCATTTAGCCTCGCTCCTCCCACTTTCCCTGTAGCGGTGCAAAGCGGGGTTCATATTTGTGGGGTTGATGTCACCTTTGTATTGTCAGGTGACATCAAGCCCACAGTTTAGTAATGGAAAAGTGTCTATAAGACAGCTATCCATTTCTATTCCTATATGTACATGGTAAATAAAGACACAGCCAGAATAAAATCCTTTACTTGAAGTAATCACACAGACTCCTTTATTAAATCTTAATTTACCATACTTACTGAATGTTTAATCCCCAACGCCCTCGTCTCCTGCAACAAAAATAAAATGATAAAACAACATATAAAACTCCCTGTCCGCCATCGTCCATTATCAAGTGTTCCACGACGATCTCACGTGTAGAACTTTCACATCGGAAGACATGACTGCTCTACCCGGCCTCCGGCGATACACTGACAGGAGATAATCGCTCCCGTAGTGTATCACTGGGAGTTCACTGGAGTTCATCTGCTCCGGTGCTGTCACTTACGGCACCGCAGCGTGGGAAAGTTCTCACACAGCGGTAGTGCCGTAAGTGACAGCACCAGAGTTGATCAGCTGATAACACTGCGGGAGCGTTTAGCTCCTGTCAGTGTATCACCGGAGGCCGGGTAGAGAGGTCACATCTCCCGATGTGACTGTTCTACACGTGAGATCGTTCTGGGACAATCTGGATTACCCGGACTACGGCAGACAGGGAGCATATGTTGGTTTATTATTTTACATTATTTCTAGGAGACGAGGGCGTAGATGATTTGGTGTGAGGGAAGCAAAAAACGAAAACGCAAAAACGAAAAAGGCCTGTGGCGTGAAGGGGTTAAATGCTTATAATTGTACTTCACTAACCAAAGAATTATCTGACTAAGGGCTAGCTCACACTGACGTATAACACAACCGAGTGCTATGTGATGTTATATCAGATAGCACTAGGCCCAAAGGTATACTATGGGGGCAGTGCAGATCTGCAATATTTTTCTCATACCAATTCGGATGAGAAAATTTTCTCAGCATAATGCAAGTGGATATGTAAGTCTATGGGTGTGTGTAAAACATTAGTCTGCACTCATCCGAGTGCAGACCGATGTAAGAGCGCAAAGGCTATATTCACACTTTGCGGATTTTGCTGCGGATCCGCAGCGGATTTGACCGCTGCGGATCTGCAGCAGTTTCCCATGAGTTTACAGTACAATGTAAACCTATGGGAAACAAAAAACGCAGTGCACATGCTGCAGAAAAAAACGCGCGGAAACGCTGCGGTTTACATTCCGCAGCATGTCACTTCTTTTCTGCGGATTTTCACCTGCTCCAATAGGAAACTGCAGATGAAAATCCGCAGAAGAAACTGCAGTAAAAACCGCGATAAATCCGCAGTAAAAACCGCGACGGATTTTCACTGCGGATTTTGGAATTCCACTGCAGAAAAATCCGCAGTGGAATCTGCAAAGTGTGCACATAGCCAAAGACTATGGAGAAGATTGAGAAATGAAGTTCTCCGCACCTGTGCTGTAATTCACTAAGGCTACTTTCACACTGGCGTTTTTTGCAATACGTCGCAATGCGTCATTTATGGCAAAAAACGCATCCTGCAAAGTTGTTTGCAGGATGCGTTTTTGCCCCATAGATTAACATTAGCGACGCATTGCGACGCATTGCCACACGTAGCAACCGTCGTGCGACGGTTGCGTCGTGTTGTGGCGGATCGCCAGGAGCAAAAAACGTTAAATGTAACGTTTTTTGCTGCCGACGGACCGCTTTTTGCGGCCGGAACTCCGCCCCCACCTCACAATAGGGCAGCGGATGCGCCGGAGAAATGCATCCGCTGCACCCGTTGTGCGGCGCATCAAACGCTAGCATCGGAATCGGCATTGCGACGGGCAGATTCCGACGCTAGTGTGAAAGTAGCCTAATGCTAGAGAATTGGATCACACTAAGGTGACACTCGGCTCAAACTCTGACAGAGTTTGAACCGAGTGTCATTAGCATAATTGGCCCAATTTCTCACATGAAAGAATTTGTTCTTCTGTAAGGGAATCCTATATATAAAATACTGAAGGAGCAATCTCTGTGAAAATCAAAATTGTTTCAGTCTCAAAACTTTTGGCCAGTCATGTTGTAAGTGCATGTCAAACTCTAGGCCCGCAGGCCAAATACAGCTCGCCACGCCATTTTATGTGGCCCGTGATGTCAAGAAACAGAAGGACCAGCTCTCCACTTTCCATGTAGAGAGAACCAGTCCTTCTGCATGCACTGCCTGAGAGTTTCTTTTAAAGTTAAATAGCAGTGTTGAGGTTTCCGACAGAGCTCAAAATCCAAGATAGTAACCATCTATGTTGTCAACACAGCCAGAGTGTAGCAGAGAGGGCAGAGCCAACACAGAAAGCTGGTGTTATCTTGGAATATGAGCAGAAGCAGCCAAAGTAAAGGGGGCAGCGCCAGCACAAAGAACAGGTGTCATCTTTGAAACTGAGTGGATGCAGTCAGCCAGCACTTAACAAAGAAGGTGGCAAAGGAAGCAGGTTGAATCTTTAAATCAAAATAGAGGCAGCCAGTACTAAGCAGAGGGGCCAGCAATAGCAAAGAAAATCTTTAAATGCAACTTTAAATGCAATAGCAAAGAAATGATTTTTAAATCAGAATGAAGGTAGCCAGTACTTGACAGAGCAGCGTGAGAAAGAAACAGGGTTCATGTTTGAATGAGAGCATATGCAATCAGTACTTACCATAGGCAGCAGTCCATCTTGGACTCTGAGGTACAGCTCTCTTTGCCCTACAACACAGCGACAGCACTCTTAGCCCTACTACCCAAGATCAGCACTGTTAGCTCTACTACTCAGGGACAGCACTCCTATCCCATCTACCCAGTAACAGCTCTCTTAGCCCTACTACCCAAGGACAGCACTCCTAGCCCTACTACCAAAGAACAGCTCTCTTAGCTCTACTACCCAGGGACAGCTCTCCCAGACCTATGACCCAGGGACAGTTCTCGAAACTCTACTATCCAGGGACAGCACTCTTAGCCCTACTACCCAGGAATAGCTCTCATAGCTCTACTACCCTGGGACAGCACTCTTAGCCCTACTATCCAGGAACAACTCTGCTAGCCCTACAACTCAGGGACAGCACTCCTAGCTCTACTACTCAGGAACAGCTCTTTTAGCTCTACTCCCGAGGAACAGCACTCTTAGCCCTACTACCCAAGATCAGCACTGTTAGCTCTACTACTCAGGGACAGCACTCCTATCCCATCTACCCAGTAGCAGCTCCCTTACCCCTACTATCCAAGAACAACTCTCTTAGCCCTACTATCCAAGAACAGCTCTTTTTGCTCTACTACACAGGGACAGCTCTCCTAGACCTACTACACAGGGACAGCACTCTTAGCCCTACTGCCCAGGAACAGCCATCGTAGCTCTACTACCCAGGGATACCTCTCTTAGCCCTTCTACCAAAGAACAGCTCTCTTAGCCCTACTACCCAAGAACAGCTCTCGTAGCTCTACTACCCAGGGACAGCTCTCCTAGACCTGCTACTTAGGGACAGATCTCCTAGACCTATTACCCAGGGACAGCTCTCATAGCTCTAATACCATGGGACAGCACTCTTAGCCCTACTACCCAGGAACAACTCTGCCAGTCCTACTACCCAGGGAAAGCACTCTTAGCCGTGCTGCCCAGGAAAGCTTTCAAAGCTCTACTACCCTGGAACAGCACTCTTAGCCCTACTGCCCAGGAACAACTCTGCTAGCTCTGCTACCCAGGGACAACACTCTTAGCCCTACTACCTAGGAATAGCTCTCATAGCTATACTACCATGTGACAACACTCTTAGCCCTACTACCAAGAAAAACTCTCTTAGCCCTACTACCCAAGAACAGCTCTCTTAGCCCTATTACCCAAGAACAGCTCTCTTAGCTTTACTACCCAGAGACAGCACTCTTACCCCTACTACCTAGGAATAGCTCTCATAGCTCTACTACCCTGGGACAGCACGCTTAGCTCTACTACCCAGGAACAACTCTGCTACCCCAGCGATCTTACCTCTATTACCCAGGGACAGTTCTTTTATAGCCCTACTACCAGTGACAGCTCTCTTAGCCTTTCTACCCAGGGACAGCTGTCTTATAGCCCCTGACCAGTCAGTGCATTGCAGTCCATTCTCATTTTGTGTTGCATGGATGTCTGCATGAGCCTTTACAATTATAAGCAGCTCTTTGAAGGTTACCATAATGCTGATGTGGCCCTTGGTGAAAAGGAGTTTGATACTCCTGCTGTAATATATACCATCACATATTATTTTGTACATAACATCTGATACGTGTTATACAGTATATCACAAGATTCTAGTCATATATTACATTGTATAATTTGTGTATACTATGCACACAGACATCATATGTTATGTACAAAGATAATATAAGACTGATATCTCATATACTATGACCTGTTCTCTCTTCCTAATGGGATGACTCCAAAGCTACCAGCAACATCAGATCACAGATATCAACTTATTTTATTCAGCTTCCTATGACCTGTATGCCCATATAGACAGCTTAGGAGGGTTTATCCTACTGACAGATTTCCAACACTGATCATCTGCATGCAAGAAATTCTGTGCAAGCAATTTCCTTTTGTAAAAAAAAAATCCTTGCTATTTTTAGAGAATAAAATGAGATTAAAATTATTTTTAACTTTATAAAAGCAAAAATCAAGATTTTAATTTTAGGCAAAACTGCCCAATCCTACACCCTCCAAAAGGATAGCTGATAACTGGCAGATTGGTAAGTGTCTTACTCCTGAAACTCCCACTGATTCCAAGAATGGGGCTCTTACATGCCTTGACTCTATGAGACTACTGTAAATAGTAAGATACAGCCATTTTATTTTAATTATGAGAACAATCCTTTAACCCCTTCTCGACATAGTAGGCATTGGTATGTCATATGCTGGCAGATGGTAGCCATCATCTGAATCTAACTTCCACACATTGAATGGAGCTCCGCTCACGGTTGTTAACCTGTTAAATGCCACTGTCTATCTGTGACAATGGCATTTACAGTGCGCTGGCAGGGAGGCACACTGTTCTATGAACCCATGTGATCATGGGGCGCCTGTGGGTTGCCATGATGGCCAAGGCACTGCTGAGGACCCCTGTGCCTGTCATGATAGTTCTGTGAACGCCAGCTTCTGGCTGGAATTCATATTAGACCATGATTTTTGCTATATAGAGCAACACTGTGGTAAGAAATTAAAAAATACATATATTTGGTATCACTGCATTCATAAAAGTCCAATCTATCAAAATATAAAATAAATTAATTCAATCGGAAAATGCAGTAACGACAAAAAAAAATCAAAACGCCTGAATTTCATTTTTGTGTGCCGCCCGTGTGCCAACTGGGTACACGGACCGTGCAGGAGACAGCGCTACAAGTAAGCGCTGTCCTCTGCATTTGGTGCTGAAGCCGCCATTCATATCTTCTCTCCAGCAGCATTCGCTAGAGAGAAGATATGAAAAATCCTTTTTTTTTTCGTGTTTAAAATAAAGATCCCTGTCCCCACCCCCCTCCCACCCCCTGTGCACCCAGCCGCTGTTACTAAAATACTCACCCGGCTCCCTCGCAGCGTCCTCTCCGCGCTGCACCTTCTCCTGTATGAGCGGCCACGTGGTGCCGCCCATTACAGTCATGAATATGCGGCTCCACCCCTATGGGAGGTGGAGCCGCATATTCATGACTAATGGGCGGCACCACGTGACCGCTCATACAGGAGAAGCTGGCGCTGAGAGGACGTGCGAGGGAGCTGGGTGAGTATTTTAGCAACTGCGGGCGGGCGCACAGGGGGTGGGAGGGGTTAGGGGACAGGGATCTTTATTTTAAACACGAAAAAAAAGAAAAAAGGATTTTTCTCTATCCCCATGATGGCACCACGGAGAGGGGTCCGCCCCCAGTGACAGGAAACCTACAGGTGAAAAAGGGCGTACCTCTCTCCCACATCAGTTGGTTTCCTGTCCCTGACGGGGAACCTACAGCACGTACCTGAAGGATTCGTCGTGGGATTCCAGGGAGCTAGTCCGGTCGGTTCCTGACAGGGGGCGCCCTGTCACGGCTGGATCAAGCAGGTTTTCTCCCCCCTTTTCTCCGGCCCTGAAGCACCACCGCTGGGGTCGGTGGGCCCTATGGGTGAGTGTGGTGGGGGGAGGCAGTGAAGAGCATCGAGCCTGCCTTCCCCAAGAGAAAAAAAGGGGGGAGGAAGGAGGCAGGTGACGGCGGTCACCGATATAGCCTCCGTACCGCTAAACGGTACATGGAGGTAGCGGCGGCTATGCTTCCATGAGGGCCAGACGCAGGAGCGCACTGAAGCGCACATGGCACCGCTAGACGCTGGCCGCCTAAACCGGAAGTACGGTGCGGCAGGACAGGGCGGAACGCTAGAGCGCGCAGGCATCCCCGATTATATCTTCCCTATGGGGCGCCCGTGCTTTGGACCGGAAGTGGCGCATGCGCAGATCGCCACTTCCGACGGCGGCAAATTTAAAAAGGAGCATTTCCAAGGGGGATATGTGGATTAAACCTCCTCTTCGCTAAAACACAGTGTGGAGGCCACTATGAGTGACAAAGAGCAGCAAGATGCACAGGAGTGTGTACAATTGTCTCCTGAGCAAGTGCAGGTACAGCGGCACCAGCGCTCACAGCATCAGCGCAAGGGAAACGCTTCATCTCAGCAGCGCAGCAGCAGTGGACGCTCAGGATCACAACGCAGCCGGGTCTCTGAAAAAACTATGCGACCGGTGACGAATCCAGTGGATATAGTCCCCAGGCCAGAGACGGTATCTCTTATTCACAAGGGGTGAGTGATCTACGTGAAAGTACTAATGTAATACGTAGTTACTCTTTCTCCTAGGGAAGAAAATGTACAGGCAAATCAAAGCACAAAGTGTGTGCTATATGTCTAGAAGAGCTACCTTCCTCCTGGGAGAAAAAGCTATGCGGCTCTTGCATAGAGAAAACCATTCAGGAGGAATCTCCGACGTTCACCTCAGACCTAAAATCATTAATAAAAAGTCAGGTGGAAAGTGCCCTCAAAGGCATAAAAACTTCAAAGAAAAAACGCAGATCAAGCCACAAGTCTCCCGAATCTAGTATAGATGAGTCAGAGAGTGAAACATCTGATTCTACTGACTCTTCAGCATCCGAGACCTCTTCGCTATCCTCAGAGGGGGGACGCAGTTGTTTCCCTATCGAAGAGACAGACGCACTGATAAAGGCCATCAGATCGACCATGGGCTTGGTAGATGAACATCCTAAGAGAACGGCACAGGATATAATGTTCAGTGGATTGGAACAAAAGAAAAGAAGAGTATTCCCGATAAATGAAAAAATTCACTCTTTGATCAAAAAAGAATGGAAAAAAAACGGACAAAAAAGTTCTCTTGACTCATAAGAAAAAATACCCGTTTTATGACCCAGCTTGCTCATCCTGGAGCAAAGCAACAAAATTGGATGTGGCCATAGCAAAGGCCTCTAAAAAATTCGCCCTGCCCTTCGAGGACATGGGTGCCCTAAAGGACCCGATGGACAAAAAAGCTGACACTTTCTTAAAAAAAACTCCTGGGAAGCAGCAGGAGGTGGTCTAAAACCAGCCATCGCAGCCACTTGTACGGCCCGCGCCTTAATGGTATGGCTCGAGCACTTGGATTCCCAATTAAAGGAAAAAGTCTCAAGAGAGACAATCCAAAAGTCAGTGTCCATGATGAAAGGGGCGGCAGCATTCTTGGCAGACGCATCGGTGGATTCGGCGAGATTAGCAGCCAGGTCGGCCTCCTTCTCAAACGCCGCAAGACGTGCCCTGTGGCTAAAGTGCTGGCCGGGGGACTTGCAAACAAAGACCAAATTATGCTCAATACCTTGCGAAGGTGAATTTCTGTTTGGGTCAACATTGGACGACATCCTTGACAAAGCGGGGGATAAGAAGAAATCTTTCCCCGGGTTTCCCAACCAGTCTTATAGGCGTTCCTTTCGGAACAGAAAATTCATGCGGAGAAGACCCCCAAAAGGGAATAAAGACGGATGGGAAGACAGAAGGAACAAAAACAGAGGCTTCCTGTTCAACAAACCCCCCCCTCCGGATAATAAAAAATCACAATGAAGGTACTCCCGGGTCGGAGGGAGACTAGCCGAGTTTCTTCCAGCCTGGGAAAAAATTTCAAACAGTCCCTGGATTTTAGGTATAATACGAGAAGGTCTCAGACTCAAATTTCGTATCCCTCCCAGCAACTCCTTCATGATAACGCCTCAGAAACAATCACACGAACAGTCAGCTCTCCAGGAGGAAATTCTGAACTTAATCCAGAAAGGAGTATTGCAAGAAGTCCCATACCGGGAAAGAGGCACGTGCTTCTATTCCCCCCTCTTCCTCCGCAGGAAACCGGACGGATCGTACAGAGCGATCATAAATCTCAAAAAATTAAACAGTTTCCTAGAGATCCAACATTTCAAAATGGAGACAATAAAATCTTGCGTGAAAATACTCTTTCCCTTGTGTTTCATGACTGTTCTAGACTTACGAGACGCATATTACCATGTGCCCATCCACAGAGATCATTAAAAATATCTCAGACTGGCAGTGAATATCCAGGGGGAAGTAAAACACTACCAATTCCGAGCTCTCCCCTTCGGGATAGCCGTCGCTCCTCGGGTATTCACGAAAATAATGTCAGAAGTGATGGCCCACCTACGGGAACAGAATGTCCTAATAGTTCCCTATCTGGACGACCTCCTCGTGGTAGGGACCTCATTCCAGCATTGCAAACAACAGTTGGATCTGGTCATGGCTTCACTGTCGAGTCTAGGGTGGCTGCTAAACATACCCAAATCCAAAATAGTGCCATCCCAGGTACAGGAGTACTTGGGGATAGTCCTAGACTCGATCACGCAGAAGTGTTACCTTCCTCAGGGGCAGATTCAAAAAATGACACAAGCAGTGTTACAGTTTACGGTATCCCCAGTCACTTCTCTGAGGAAAGCAATGTCCCTGCTGGGCTCTATGACTGCCTGTATCCCGGCCGTGCAGTGGGCACAATGTCATTCCCGGGACCTACAATGGGAGACTTTAGATTCAGGCACATCTCTGCACGGAAATTTAGACGGGCAATTAAGTATCTCATCAAACACGATACACTCCCTAGTATGGTGGGCAGACCCAGGGAATTTAACCAAAGGGGTTCCTTGGGCACTACCGACGGAGAAAATCCTAACGACGGATGCAAGCCCCTGGGGGTGGGGAGCACACATAAACGATCAAGTGGCACAGGGGAATTGGAGCAAAAGTCAAGAGCTAGCTTCTTCAAACATGAAAGAACTGTTAGCGGTAAAACTGGCCCTAACGCACTTTCTATATCTCCTTCACTCCCATCACGTAAAAATCTTTTCGGACAACCAAGTAGTGGTTGCATATCTAAACCACCAAGGGGGCACCAGGTGTCGATCATTGATGGAGGTAACCCAATCCATCTTCCACATAGCGGAACACAGTCTAAAGTCCTTGACAGCTCTCCACTTAAAGGGCTCAGAAAACCAAACTGCAGACTTCCTGAGCAGAACATGCTTAAAGCAGGGGGAGTGGGAACTAAACCAGTCGGTCTTCAACCAAATCGTGAATCTCTGGGGTCTGCCAGAAATAGACCTATTCGCGAACAGCCAAAACCACAAAGTAAAAACATTCTGCTCAATCGATCCCCGGGGGAGCCCAGTAGCTCTAGACGCCCTAACAATTCCTTGGAACTATCACCTCGCCTACGCGTTCCCTCCGATATCGCTCATCCCCTTAGTGTTGAGGAAAATTTGGGAGGAAGCAACAGTGATAGTAATAGCGCCATTCTGGCCCCGCAGAATATGGTTTTCTTGGCTAAGAAAAATGTCCATATCAAGTCCATGGGTTCTACCAGACACTCCGAAACTTCTATCCCAGGGTCCGGTATTTCACCCCAATGTAAAGAATCTACACATGACAGCCTGTCTTTTGAAAGGAGGCTTCTAAGGGATAAAGGGTTCTCACCCAATCTAGTGTCTACTCTATTACAGAGTAGAAAACTCGTAACCACTAAAATATATGGGAAAGTGTGGAAAAAATTTATGTCAGTATCGGGCGCAGACCCGTCCGGGGAGATCCCAATAGAGAAAATCCTTGAGTTCCTACAGAAAGGTTTGGAAAGAGGTTTGGCTACAAGTACTCTAAAGGTTCAGGTAGCAGCCTTGGGAGCACTGTATAATTATGATTTGGCCAGAAATCGGTGGGTCATGCGATTTATTAAAGCCTCAAGTAGGTCCAGGCCTATTCCCCTCCACAATTCTCCTGCGTGGGATCCTTGTATTAAACCTTGTATTAAATGCTCTAACCAAACCTCCCTTTGAGCCCCTGGCAGAAGTTCCCTTAAAGATCTTATCTCTAAAAACCACACTCCTAGTGGCCCTAACCTCGGCTCGTCGTGTCTGCGATATACAAGCGTTATCTGCATGCCCACCCTTTACTCATATACTTGAAGACAGAGTCATTCTTAAAACTGACCCGGCTTACCTCCCTAAAATAGCGTCACAATTTCACAGAACGCAAGAGATTTCTTTGCCCTCCTTTTGTCCCAACCCTAAAAATGAGGGGGAAAAAAACACTGCATACCCTAGACGTAAAAAGATGTCTGGTCCAATATCTATCAGCCACTAGGGAGTGCAGGAAGGATAGGGCTCTGTTTGTCTGCTTCCAGGGTCCACGGAAGGGACAAAAAGCATCGAAAGCCACGTTAGCGAGATGGATAAGAGACGCCATCGCCCTATCCTACTCATCCTGCGGGACAGCCATCCCGGAGAATATAAAGGCTCATTCGACCAGAACAGTGGCATCATCCTGGGCGGAGAGAGCTGGCGCTTCAATACAACAGATATGTAGAGCAGCCACTTGGTCTTCCCAGTCTACATTTTTCAAACATTACCGTTTAGACTTGACCTCCTCTGATCCTACCTTTGGGCGAAGGGTTCTAGAGGCAGTGGTCCCTCCCTAAGAGTTCTATCTATGCAAATCTCTCCGTGGTGCCATCATGGGGATAGAGAAAATGGTAGTTACTTACCAATAACGGTATTTCTCTGATCCCATGATGGCACCCGAATATTCCCTCCCTTTTCACACACAGGTGTGCACTTTGTAATGTACTAGTAATTAATTTTAGTCACGGTGCCTCTGTTAAGTTAAATAGGTTAAGTTTAATTTGTGCAAATATTGAGTTGCAGCTGAAGTTCTGTATAAAGGTACCGTCACACATAGCGACGCTGCAGCGATACCGACAACGATCCGGATCGCTGCAGCGTCGCTATTTGGTCGCTGGAGAGCTGTCACACAGACAGCTCTCCAGCGACCAACGATCCCGAGGTCCCCGGTAACCAGGGTAAACATCGGGTAACTAAGCGCAGGGCCGCGCTTAGTAACCCGATGTTTACCCTGGTTACCATCCTAAAAAGTAAAAAAAACAAACGCTACATACTTACCTACAGCCGTCTGTCCTCGGCGCTCTGCTTCTCTGGTCTGGCTGTGAGCGCCGGGCAGCCAGAAAGCAGAGCGGTGACGTCACTGCTCTGCATTCCGGCTGACCGACGCTCACAGCCAGAGCAGGAGGAGTGCAGAGCACAGCGCTGGAGGACAGACGGCTGTAGGTAAGTATGTAGTGTTTGTTTTTTTACTTTTAGGATGGTAACCAGGGTAAACATCGGGTTACTAAGCGCGGCCCTGCGCTTAGTTACCCGATGTTTACCCTGGTTACCAGCGAAGACATCGCTGAATCGGTGTCACACACGCCGATTCAGCGATGTCTACGGGGAGTCCAGCGACCAAATAAAGTTCTGGACTTTCTTCCCCGACCAGCGATCTCCCAGCAGGGGCCTGATCGCTGCTGCCTGTCACACTGGACGATATCGCTAGCGAGGACGCTGCAACGTCACGGATCGCTAGCGATATCGTCTAGTGTGACAGTACCTTAAGGCTCTGTAATCCAACTGATGTTGGAGAGAGGTACGCCCTTTTTCACCTGTAGGTTTCCTGTCCCTAGGGGCGGACCCCTCTCCGTGGTGCCATCATGGGATCAGAGAAATACCGTTATCGGTAAGTAACTACCATTTTTATATCTTCTCTCTAGCGAACGCTGCTGGAAAGAAGATATGAATGGCGGCATCAGCACCACGCTGGGGGGACAGCGCTTACTGTAGCGCTGTCTCCTGCACGGCACACGGACTGCACACGGACAGCGTCCGTGTGCGGTACGTGTTTTACACGGACCCATTGACTTTAATGGGTCTGTGTAATCTGTGCGCTCCCACGAACACTGACATGTTTCCGTGTTTTGCACACGGACACACGGTCCGTGAAAACACGCTGACATGTGCAGTGACACATTGCTTTCAATGTGTCTACGTGAGTCATTGTCTCCGGTACGTGAGGAAACTGTCACCTCACGTACCGGAGCCACTGACGCGTGAAACCGGCCTAAAATGGGCTTTATCAGAGATAACTTTGCAGGAAGAACATGGTTTGGACTGCAGAGGGCTGGGGTAAAGTTATTTTCTTTGATGAAGCCACTTTCAGACTGTTTATAACAAGAATGAATGTTTGGAAAAGAAAATATGCCAGCTACTATGACTCCATTGTTATGAATAGTAAAGTTTCCTGAGACCATTCATGAGTGGAGTTATTTTTCAATCAAGAGAGAGGGATCACTCAGTATTGTGCCTAAGAACACTGCCAGGAATAAGGAATGGGATCGAAGCGTCCTCCAAGAGCAAGGTCCCCATAGATTCAGGAGCAATTTGGTGATGATCAATGCTTTTTCCAGCATGATGAAGCACCACAACACAAGACAAATGTGATAACTAAGTGGCCCCGTAAACAAAACATTGAAATTTTGGGTCCTTGGCCAGGAAACGCTACATATCTCAAACACATAGAGAACCTGTGGTCAATCTTCAAAGAGCAGGTGTACAAACAAAAAAAACATTAAATTGGGATCAACTCCAAGCAATAGACAAGAATGTGTTGTCATCAGTCAGCTTTGTCCCAGAAGCTGATATCCAGCATGTCAGGGTTAATTGCTGAAGTCTTGAAAAATAGAGACGCTGCTGTAAATATTGAGACTTTACGTACATTTGATATATTTGTCAATAAAACATCTGACTAAAAGATCTAAAAACATTGCAGTAGCAATCCTTGTGAATACCAAAACTTATGTCAGTCTCAAAACTTTTGGCCACTATTGTACTATGATAATATACACTGCTCAAAAAAATAAAGGGAACACTAAAATCCCACATCCTAGATATCAGTGAATGAAATATTCCAGTTGTAAATCTTTAATCATTACATAGTGGAATGTGTTGAGAATAAAACCTAAAAATTATCAACGTAAATCACAACTAATATCCCAAGGAGGTCTGGAGTTGGAATGATGCTCAAAAGCAAAGTGGAAAATGAAGTTACAGGCTGATTCAACTTCAGTGAAAATGCCTCAAGACAAGGAAATGATGCTTAGTAGTGTGTGTG
This sequence comes from Ranitomeya imitator, assembly GCF_032444005.1. Taxonomy (NCBI): domain Eukaryota; kingdom Metazoa; phylum Chordata; class Amphibia; order Anura; family Dendrobatidae; genus Ranitomeya; species Ranitomeya imitator. The sequence goes on from NC_091282.1 coordinate 1,017,108,505, forward strand.
GCCTCCACGTGCCTGTATGACCTCCCAACCATGCCTGCGCATGCTCCTGATGAGGTGGCGGATGGTCTCCTGAGGAATCTCCTCCCAGACATGAAATAAAGCATCTGCCAACTCCTGGACAGTCTTAGGTGCAACGTGACGTTGGTGGATGGTGCAAGACATGATGTCCCAGATGTGTTAAATCGGATTGAGGTCTGGGGATCTGACGGGCCAGTCAATAGCTTCAATGCTTTCATCTTGCAGGAACTGCTGACACACTCCATCCACATGAAGTCTGGCATTGTCCTGCATTTGGAGTTACCCAGGGCCAACAGCACCAGCATATGGTCTCACAAGGTGTCTGAGGATCTCATCAAAGTACCTAATGGCAGTCAGACTACCTCTGGCGAGCACATGGAGGGCTGTGTGGCCCTCCAAAGAAATGCCACCCCACACCATTACTGACCCACTGCCAAACCAGTCATGCTGAATGATGTTGCAGGCAGCAGATCGCTCTCCACAGCATCTCCAGACTCTGTCACGTCTGTCACATGTGCTCAGTGTGACATGGGCGGACATACCATTGGTGCAACCTGTGCGGCCGCACAGGGGCCCGAGAGGTAAGGGGGCCCATTTCTTGCTCCAAAGCAAGTGGAATTTTGCATTTTTAGGAGTTTTCGGGCTGCAAAGGGCCCATATATTGTTCTTGCACAGGGGCCCTTTTCTGACTGTGTCCGCCAGTGCAGTGTGAACCGGCTTTCATCTGTGAAGAGCACAGGACGCCAGTTGCAAATTTGCCAATCCTGTGTTCTGTGGCAAATGCCAAGTGTCCTGCACGGTGTTGGGCTGTGAGCACAACCACCATCAGTGGACGTCGGGCACTCAAACCATCCTCATGGAGTCCATTTCTAGCCGTTTGTGCAGACACATGCACATTTGTGGCCTGCTGGAGGTCATTTTCCAGGGTTCTGGCAATGCTCCTCCTGTTCCTCCTTGCACAAACGCTGAGGTAGCAGTCCTGCTGCTGGGTTGTTGCCCTCCTATGGCCCCCTCCACATCTCCTGGTGTACTGGCCTGTCTCCTGGTAGCGCCTCCAGCCTCTGGACACTACACTGACAGACATGGCAAACTTTCTTGCCACAGCTCGCATTGATGTGCCATCCTGGATGAGCTGTACTACCTGAGCCACTTGTGTAGGTTGTAGAGTCTGTCTCATGCTACTACGAGTGTGAAAGCACAACCGACATTCAGAAGTTACCAAAACATTAGCCAGAAAGCATTGGTACTGAGATGTGGTCTGTGGTCCCCACCTGCAGAACCACTCCTTTATTGAGTGTGTCATGATAACTGCTAACAATTTCCATCTGTTGTCTATTCCATTTGCACAACACCATGTGAAATTGATTGTCAAACAGTGTTGCTTCCTAAGTGGACAGTTTGATTTCACAGAAGTTTGATTTACTTGGAGTTATATTCTGTTGTTTAAGTGTTCCCTTTATTTTGAGAAGTGTATATTACTTTGTGTATCAGAAAAAACCTTGCAACAATAACACTGAGGATGTTTTGACCATCATTGTTATATTAGTTATATTTATATAAACATAAAATTATATAAAAGCCTGATTAACCATGTCCTCTAAAAAACAGAACAGAACAGTAGGTCGGAGGGATAATCCCTCTGGATGTTTTAGCGCAGTGTTGTGTGCGCTGCTGCTTATTACTGTAGCTATAATTACCGCACAGTACTACCACCATCAGCATCTACAGTTTATGTATAACTAATTGCTGTTGATCACAAATTATCCATCTCTCTAGGTGTCAGGCAGAATCTCCTGAGACTACACGATGGCTGATCAGTAGAGAGAGCCCCCATCACATATGTCCTCCTTCATACAGTGATGTAAGTATATGCATGTGTTAAAGTGTTAGAAACAATTACTTGTACACATGTTCATGCAATTCTATTGTTCATCGGGTATATAAGCTGAAATTTTATATACCAAATAATAAAGTGTTATATTGCTGAATTTCCCATTACTCGGTTAATGGGGGTCAATGGATCCATGTATCCTTGACCCTGGTATTGTCGAAGTACGTCGGGTAAGGCTACTTTCACATTTCCGTTGGTAGTCGCCCGTCACAAAGCGTCGGTGCTACGTACCGACGGAAGTGTGTCCTTTCACATTTCCGTCTGCAGTCCTGGCCAGGAAAGAGACAGAGAGAGACATTTCCTGCCGGGCATGCGCAGATGGAAAAACTGGATACAAGCACAGAAAAACATTCCCTTGAACGTTTTTCCCAGACGACCGGCCGCCAAAACCCGACGCAACCAGTGCACGACGGACGCAACGTGTGGCCATACGTCGCGATTCGTCGGCAATACAAGTCTATGGGAAAAAAAAACGCATCCTGCAGGCAAATTTGCAGGATGCTTTTTTTTACCAAAACGACACATTGTGACGGGGAGTGCCCGACGGAAATGTGAAAGTAGCCTTAGGCTACTTTCACACTTCCGTTGTTTAGTATTCGTCACAATGCATCGTTTTGGGCAAAAAACGCATCCTGCAAATGTGCCCACTGGATGCATTTTTTTCCCATAGACTTGTATTGCCGAGGGATCGCGACGTATGGCCACATGTCGCGTCCGTCGTGCACTGGTTGCGTCGGGTTTTGGCGGCCCATCGTCTGGGAAAAACGTTCAAGGGAACATTTTTCTGTACGTTGCATCCAGTTTTTAATACTGCGCATGCGCAGCAGGAAATATCGCTCTCACTCTTTTCCTCACCCAGAATTATGACGGAAATGTGAAAGGACCCACTTCCGTCGGTACGTCGCGCCGACGCTTTGTGACGGGCGACTACAGACAGAAGTGTGAAAGTAGCCTAAGCCTCAACCGAAGCCCCCTCCCACCTTTTCACTCCCAACGAGAGCAACACCCCAAGGAAACATGGACACCAATTCTCTTTGCAAAATTATGGCCACAGCAGCCTTTATTTAAGAAAAACACCAAATAAACATTGAAATATAAGTAACAGTTTACTCGCTGGGAGGAGTCCTTGAAGCTAACAAAAATCTGGTGATTACCAAAATAAACAGTGAACATAAAATACCACCAATTACTCCCAGCCGTTATCCCATTGGCTCGGGAGCACCATACCCACAAGGGTTCCCATGTTCACAATAATTTCCTGGAGATTCGACCACCGTTACCACATTTCACCAGATCCCAACCATGTTAAAACTCCAAAATGAGGAAACCATATGCCCATGGATCCCCATCCCAACTTAAACCAACTTCAAGGACTCCCCTCAACCGCCTCAGCCACCATGACCCAGGAAAATTCCAAGTACCCAAACAACCCCTTGCCATACCCAAAATAAAAAAGGGGCGGAAGGGCGGGACCGATTCTGACCCTGTTAGAGTGGGAACTAACCAGCCCCATCCCCAACCCTTCCTTAAATATGCCTCCCTCCCTTGAAGACGGCCCCTCTATAAATTAACCCTTACCCCTCCCCTCCAAACCATTATTATGTCGGCCTCCACCCACGCCACGGGGGGGGCAGCTCATCTCCGGCCTTTCTGTGTATCAGTACAGCAGAGCTTTCCCAGGTATAAGTTAAATGGAGCTAGATGAAGGAGTGTGAACAGACCCATTACGCTAACACATATTTTATGGTTAAAAGAAGCCACAAATCCATTAGGTTTAACACTAGGACTACTGGTATAGTCATTTTGACTACTTACTTGCAGTAGTTCTAGTCAGGGTTCACGAGTCCAGTAGTCCTAGTGTTAACCTATAACCTAACGTGCCTGCTGTAATTACATGAAGTGCACGCCATACGTGCATATAATTCCGCACAGCAGTGAGTTCTGAGTCCTTGTAATTTACCTAACATGTTGGCATTGGGGTGGATTCTCTTTCTACGCACCCAGGACAAATCAGGCCAATGTATGTATACTGCTGTGTCTGTGTAGCCACTCTATTGGATGCCATCATCCTTACCTCCACGGCTGTAGAGTAGGAGTCGGAGTTGTGGACCGACTACGAGTCCTAAAACATATATTTGGTACAGTAGTACAATACAAGATGTGCTGTAAATGTTTTCTTAAGAATTTGGGAAAGTTATGAAATGTCCTATAAATGTCTGTTCTGTTCCGGATCTCGGCCTTTAGTTGAGATGAATCTGTGCTGCACTTTATATACATGCTCAGTAGTGACCAGTGCTGTGGGGTTGGAGTCTGGGAAATGTCCTATAAATGTCTGTTCTGTTCCGGATCTCGGCCTTTAGTTGAGATGAATCTGTGCTGCACTTTATGTACATGCTCAGTAGTAACCAGTGCTGTGTAGTCGGAGTCGGAAGTCAGGGAAATTGAGGAGTCGGAGATTTGGCTTACCGACTCCACAGCCCTTCTTACCCCGGCATACATCATGCCAGGGGTGCCTAGTAGAGTCATGGACTCACTAACCTGTTTTTTTTTTTTTTTACAATAGACATGTTCTGGTTTCATTATTATACCAGTCCTACATGCCTTAAAAAGACACTTCACCCTGGCACTGAAAAGTGACTATGCAATTGTCATGTGTAATCATCCTACTTGGTGCCCTCCGTTTGACTCCCACTGCCTCCTTCGCAGAGAATGGTATACTGGTCCTCCTGCATCCAAGATGGCCACCACAATTGCATGGGGAGCAGTAGAAAGCCTGAACCATGCTTTGACAGAACAAGAAAAGCAGTTGAAGCATGGTTCAGACTTAATTCCAGCCGCCTCATGCCACTGCAGAAGCCATCTTGGATGCAGAAGGAGCAGCACACCATCCTCAATGAGACAAAAAGCAGGAGACGAACAGGTAATCATGATATTCATGACAAAGTACAGTCACTTTCCAGAGTAAGAGTGGATGACCAGTATGTTAATCATAGTAAATACTACAAAATGAGGATTGGACCAGGACAATGCACCCGGGTTCAGAGGAGAGGAGCTGCTAACTGTGGAACTTCAGGAGTTGCTTACTGTGCTGCATACTTCTCTCTCATGGCAGTAGCACTGGTTCAGGGATGAACAAAAAAAAAAGACCAAAACATGTTTGTTTTTGGATACCTGGGCAGCGAGTATTACAATGGGGCTGTCAATAATCCATTTTATATTTTCTTCATTAGTTTTTCTTATACTTCTAACATTAGTTTAGCTGATTGCATTTGTTTTTGTTGTCTTGAATGTAGAAGTTGTACAATGTCTGTAAAGCCTGAAGATTGAATTCAAGATCTGTGTGATACGAATCACGAAATCCATGTTGATATATTCTGTTGCATTCATACTAACAGATAACTGGACAGGACAACTGGGTAACAGGACATCTCCGGCATCCTCACACAGATAGCACCAGAAGCTGTTGGGCCTCAATACAAAATCTGTAACATGCCCCCCTACCATTTAGGGTAGAGGGACCACTAGGGCTCCTCAGACCCAGGACCTAAGAGCAAGTACTACTTCTTCACCACAATCCAGATCCCTGCCGATCCCATAAAATGTGAATATTCTTTAAAGGGTGAGAGTAGGTGGTAACAGGCAAGTCGTCCTTAGGGCTAAAGGGTGTTCAGGATCCCCATCACCACTATCACAAACGCAGCCATGTATTTCACTGGGTGCGTACACATGGCTTTGGGCAGCCCTATAAGTTTATGCATTTTATCCATCATAACATTGTGCATTGTTGTATATAATCTTATTACATCTAGTTACATTTCATGATTAAGCACAATATTTTTCAGTAACCTGACTTATAAACTGACCACATACTGAAAAAAAATCTCTATCTTCTAATGTGACCAAACTACTCAGTAAACTAACTTTGTCCTGTTCCCTCCTTCCAAATATTATCTGCATGTGAATCTGCACCCTACTTTCATCTGTCTCCACACCCTCCATACACATGATAACTGCACTTGATACTTGACTATAGCACTTAAACACACGGGCTGATGACCGGATCATGCAGCTTTATATGAAAATCCCTATTTATTATAATTGCCAGACCTGAACTAACAAGCACTTTTCACCTATTGTGTCCCCCCATTTCCTTGTAGATTGTAAGCTTGCGAGCAGGGACCTCACCCCTAATGTCACTGTTTAAATTGTCTTAACCCCTTACCGGCATCGGACGTACTATACCGTCCGATGCCGGCTCCCCTGCTTTGATGCAGGGCTCCGCGGTGAGCCCGCACCAAAGCCGGGACATGTCAGCTGTTTTGAACAGCTGACATGTGCCCGTAATAGGCGCGGGCAGAATCGCGATCTGCCCGCACCTATTAACTAGTTAAATGCCGCTGTCAAACGCAGACAGCGGCATTTAACTACCGCTTCCGGCCGGGCGGCCGGAAATGACGTCATCGCCGACCCCCGTCACATGTCCGGGGGTCGGCGATGCGTCTCCATTGTAGCCATAGAGGTCCTTGAGACCTCTATGGTTACTGATTGCCCGTCGCTGTGAGCGCCACCCTGTGGTCGGCGCTCACAGCACACGTGCAATTCTGCTACATAGCAGCGATCAGCAGATCGCTGCTATGTAGCAGAGCCGATCGTGCTGTGCCTGCTTCTAGCCTCCCATGGAGGCTATTGAAGCATGGCAAAAGTTAAAAAAAAAAGTTTAAAAAAATGTGAAAAAAATAAAAAAAACATAAAAGTTTAAATCACCCCTCTTTCGCCCCAATCAAAATAAATCAATAAAAAAAATATCAAATCTACGCATATTTGGTATCGCCGCGCTCAGAATTGCCCGATCTATCAAATAAAAAAAAGTATTAACCTGATCGCTAAACAGCGTAGCGGGAAAAAAACTCGAAACGCCTGAATTACGTTTTTTTGGTCGCCGCGACATTGCATTAAAATGCAATAACGGGCGATCAAAAGAACGTATCTGCACCGAAATGCTATCATTAAAAACGTCATCTCGGCAGGCAAAAAATAAGCCCTCAACCGACCCCAGATCACGAAAAATGGAGACGCTACGAGTATCGGAAAATGGCGCAATTTTTTTTTTTTTTTTTTAGCAAAGTTTGGAATTTTTTTTCACCACTTAGATAAAAAATAACCTAGTCATGTTTGGTGTCTATGAACTCGTAATGACCTGGAGAATCATAATGGCAGGTCATTTTTAGCATTTAGTGAACCTAGCAAAAAAGCCAAACAAAAAACCAATGTGGGATTGCACTTTTTTTGCAATTTCACCGCACTTGGAATTTTTTTCCCGTTTTCTAGTACACGACATGCTAAAACCAATGATGTCGTTCAAAAGTACAACTCGTCCCGCAAAAAATAAGCCCTCACATGGCCAAATTGACGGAAAAATAAAAAAGTTATGGCTCTGGGAAGGAGGGGAGCGAAAAACGAACACGGAAAAACGAAAAATCCCCCGGTCATGAAGGGGTTAACTCAAATTTATTGTCTGTACATGTCCCCGCTTAATTGTAAAGTGCTGCGGAATATGTTGGCGCTATATAAATAAAAATTATTATTACTACAATTTAATCTGCAATCGCTCTAAGTGATCCAGTATATACATAACAATATCTTTTCCTTGTGTCATAGAAGATGAATGGTAACTAAAGACATGTAACTTTCCATCTGGGTATTCACCTGGCGTTGCCCAGCAGCAGTCTCCCATCTTGGGGGTTGGAGCAACCAAGAAAGCAAATAATAAATCTGACATGTATATTTCCATAGCAGAAATTCAAAGCCTGACACTCAGATTTCTGCAGATTTGCTGTGGATGTGCTGCAAGTGTGCAACAGATCGTTACCAGGATTAGCCTATTTAATACGGACTTCGTGAAGTTAAGTCGCACGCTTCTGATTCCTATGGTGGATTTTTCAGAGGTGCCATTAAATGGAATGTCACCCCTGAAATGCAAATTAAACTACCAGTAATTAAACAGGGGGCTTTGCACCTATATGCTTTGTATGTTTCATTGCTGTAATTATTAATCAAAGCTTATTGTATATGTAAATGAGGGGGCTTCAATGCACCCTTGGTGCACCTTTATGCCGCCACAATTTGCATATGCCAAGAGTGCACTCAAGCCCCCCCCCCCACCCCCTTCCCCGTTCTGAAAATACTCACCCGGCTCGCTCCCTCGCCGGCGCTGCTTCCTCTCCTGGCCACATCTTCTCCTGTATGCGGTCACGTGGGGCCGCCGATTACAATCATGAATATGCGGCTCCACCTCCCAAAGGGGTGGAGTCGCATATTCATTACTGTAAATGAGCGGCCCCACGTGACCGCTCATGCAGTAGAAGGTGCGGCTAGGACAGGGCGCTGAGAGGGATCTGGAAGCTAGGTGAGTATTTTAATCACAGAGGTGGGGGCGCACAGGGGGTGGGAGGGGGTTGGGGACCTGGATATTGATTTTACACACTAATATTCATATCTTCTCTACAGCAAACGCTACTGCGGGGAAGATATGAATGGGGCTTCAGCACGATGCCGGGGACAGCGCTAAACTTTAGCGCTGTCTCCGGCACGGTGCGTGTGATACCCAGTGGGCACACGGGCGGCAAACATGTGCCGCACGTGTGCCACACTGATGTGCCACAAACGCACCGGCACACGGACACGGATAATTCCAGTACCGATTTTTCCGGTACCGGAAATATCTGGACGTGTGAGACTGCCCTAACAGAGTGTAACAGAAGTGCTAGCACAAAGATGATAAAATAACAACCCCCACAAACAATAGGAATAAATGTGCACATTATACCTCTTAACATCTTATAGCGCCCTCTGATGGGCAGGTGTGAACTTTTGTATTTTTCAGGTGAACACTTTTTACTATGGTGTAGAATATGGTCCATTCTCACATCATTGTACCCAAACAATGCATTATCTTCCACCTCCAGGACAGACTGCTACAATGCTCTGCACTAAGGGCATGCCTGCCTGGTGCTGCCAGGGCGTGAGGCGCCAAATGTGGGTGTGGGGCACGGCCTCTTTGTCAGCAATCTGTCAGATCTCCTATTCTGCCACAACGGTGCTTACAACTCCAGAAAGGTTGTAGAAGTCTCCGGAGCAGTGATCGGGATATACTTGCCACACAACACTCTTCTATTATACCAAGTCAATGGCAACCTACTGGTACAATTACAGGAAAATTGGCTTTTTGCGTAACAATTAGGCCGGGGTCACACTAGCGAGTTTTACGGACGTATGAGAGGCGCACAAAATACGCATTGCACACGGACCAATGATTTTCTATGGCCCAGTTCCTATCTGCCGTATTTTACGCATCCGTATTGTACGGCCGTAGAAAATCGCAGCATGCTGCATTTGTCAGCGTATTGCGCAAAAAATCCACCAATGAAAGTCAATGGGGGCGAGAAAAATGCGGATTACACACGGACCAACAGTGTGACTTGCGAGAAATACGCAGCGGTGTTCTATAGAACAGCCGGCAATTCAGTGCGGTGTACAGTAAAATCACACTGACAGGTTAGAATAGAATAGGTAGAATAAATGTCTACACATAGTATAGGGGTATACTATGCATTCCATTCATTCCCCATTTTTTACAGGCAGGGGCTGCTGCATTAGCAGGCTCCTGCTTGTAAAATTATTTAACCCCTTCAGATGGATTTACAGCGTGGGACAAGACTGAACGACAGAAGGTATGGGATATTGTTGATTTTTTTATTTTAACTTTGTTTCAGGTGACAAGGGTCTTCAATTGGATTGAGAGTATAATAAACTATTACAACACCCTGTGTCTTTATTTCAATATAATACTTTTTTCCTAATGTGTGTGTGTTTTATTAACCAATTACTACTATTGGTGTCTTATTGACACCTCTCCATTATTAACCTGGCTTAATGTCACTTTACAATAGCAAGGTGACATTAACCCTTTATTACCCCATATCCCACCGCTACACGGGAATGGGAAGAGAGTGGCCAAGTGCCAGAATAGGCGCATCTTCCAGATGTGCCTTTTCTGGGGTGGCTGGGGCAGATGTTTTTAGCCAGGGGGGGTCCTATAACCATGGTCCCTCTCTAGGCTATTAATATCTGTCCTCAGTCACTGGCTTTACCACTCTGGCGGAGAAAATTGCGCGGGAACCCTGCCAGTTTTTTCCGCGATTTAACCCTTTATTTTACCAGCTAGAACGTCCAAATTTTGCACATACACACTACTAACATTAGTAGTGAGGAATATGCAAAAAAAGGGATATGAAAAGGTTTACTGTATGTAAACCATGTCTCATATCATGTCGGGTTTGGGAAAGCCTGCCTACAGATGACATACGGATCACTATTTTGGGAACATTTCTGCGTATTACGGCTGTAAAAAACGGACCGTATTTCCCTACGCTGAGTGTGACGCCGGCCTTATGATGAAGTTATCATCGAGCTGCGTATGAAAGTGTTTGCAGCAATGGCAACCCCAATGGACAGGCTGATCAGGCTTGTCTCCCATCCAGGCTACATCCCACCAGTAGTCTAACCCTAGGCCATAACGGTGAGTTGTGCCAATGACGGTGTGGGGAGCGGATAAGTTCACAGTCTGACACACAATGGTCACCAGACAGAACAAGAAGCCACAGTAGGCCACGGTCACTCGTTCAGTATTTGGTCAGTATTTTACCTCAGTATCTGTAAGCCAAAACCCAAAGTGGAACAATCAGAGGAGAAGTATAATAGAAATATGTCCCCACTTCTGTATTTATCACCCACTCCTGGTTTTGGCTTACAAATACTGAGGTAAAATACGGACTGATAGTGTGAACGTGGCGTTACCGCAGCTTGGGCATGAACCTTCACAGGAGACTGTAGGTGCGGTACCACAATACAGGCACAATGTTACCACAGCCAGATGCCGCCATGTAACCAGCGCCACCACCAATGTCCCAGAGACTACAGTGAAGGCTGGTGACCATTTCATGGTGATATCAGATCTTCCAGGCGCTGATTGATGGTGAAGCTCTAGGACTGTGGCCATTACATCAGTCACACCAGGGCAGGTCACTGGGGCAATGGGCCTGCTGCATCCTCTGAGGGAGGGGGAGGGTCAGGGGATGGAGGAGACGCTGCCATAGTGACAGCAGACATGTAGCCCACCTCCTCAGTGGTATGTTAGTACCAGGTCTAGCAGAATACTGGGCTGACATCACCAATGCACTGGCGGCATAAGCCCGCCCTGCCTCACCCGCCCGTGTATAGTGAGGGTACCGCTGGCACCGCACTGGCCGCGGGCAGGAGACAGGTGCAGGGGGATACTCACTGCGGGCAGGGATGACAGGTCAGCGGCCCGGTGTAATGACGACGCTCAGGTCTCCAGTAATAATCCTCCTCCTGCTGCTGCTCGGAGTCTGGGCGGGGGATGGGAGAGTGAGAGGAGGGCCGCCGTGTGGTGGTGACACTGACACCGGGCATCACTGTGACTGCCGTGCACAGTGTATGGAATGGCTGCACACAGGACGGGCACTGCCCATCACCCATCTGCCGCTGTCTCCCCACAGACTCCCTATTACCGGAGGCTCTGTGCAGGGCTGGGCATGGTGTTCCTGTGGTGCCCATAAGGTCTGGCAGCGCCCCATCACTGTGACAATGTGTCCGGTTGGTCCCTCCAACTATCCAGCATCCGCACCGTTTGTCTCCCACGGCCATGTGCGCACGGAATTTAAAAACGACAAAGCAAAAGCCGCTTGAGTAACTGTTCCATTTTTGCGGTGTTTTCTAGGCGTTTTTTGGTCCTGAGGCGTTTTTTTCTTAGTGTCTGAACATTTCTTGAAGCGTATAAAGTTACTTTGTGAGCGGTATTCTCACATTTCTTTTAAATCCTTAAGCAAATCTCTATGGGCATATACTGAAAGATGGCGGAAAAACACTTTGGGTACGTGACATTTAGGGGGAATCGTTCAGAGCAAGATTCTCCCTATTAATTTCTATTCAATAACGCCCTGCAGTTCAGACATTCAGCCTTTCGATCATTTTTATAACTTCAGGTTTTCAAAAACATTAAGCGTTCAGAAGAAGTGAGCTGCCATCCGTCTGGAGTTTTCAGCTAATACTAGTTTTCCGTCAATGGGAAGGCTACAAAGACATCTGGGCATCTTTTTGAACATTGTGTAAGCGTTTTTGAGACATTTTCACCTCATGAAACGCTCACATTTTATTCATTGTTTAACCCCTCCCCAACGTCCGCCGTACATGTACAGCACAGTAGGAAGTGCGTTCTTGTAAACCAACGTATATGAATGGCACATCATTTTGCCAACAAGCAGAACCGGCAAAATCATAAGCGGGTGCCAGCTACAGATCATAGCGGACCCCCTGTTGCAACAGCTGTGATGGGTGCCAGCAATGATCACCGGTCGCCATTCAACTCTTCTGATGCCATGGCAATGAGAGCAGCATATATCTGCTTAATTAAGAGAGAGCTCCCTCTTTGTCCCCTTCAGCACCCTGCATTGCTGATGGTTGCCATTATGACCAAATAATGGCTGTAGGGTCACCCAGTTACAGTGACATACCTGTCAGTTTAACCCCTTTACCCCCAAGGGTGGTTTGCACGTTAATGACCGGGCCAATTTTTACAATTCTGACCACTGTCCCTCTATCAGGTTATAACTCTGGAATGCTTCAACAGATCCCAGTGATTCTGACATTGTTTTCTCGTGACATATTGTACTTCATGACAATGGTAAAAATTCTTTGATAGTACCTGCGTTTATTTGTGAAAAAAACGGAAATTTGGCGAAAATTATGAAAATTTCGCAGTTTTCCAACTTTGAATTTTTATGCAATTAAATCACAGAGATATGTCACACAAAATACTTAATAAGTAACATTTCCCACATGTCTACTTTACATCAGCACAATATTGGAAACAAAATTTTTTTTTGTTAGGGAGTTATAAGTGTTAAAAGTTGACCAGCAATTTCTCATTTCTACAACACCATTTTTTTTAGGGACCACATCTCATTTGAAGTCATTTTGAGGGGTCTATATGATAGAAAATACCCAAGTGTGACACCATTCTAAAAACTACACCCCTCAAGGTGCTCAAAACCATATTCAAGAAGTTTATTAACCCTTCAGGTGCTTCACAGGAATTTTTTGAATGTTTAAATAAAAATGAACATTTAACTTTTTTTCACAAAAAATTTAATTCAGCTCCAATTTGTTTAATTTTACGAAGGGTAACAGGAGAAAATGGACCCCAAACATTGTTGTACAATTTGTCCTGAGTACGCCAATACCCCACATGTGGAGGTAAACCACTGTTTGGGCGCATGGCAGAGCTCGGAAGCGAAGGAGCGCCATTTGACTTTTCAATGCAAAATTGACTGGAATTGAGATGGGACGCCATGTTTCGTTTGGAGAGCCCCTGATGTGCCTAAACATTGAAACCCCCCACAAGTGACACCATTTTGGAAAGTAGACCCCCTAAGGAACTTATCTAGAGGTGTGGTGAGCACTTTGACCCACCAAGTGCTTCACAGAAGTTTATAATGTAGAACCGTAAAAATAAAAAATCATATTTTTTCACAAAAATTATCTTTTCGCCACCAATTTTTTATTTTCCCAAGGGTAAGAGAAGAAATTGGACCCCAAAAGTTGTTGTACAATTTGTCCTGAGTACGCTGATAGCCCATATGTGGGGGTAAACCACTGTTTGGGCGGATGGGAGAGCTCGGAAGGGAAGGAGCGCCGATTGACTTTTCAATACGAAATTGACAGGAATTGAGATGGGACGCCATGTTGCGTCTTCAAAGGCCCCCCCCCCCCCCCTTCCTGTTAAATCCAGCACTCCCGGGTGGCCGGCGTGTGAAGTGTGTGTGTGGCTGTGATACCTGGCAGGGTGAACTCCTTTGGTGCCATCAGACGTAACATCGCTCCCCTGGTGGAAGAACGACATTACTGCAACGACCAGGACTCTGGGGCGCTGCACTCCCCCAACACCCCCAACCACAGAACCCCACGCCCCGCCGTTAAATCCAGCACTCCCGGGCTGGGAAAAGAACAAAACAATTACAGGTTAGCAAAAGACATGCGAAATTTTGAAATGCTTTAAACAAATAAATTAACAGTGCTTCCCTTTATGGGAGTCGAGAACACTTGAACGTTGCAAAACAAGAACATATTTACATTGTGTGCGTGACTTTTAAAGGCAAGTTAAAGAACAATTACTATCTATCTATGGAACATAATTACCCGTACAGGTACTCTATCTTACCAAGTGCAAGTACCCTCTAAGGGTATACTATAATTAACCCTTAATGTGCAATTTTAACCTTTTCCTTATTCTTCTTCTTAACATGCAGGACTATCTGTCTACCCCTACGGGCCTACTGCATCTTTCTTCCTAAAACCTTACTTCTATCTAAAGTACGTCATTAACCCCTTAATCCCATATGACGTACTATCCCGTCCAGGTGACCTGGGACTTAATTCCCAGTGACGGGATAGTACGTCATATGCGATCGGCCGCGCTCACGGGGGGAGCGCGGCCGATCGCGGCCTGGTGTCAGCTGACTAACGCAGCTGACATCCGGCACTATGTGCCAGGAGCGGTCACGGACCGCTCCCGGCACATTAACCCCCGGCACACCGCGATCAAACATGATCGCGATGTGCCGGCGGTACAGGGAAGCATCGCGCAGGGAGGGGGCTCCCTTCGTGCTTCCCTGAGACGATCGGTACACGGTGATGTACTCACCATGTACCGAGCGTCTTCTCCCTGCAGTCCCCGGATCCAAAATGGCCGCGGGGCTGCATCCGGGCCCTGCAGGGAGTACTTCTGGGTCGCCTGCAGCTCTGTAAGCCTGCAGCGATGTCAGTGAGATCGCCGATCTTACAGAGTGTTGTGCAAACTGTAAGATCGGCGATCTGTGATGTCCCCACCTGGGATAAAGTAAAAAAGTTTAAAAAAAATTTCCACATGTGTAAAAAAAAATAAAAAATTACTAAATAAAAAAATATATATATATTATTCCCATAAATACATTTCTTTATCTAAAAAAAAACAAAAAAACAATAAATGAACACATATTTAGTATCGCCGCGTCCGTAACGACCCGACCTATAAAACTGTCCCACTAGTTAACCCCTTCAGTGAACACCGTAAGAAAAAAAAAAAAACGAGCCAAAAAACAACGCTTTATTATCATACCGCCGAACAAAAAGTGGAATAACACGCGATCAAAAAGACGGATGTAAATAACCATGGTATCGCTGAAAACGTCATCTTGTCCCGCAAAAAACGAGCCACCACAAAGAATAATTAGCAAAAAAATAAAAAAGTTATAGTCCTGAGAATAAAGCGATGCCAAAATAATTATTTTTTCTATAAAATAGCTTTTATCGTATAAAAGCGCCAAAACATAAAAAAATGATATAAATGAGGTATCGCTGCAATCCTACTGACCAGACGAATAAAACTGCTTCATCCCCTTTACCAAACGCGGAACGGTATAAATGCCTCCCCCAAAAGAAATTCATGAATAGCTGGTTTTTGGTCATTCTGCCTCACAAAAATCGGAATAAAAAGTGATCAAAAACTGTCACGTGTCCAAAAAAGTTACCAGTAAAAACGTCAACTCGTCCCGCAAAAAACAAGACCTCACATGACTCTGTGGACCATGGAAAAATTATAGGTCTCAAAATGTGGAGACGCAAAAACTTTTTTGCTATAAAAAAAGCGTATTTTAGTGTGTAACGGCTGCCAATCATAAAAATCAGATATAAAAAACGCTATAAAAGTAAATCAAACCCCCCATCATCACCCCCTTAGTTAGGGAAAAATAATAAAATTAAAAAAAATGTATTTATTTCCATTTTCCCATCAGGGCTAGGGTTAGGGCTAGGGTTAGGGTTGGGGATAGGGTTAGGGCTAGGGTTAGGGTTAGGGCTAGGGTTGGGGCTAGGGTTGGGGCTAGGGTTGGGGCTAGGGTTAGAGCTAGAGTTATGGTTAGGATTAGGGCTAGGGTTAGGGCTAGGGTTGGGGCTAGGGTTGGGGCTAGGATTGGGGCTAGGGTTGGGGCTAGGGTTGGGGCTAGGGTTAGGGCTAGGGCTAGGGTTAGGGCTAGGGTTAGGGTTGGGGCTAGGGTTGGGGTTAGGGTTGGAGCTAAAGTTAGGGTTAGGGTTGGGGCTAAAGTTAGGGTTAGGGTTGGGGCTAAAGTTAGGGTTAGGGTTGGAGCTAAAGTTAGGGTTAGGGTTTGGATTATATTTACAGTTGGGATTAGGGTTGGGATTAGAATTAGGGGTGTGCCAGGGTTAGGGGTGTGGTTAGGGTTACCGTTGGGATTAGGGTTAGGGGTGTGTTAGGGTTAGGGTTTCAGGTAGAATTGGGGAGTTTCCACTGTTCAGGCACATCAGGGGCTCTCCAAACGCGACATGGCATCCGATCTCAATTCCAGCCAATTCTGCGTTGAAAAAGTAAAACAGTGCTCCTTCCCTTCTGAGCTCTCCGATGCGCCCAAACAGGGGTTTACCCCAACATATGGGGTATCAGCGTACTCAGGACAAATTGGACAACAACATTTGGGGTCCAAGTTCTCTTGTTATCCTTGGGAAAATAAAAATGTGGGGGGCTAAAAATCATTTTTGTGGGAAAAATAAGATTTTTTTTATTTTCGCGGCTCTGCGTTGTAAACTGCAGTGAAACACTTGAGGGTTCAAAGTTCTCACAACACATCTAGATAAGTTCCTTGGGGGGTCTAGTTTCCAATATGGGGTTACTTGTGGGGCGTTTGTACTGTTTGGGTACATCAGGGGCTCTGCAAATGCAACGTGACGCCTGCAGACCAATCCATCTAAGTCTGTATTCCAAATGGCGCTCCTTCCCTTCTGAGCTCTGCCATGCGCCCAAACAGTGCTGCCCCCCCCACATATGGGGTATCAGCGTACACAGGACAAATTGGACAACAACTTTTGGGGTCCAATTTATCCTGTTACCCTTGTGAAAATACAAAACTGGGGACTAAAAAATCATTTTTGTGAGAAAAAAAAAGATTTTTTATTTTCACGGCTCTGCGTTATAAACTGTAGTGAAACACTTGGGGGCTCAAAGCTCTCAAAACACATCTAGATAAGTTCCTTAGGGGGTCTACTTTCCAAAATGGTGTCACTTTTGGGTGGTTTCAATGTTTAGGCGCATCAAGGGCTCTCCAAACGCAACATGGCGTCCCATCTCAATTCGAGTCAATTTTGCATTGAAAAGTCAAATGGCGCTCCTTCCCTTCCGAGCTCTGCCATGCGCCCAAACAATGGTTTACACCCACATATGGGGTATCAGCGTACTCAGGACAAATTGCACAACAACTTTTGTGGTCTAATTTCTTCTCTTACCCTTGGGAAAATAAAAAATTGGGGGCAAAAAGATCATTTTTGTGAAAAAATATGATTTTTTATTTTTACGGCTCTGCATTATAAACTTCTATGAAGCACTTGGTGGGTCAAAGTGCTCACCACACATCTAGATAAGTTCCTTAAGGGGTCTACTTTCCAAAATGATGTCACTTGTGGGGGGTTTCAATGTTTAGGCACATTAGGGGCTCTCCAAACGCAACATGGCGTCCCATCTCAATTCCAGTCAATTTTGCATTGAAAAGTCAAATGGCGCTCCTTCCATTCCGAGCTCTGCCATGCGCCCAAACAATGGTTTACACCCACATATGGGGTATCAGCGTACTCAGGACAAATTGCACAACAACTTTTGTGGTCTAATTTCTTCTCTTACCCTTGGGAAAATAAAAAATTGGGGGCAAAAAGATCATTTTTGTGAAAAAATATGATTTTTTATTTTTACGGCTCGGCATTATAAACTTCTATGAAGCACTTTATGGGTCAAAGTGCTCACCACACATGTAGATAAGTTCCTTAAGGGGTCTACTTTCCAAAATGGTGTCAATTGTGGGGGGTTTCAATGTTTAGGCACATCAGGGGCTCTCCAAACGCAACATGGCGTCCCATCTCAATTCCAGTCAATTTTGCATTGAAAAGTCAAATGGCGCTCCTTCCCTTCTGAGCTCTGCCATGCGCCCAAACAATGGTTTAAACCCACATATGGGGTATTAGCGTACTCAGGATCAATTGCACAACAACGTTTGTGGTCTAATTTCTTCACTTACCCTTGGGAAAATAAAAAATTGGGGGCAAAAAGATCATTTTTGTGAAAAAATATGATTTTTTATTTTTACGGCTCTGCATTATAAACTTCTATAAAGCACTTGGTGGGTCAAAGTGCTCACCACACATCTAGATAAGTTCCTTAAGGGGTCTACTTTCCAAAATGGTGTCACTTGTGGGGGGTTTCAATGTTTAGGCACATCAGGGGCTCTCCAAACGCAACATGGCGTCCCATCTCAATTCCAGTCAATTTTGCATTGAAAAGTCAAATGGCGCTCCTTCCCTTCCGAGCTCTGCCATGCGCCCAAACAATGGTTTACACCCACATATGGGGTATCAGTGTACTCAGGATAAATTGCACAACAACTTTTGTGGTCTAATTTCTTCTCTTACCCTTGGGAAAATAAACAATTGGGGGCAAAAAGATCATTTTTGTGAAAAAATATGATTTTTTATTTTTACGGCTCGGCATTATAAACTTCTATGAAGCACTTTGTGGGTCAAAGTGCTCACCACACATGTAGATAAGTTCCTTAAGGGGTCTACTTTCCAAAATGGTGTCAATTGTGGGGGGTTTCAATGTTTAGGCACATCAGGGGCTCTCCAAACGCAACATGGCGTCCCATCTCAATTCCAGTCAATTTTGCATTGAAAAGTCAAATGGCGCTCCTTCCCTTCTGAGCTCTGCCATGCGCCCAAACAATGGTTTACACCCACATATGGGGTATTAGCGTACTCAGGATCAATTGCACAACAACGTTTGTGGTCTAATTTCTTCTCTTACCCTTGGGAAAATAAAAAATTGGGGGCAAAAAATCATTTTTGTGAAAAAATATGATTTTTTATTTTTACGGCTCTGCATTATAAACTTCTATGAAGCACTTGGTGGGTCAAAGTGCTCACCACACATCTAGATAAGTTCCTTAAGGGGTCTACTTTCCAAAATGGTGTCACTTGTGGGGGGTTTCAATGTTTAGGCACATCAGGGGCTCTCCAAACGCAACATGGCATCCCATCTCAATTCCAGTCAATTTTGCATTGAAAAGTCAAATGGCGCTCCTTTCCTTCCAAGCTCTGTCATGCGCCCAAACAGTGGTTTATCCCCACATATGGGGTATCAACGTACTCAGGACAAATTGTACAACAACTTTTGGGGTCCATTTTCTCCTGTTACCCTTGGTAAAATAAAACAAATTGGAGCTGAAATAATTTTTGTGTGAAAAAAAGTTAAATGTTCATTTTTATTTAAACATTCCAAAAATTCCTGTAAATCACCTGAAGGGTTAATAAACTTCTTGAATGTGGTTTTGAGCACCTTGAGGGGTGCAGTTTTTAGAATGGTGTCACACTTGGGTATTTTCTATCATATAGACCCCTCAAAATGACTTCAAATGAGATGTGGTCCCTAAAAAAAAAATGGTGTTGCAAAAATGAGAAATTGCTGGTCAACTTTTAACCCTTATAACTCCCTAACAAAAAAAAATTTTGGTTCCAAAATTGTGCTGATGTAAAGTAGACATGTGGGAAATGTTACTTATTAAGTATTTTGCATGACATCTCTGTGACTTAAGGGTATAAAAATTCAAAGTTGGAAAATTGCGCAATTTTCAAAATTTTCACCAAATTTCCGTTTTTTTCACAAATACACGCAAGTTATATCGAATAAATTTTACCACTAACATGAAGTACAATACATCATGAGAAAACAATGTCAGAATCGCCAAGATCCATTGAAGCGTTCCAGAGTTATAACCTCATAAAGAGACAGTGGTCAGAATTGTAAAAATTGGCCCGGTCATTAACGTGCAAACCACCCTCGGGGCTTAAGGGGTTAACATTCTATCACTATCTAACTACATATTATCAGCTATGTAAACATTATCAAAGTGCAACAAGTAAACATTCCCTTTAAGAGGAAAAATCAGTCTTTTCTGAGGTAGTGCAATTAACCAACAAGTCACTAATAAACTTTAAGACAAGAGAAACTTTCACGTCGTCATCAGGAACAGTTTCTTCGCAAAGTCTTCTTTCTTTGTAAAACCAGTAGAGAGCACCTTTAAGAAGCAAACTATTTACAGGAACAGTTTGTGAATCATTCACCGTCCATGATTCGGTAGTCTCTTGATAACCGCAAAACTTGTGCAAAAACTTAGAAACAATAGGAATCCCGGGTAAACAAAGGGATCCCTTTAAGAATTAACCCTCAACGGGTTTAAAGCAGCAAAAGCAGGAAACAGTTAACTATGTACATTTTTCGGGGTTTCGAGGTTTATTTCTATAGTAAGTGACAAGACATCAGTCGGTAGTGAACACTTCCTGGCCGGGGAAGGTCTGGATCCGTGCTCTCATCCGATGCCGTATGGACGTCTTTGGGTTGTCTCTCAGGCACAATCAAGTCATAAGAGGTCTGGGTACGGATATCAGTGTTAGTGGCAGACTCCGTACTAGGGATGATACCCGCTGTGGCAGTAGTACTGGGCCCCGCGAGTTCGGAGACTGATTAGTTTCAGTCGTGACAGTAAATGGCGCTACCACAGGCTCGCATCGTTTGACTCTCCTGGCATACCATCCTCGCTCACTCCAGTGGCGGGTGTAGGTCACATGGTCCCCTCTGTACAAGTTTCGGGTAGGAGGTACGCTGTGGGACTGGGCTTCCACGTTACAAGCTAGTAACAAAGACTTCAGTCGGCAGCCCTGGCTCCAGTATAAAGCCGCAACCCCTTCTCAGGTGAAAGGCCAGTACTATCCCTTGTTTCACTGCACTCTCAGGGCAGCGGTTGGTGTGGGGCGTTTGTACCTCTGGTTGTGCAGTCTGTTCCGTTCGTCCCCGGTCTTTCCATTGTGAAACTAAGCATCGTTTATACTGCTCCCAGGTGAGCCCGATGATGTAAGAGCCCTCCTGTCTGGACCCGTCTGGTTGGATCCTTGGAGCATCCCATTTAAAGATCACCCCCTCGTGACTCACATCTAACAGTTCGCCCATAGACGTCGGTAGCGGGGGCAGTAGCCCTTTCATAGCATAAAGGGCTGCCACCACAACCTCGGCGGTGGAAGACCGGTCATAGACGGGATGGGGAGCGGTCACCAGAGCTGGATCGGTCAGTGGGGCAGTGCCGTTTTTGGTACCTGCGTCTGATGTGGTTCCACCGATGTCGATCGGCTCCGCTGACGAGGACATTGGAGTCTACTGCGGCTCTGACCACGGCTCTCCCTGTGCGATCTTCTTGCACAGCTCCGACTTCCATTTCTTCACCGTTGTCGGCTCCACGTCCGGAGGAGGGAGGTCCAATGCCTCCAGTAGCGGCAGGCTCTGGATCGCCTCCGGTGGGCTGGGGTGGCCCTGGGTCACTTCGTCGTCATTCAGACACCCGCTGGTCGCCATCTCTGCTCCGGGATCTTCGCTCGCTCTCGCATGCTGCTCCTCCATTTCCTCGGGATTGAGCTCCTGCATTCCTGAGCTCGTCATCCTGCAGCCGTAGTCGGAGAGGGTGGTCGTCACTTTTGGCGCCGCTTTCGCGGTCTCCTCCCATGGCACGCCCTCCTTCTCCAGCGCTCCTCGTGGCGCGGCAATGGCGGCGGTTTTGGCGGGAATCTTGGCGGCAAATAGCAATACACAATCCTTGCAATAAATCACAGTTCAAGCACAATTCTGACACAGTTCTAAGGCAAATAGCTCAATGGCTGCACTCAACTCTACTGAAGCAAGGAAATGTGCGATACATGAAATGTGAATAGCATAATGGCTTGTGAAATCTATGAAAAAACACATGAGATGCTTAGCACAAGATTTGGCCAAAAATTGTGAGCCCATCCACCAAATGTCAAGGTAATCTCAGATCGGATGGGTAACTAACCTGACTGCCTAGTGTGAACACTTACCTATGGCTAATAACATGGTAAAGCCTGCATTTATAGGAAGGTCAGAACCAACTGTGTTTGGATGTAATTAAAATCACAGCATGGTGAAGGGCGGGGCGTTCAAGTCAGAAAAAATAGTACATAGTAAATATAGGAAAACTGACTGAATAGCAATGTAGTCTGAACTAGTGCATAACCAAAAAAAGCTTACATAGCAAATAGATCAATGGCTGCACTCAACTGTACTAAAGCAAGGAAATGTGCAATACATGAAATGTGAATAGCATAATGGCTTGTGAAATCTATGAAAAAACACATGAGATGCTTAGCACAAGATTTGGCCAAAAATTGTGAGCCCATCCACCAAACGTCAAGGTGATCTCAGATCGGATGGGTAACTAACCTGACTGCCTAGTGTGCCCTTTACCATGCTGTGATTTTAATTACATCCAAACACAGTTGGTTCTGACCTTCCTATAAATGCAGGCTTTACCATGTTATTAGCCATAGGTACTATAAGTGTTCACACTAGGCAGTCAGGTTAGTTACCCATCCGATCTGAGATTACCTTGACGTTTGGTGGATGGGCTCACAATTTTTGGCCAAATCTTGTGCTAAGCATCTCTACGACTTCGGTGCTCACTCACTACGACACACTTCCTTGCTTGTCCTTTCCTTGGAAGCTGCCGCAATCAGGTGCAGGCGCAGCTCCGTGTCCTTCTTTCCTTCCTGGGCCGAGCCCAGTCTGCTCCTCTCCTCTCCCTCTGACTCTCTCCTTCTCCTTCCAGTCAGAACTGCCTCCGTCTCCAACTGACTTCACTTCCTAACCAAACCCCCAGTTTTACCCAAGTGTGAGGAGTGGCTTAATAGATAGAACCTTTTGCTCCCCCTGGTGGCCGTCGTGTGAAGTGTGTGTGTGGCTGTGATACCTGGCAGGGTGAACTCCTTTGGTGCCATCAGACGTAACATCTCTCCCCCTGGTGGAAGAACGACATTACTGCAACGACCAGGACTCTGGGGCGCTGCATTTTCATAATAGCATTATTTTTCACAAATCGCAGTGCATACTTAATATTAATATATTGACTAAACCCAATATAATATTCCTTTCCTATTCGTACACTACTAAAACTACAATTCCCAGCAGCACTCTGCTGCCAACCTTCCTTTCTCTCCTGTGAGCTCCTGACAAGCCGCACTTCTCTGAAGTGATTATTCAGATGTGTGCTGAATCCGGCTGACTGATAAATGTATCCGCTCTGCTATCCTCAGCTCAGCTGTATCCACCACAGATATTTGTCATATTATCAACCAAATCTAAGTGTACAATTCATGCTTTTCTTCTGTTCACTGTCCAGCCCTGTACACAGCTGAATTATTCTTTTGCCATCTACATTAACCGCTTAGTCCCATATGACGTACTATCCCGTCCAGGTGACCTGGGACTTAATTCCCAGTGACGGGATAGTACGTCATATGCGATCGGCTGCGCTCACGGGGGGAGCGCGGCCGATCGCGGCCGGGTGTCAGCTGACTATCGCAGCTGACATCCGGCACTATGTGCCAGGAGCGATCATGGACAACTCCCGGCACATTAACCCCCGGCACACCGCGATCAAACATGATCGCGATGTGCCAGCGGTACAGGGAAGCATCGCGCAGGGAGGGGGCTCCCTGTGTGCTTCCCTGAGACGATCGGTACACGGTGATGTACTCACCGTGTACCGAGTGTCTTCTCCCTGCAGTCCCCGGATCCAAAATGGCCGCGGGGCTGCATCCGGGTCCTGCAGAGAGTACTTCCGGGTCGCCTGCAGGTGCTGATAAGCCTGCAGCGATGTCTGCGAGATCGCCGATCTTACAGAGTGCTGTGCAAACTGTAAGATCGGCGATCTGTGATGTCCCCCCCCTGGGACAAAGTAAAAAAGTAAAAAAAAAAAATTCCACATGTGTAAAAAAAAAAAAAAAAATTACTAAATAAATAAATTAAAAAAAAATATTATTCCCATAAATACATTTCTTTATCTAAAAAAAAAATTAAAAAAAAACAATAAATGTACACATATTTAGTATCGCAGCGTCCGTAACGACCCGACCTATAAAACTGTCCCACTAGTTAACCCCTTCAGTGAACACCGTAAGAAAAAAAAAAAAACGAGCCAAAAAACAACGCTTTATTATCATACCGCCGAACAAAAAGTGGAATAACACGCGATCAAAAAGACGGATTTAAATAACCATGATACCGCTGAAAACGTCATCTTGTTCCGCAAAAAAACGAGCTGCCACAAAGCATAATAAGCAAAAAAATAAAAAAGTTATAGTCCTGAGAATAAAGCGATGCCAAAATAATTATTTTTTCTATAAAATAGCTTTTATCGTATAAAAGCTCCAAAACATAAAAAATGATATAAATGAGGTATCGCTGTAATCGTACTGCTTCATCCACTTTACCAAACGCGGAACGGTATAAACGCCTCCCCCAAAAGAAATTCATGAATAGCTGGTTTTTGGTCATTCTGCCTCACAAAAATCGGAATAAAAAGTGCTCAAAAACTGTCACGTGTCCAAAAATGTTACCAATAAAAACGTCAACTCGTCCCGCAAAAAACAAGACCTCACATGACTCTGTGGACCAAAATATGGAAAAATTATAGGTCTCAAAATGTGGAGATGGAACAGGATCCTTGATGCAAACAACTGGCTAAGACGATGGTGCAGACAACAAGGATTTGGATTCCTGGACCACGGTGTGAATTACTGGTATGATGGACTCCTCGCCAGAGACGGACTACACCTCAACAAACCTGGGAAACACACATTCGCCAGAAGACTCGCTACACTCATCAGGAGGGCGTTAAACTAGAAGAAGAGGGGACGGGAAGAAAAACATTAGACTCGTACAAAGACGACCCAGGAAAACATACTCAGAAGGGAGGTAAGAACATTTCTAAAACAATCCACAGTGAGGAGATTGGAACAAAACAAAATCCTCTAAACTGCATGCTCGCAAACGCCAGAAGCCTGACAAACAAGATGGAAGAACTAGAAGCAGAAATATCTACAGGTAACTTTGACATAGTGGGAATAACCGAGACATGGTTAGATGAAAGCTATGACTGGGCAGTTAACTTACAGGGTTACAGTCTGTTTAGAAAGGATCGTAAAAATCGGAGAGGAGGAGGGGTTTGTCTCTATGTAAAGTCTTGTCTAAAGTCCACTTTAAGGGAGGATATTAGCGAAGGGAATGAAGATGTCGAGTCCATATGGGTTGAAATTCATGGAGGGAAAAATGGTAACAAAATTCTCATTGGGGTCTGTTACAAACCCCCAAATATAACAGAAAGCATGGAAAGTCTACTTCTAAAGCAGATAGATGAAGCTGCAACCCATAATGAGGTCCTGGTTATGGGGGACTTTAACTACCCGGATATTAACTGGGAAACAGAAACCTGTGAAACCCATAAAGGCAACAGGTTTCTGCTAATAACCAAGAAAAATTATCTTTCACAATTGGTGCAGAATCCAACCAGAGGAGCAGCACTTTTAGACCTAATACTATCTAATAGACCTGACAGAATAACAAATCTGCAGGTGGTTGGGCATTTAGGAAATAGCGACCACAATATTGTGCAGTTTCACCTGTCTTTCACTAGGGGGACTTGTCAGGGAGTCACAAAAACATTGAACTTTAGGAAGGCAAAGTTTGAACAGCTTAGAGATGCCCTTAATCTGGTAGACTGGGACAATATCCTCAGAAATGAGAATACAGATAATAAATGGGAAATGTTTAAGAACATCCTAAATAGGCAGTGTAAGCGGTTTATACCTTGTGGGAATAAAAGGACTAGAAATAGGAAAAACCCAATGTGGCTAAACAAAGAAGTAAGACAGGCAATTAACAGTAAAAAGAAAGCATTTGCACTACTAAAGCAGGATGGCACCATTGAAGCTCTAAAAAACTATAGGGAGAAAAATACTTTATCTAAAAAACTAATTAAAGCTGCCAAAAAGGAAACAGAGAAGCACATTGCTAAGGAGAGTAAAACTAATCCCAAACTGTTCTTCAACTATATCAATAGTAAAAGAATAAAAACTGAAAATGTAGGCCCCTTAAAAAATAGTGAGGAAAGAATGGTTGTAGATGACGAGGAAAAAGCTAACATATTAAACACCTTCTTCTCCACGGTATTCACGGTGGAAAATGAAATGCTAGGTGAAATCCCAAGACACAATGAAAACCCTATATTAAGGGTCACCAATCTAACCCAAGAAGAGGTGCGAAACCGGCTAAATAAGATTAAAATAGATAAATCTCCGGGTCCGGATGGCATACACCCACGAGTACTAAGGGAACTAAGTAATGTAATAGATAAACCATTATTTCTTATTTTTAGGGACTCTATAGCGACAGGGTCTGTTCCGCAGGACTGGTGCATAGCAAATGTGGTGCCAATATTCAAAAAGGGCTCTAAAAGTGAACCTGGAAATTATAGGCCAGTAAGTCTAACCTCTATTGTTGGTAAAATATTTGAAGGGTTTCTGAGGGATGTTATTCTGGATTATCTCAATGAGAATAACTGTTTAACTCCATATCAGCATGGGTTTATGAGAAATCGCTCCTGTCAAACCAATCTAATCAATTTTTATGAAGAGGTAAGCTATAGGCTGGACCACGGTGAGTCATTGGACGTGGTATATCTCGATTTTTCCAAAGCGTTTGATACCGTGCCGCACAAGAGGTTGGTACACAAAATGAGAATGCTTGGTCTGGGGGAAAATGTGTGTAAATGGGTTAGTAACTGGCTTAGTGATAGAAAGCAGAGGGTGGTTATAAATGGTATAGTCTCTAACTGGGTCGCTGTGACCAGTGGGGTACCGCAGGGGTCAGTATTGGGACCTGTTCTCTTCAACATATTCATTAATGATCTGGTAGAAGGTTTACACAGTAAAATATCGATATTTGCAGATGATACAAAACTATGTAAAGCAGTTAATACAAGAGAAGATAGTATTCTGCTACAGATGGATCTGGATAAGTTGGAAACTTGGGCTGAAAGGTGGCAGATGAGGTTTAACAATGATAAATGTAAGGTTATACACATGGGAAGAAGGAATCAATATCACCATTACACACTGAACGGGAAACCACTGGGTAAATCTGACAGGGAGAAGGACTTGGGGATCCTAGTTAATGATAAACTTACCTGGAGCAGCCAGTGCCAGGCAGCAGCTGCCAAGGCAAACAGGATCATGGGGTGCATTAAAAGAGGTCTGGATACACATGATGAGAGCATTATACTGCCTCTGTACAAATCCCTAGTTAGACCGCACATGGAGTACTGTGTCCAGTTTTGGGCACCGGTGCTCAGGAAGGATATAATGGAACTAGAGAGAGTACAAAGGAGGGCAACAAAATTAATAAAGGGGATGGGAGAACTACAATACCCAGATAGATTAGCGAAATTAGGATTATTTAGTCTAGAAAAAAGACGACTGAGGGGCGATCTAATAACCATGTATAAGTATATAAGGGGACAATACAAATATCTCGCTGAGGATCTGTTTATACCAAGGAAGGTGACGGGCACAAGGGGGCATTCTTTGCGTCTGGAGGAGAGAAGGTTTTTCCACCAACATAGAAGAGGATTCTTTACTGTTAGGGCAGTGAGAATCTGGAATTGCTTGCCTGAGGAGGTGGTGATGGCGAACTCAGTCGAGGGGTTCAAGAGAGGCCTGGATGTCTTCCTGGAGCAGAACAATATTGTATCATACAATTATTAGGTTCTGTAAAAGGACGTAGATCTGGGGATTTATTATGACGGAATATAGGCTGAACTGGATGGACAAATGTCTTTTTTCGGCCTTACTAACTATGTTACTATGAGACGCAAAAACTTTTTTGCTATAAAAAAAGCGTATTTTAGTGTGTGACGGCTGCCAATCATAAAAATCCGATATAAAAAACGCTATAAAAGTAAATCAAACCCCCCTTCATCACCCCCTTAGTTAGGGAAAAATAATAAAATTAAAAAAATGTATTTATTTCCATTTTCCCATCAGGGCTAGGGTTAGGGTTAGGGCTAGGGTTAGGGCTAGGGTTAGGGTTGGGGCTAGGGTTAGGGCTAGGGTTAGGGTTGGGGCTAGGGTTAGGGCTAGGGTTAGGGTTAGGGCTAGGGTTAGGGCTAGGGTTAGGGCTAGGGTTGGGGCTAGGGTTGGGGCTAGGGTTGGGGTTAGGGTTGGGGCTAGGGTTAGGGTTGGGGTTAAGGTTAGAGCTAAAGTTAGGGTTGGGGCTAAAGTTAGGGTTAGGGTTGGGGCTAAAGTTAGGGTTAGGGTTGGGGCTAAAGTTAGGGTTAGGGTTTGGATTATATTTACGGTTGGAATTAGGGTTGGGATTAGAATTAGGGGTGTGTCAGGCCAATTCTGCATTGAAAAAGTAAAACAGTGCTCCTTCCCTTCCGAACTCTCCGGTGCGCCCAAACAGGGGTTTACCCCAACATATGGGGTATCAGCGTACTCAGGACAAATTGGACAACAAGTTTTGGGGTCCAAGTTCTCTTGTTATCCTTGGGAAAATAAAAATGTGGGGGGCTAAAAATCATTTTTGTAGGAAAAATAAGATTTTTTTTATTTTCGCGGCTCTGCGTTGTAAACTGCAGTGAAACATTTGGCGGTTCAAAGTTCTCACAACACATCTAGATAGGTTCCTTGGGAGGTCTAGTTTCCAATATGGGGTCACTTGTGGGGGGTTTGTACTGTTTGGGTACATCAGGGGCTCTGCAAATGAAATGTGACGCCTGCAGACCAATCCATCTAAGTCTGTATTCCAAATGGCGCTCCTTCCCTTCCGAGCTCTGCCATGCGCCCAAACAGTGCTTCCCCCCCACATATGGGGTATCAGCGTACACAGGACAAATTGGACAACAACTTTTAGGGTCCAATTTATCCTGTTACCCTTGTGAAAATACAAAACTGGGGACTGAAAAATCATTTTTGTGAAAAAAAAAAGAATTTTTATTTTCACGGCTCTGCGTTATAAACTGTAGTGAAACACTTGGGGGCTCAAAGCGCTCAAAACACATCTAGATAAGTTCCTTAGGGGGTCTACTTTCCAAAATGGTGTCACTTTTGGGTGGTTTCAATGTTTAGGCACATCAAGGGTTCTCCAAACGCAACATGGCGTCCCATCTCAATTCCAGTCAATTTTGCATTGAAAAGTCAAATGGCGCTCCTTCCCTTCCGAGCTCTGCCATGCGCCCAAACAATGGTTTACACCCACATATGGGGTATCAGCGTACTCAGGACAAATTGCACAACAACAATTGTGGTCTAATTTCTTCTCTTACCCTTGGGAAAATAAAAAATTGGGGGCAAAAAGATCATTTTTGTGAAAAAATATGGTTTTTTATATTTACGGCTCTGCATTATAAACTTCTATGAAGCACTTGGTGGGTAAAAGTGCTCACCACACATCTAGATAAGTTCCTTAAAACTCCGTTGCGCTGGCGATCAGGGATAGGTCCTCAGCTACTATTTATACGTCACCTTACCTGGGTATAGGCACGCCCCCGGAAGAAGCAAGGGCGAAACGCGCGTTGGGGCGCTGGGAATCAGCCAGGGTGGACGCACAGTATCTAGGACCTGCTGGAGGTAATATCAGTATTTTTACCATCTACCTTTCTCCCATTCTTTTGATTAGCCTGTGGCTATCGGTATTAGGGGATCTTTATGAGGTGGGGGTATATATATTATCTAGTGGTTAATAGGATGGCCATATCCGCATGGACGTAGTTACTATTAAATGGATGCATATAGCACCTTATATTTAACTTTATATGTTCCATAAGGAGGAGGTTTGCTTGCGATTTTTAGATACGTATTTTTTTTTTTTTTTGGTCTAACGATTATATAGTGTGTCACTCTTGGCATTCCCACGGGGTATTACCCGGAAGATATATGTAGCTTTTTAATATGTATATGTATTGTCTTTATGTTTTGGTTTGTATAATAAAATTGATTTAAACTTTTAATGAATGGTTGGCTTCTTTTGGATGACGGTTTATTTACTGCCATCTTGTGGTTGTTTATAGTTATTTGGGAAGTACCATTAGTAGGTATAGATTTGGACTTTTTTGGATTATAAGTTCCTTAATGGGTTTACTTTCCAAAATGGTGTCACTTGTGGGGGTTTCAATGTTTAGGCACATCAGGGGCTCTCCAAACGCAACATGGCGTCCCATCTCAATTCCAGTCAATTTTGCATTGAAAAGTCAAATGGCGCTCCTTTCCTTCCAAGCTCTGCCATGCGCCCAAACAGTGGTTTATCCCCACATATGGGGTATCAACGTACTCAGGACAAATTGTACAACAACTTTTGGGGTCCATTTTCTCCTGTTACCCTTGGTAAAATAAAACAAATTGGAGCTGAAATAAATTGTGTGTGAAAAAAAGTTAAATGTTCATTTTTATTTAAACATTCCAAAAATTCCTGTAAAACACCTGAAGGGTTAATAAACTTCTTGAATGTGGTTTTGAGCACCTTGAGGGGTGCAGTTTTTAGAATGGTGTCACACTTGGGTATTTTCTATCATATAGACCCCTCAAAATGACTTCAAATAAGATGTGGTCCCTAAAAAAAAAATGGTGTTGCAAAAATGAGAAATTGCTGGTCAACTTTTAACCCTTATAACTCCCTAACAAAAAATACTTTGGTTCCAAAATTGTGCTGATGTAAAGTAGACATGTGGTAAATGTTACTTATTAAGTATTTTGTGTGACATATCTCTGTGATTTAAGGGCATAAAAATTCAAAGTTGGAAAATTGCGAAATTTTCAAAATTTTCGCCAAATTTCCGTTTTTTCACAAATAAACGCAAGTTATATCGAATAAATTTTACCACTAATATGAAGTACAATACGTCACGAGAAAAAAATGTCAGAATCGCCAAGATCCGTTGAAGCGTTCCAGAGTTATAACCTCATAAAGGGACAGTGGTCAGAATTGTAAAAATTGGCCCGGTCATTAACGTGCAAACCACCCTCGGGGCTTAAGGGGTTAATATAGTTGCTTTTGTGTTTTTACATCATTGATGTGTTGTCTGGTTTCCAGCAGAGCTCAACTACGCAGTGCAGAGCTGAGGAAAACAGGGCTGAGCTGTGTTTAAAGCCTGAAGTGGACAAATCAGTGATGTTAAACTGCAAATGCCACTTTGTTGATGCATATGGCAGAGGATTATCTTCTGTCAGAGCTGGGGGAATAGCAGAGCTGAGAGAGGCTGCACTCTGCATGATTGAGCAGAGCAGTAAAACTACAGAAGGACGAATCCAAAAGCAATCTGAGGGTACATACTGCCTGAAGGAACATCCCAGAGCTATACTGACATGCCTAAATAAATATATATGTACATTATTATGAGACAACATTGTGATTTTGGGAACTAACAGTTTAAATATTAAATAGTGCATTTCTCATCCAAAAGGATTATAAATATAAGTCACTGGTCTCTGTACCATTATAGAGAACTCAGCCACGTACACTACAACTTGTTTTAACTTAATGATTACAATTCGGCTTTTTTTGTTTAAAATGTGCTAAATTATTACATATTTCTATGATGTTTTTCACATTTGCTGAATTATATTATTGTGGTTGAGTGCAGCTGCTACTAATGGAAATTAATTATACAAGTATTTATAATGGTCTCTGCGTAAATATGTCCACATTGAGTGTGGGCTTTATCTATGAACTATAGTGTTATGGTAAGCAAAGGAAGTTTATTGCCACCGGGGGTGGATTAAGGGTAGCCAGGGCCCCGGGCTGTTCAGACACTGTGGGCCCCCCCGGTCATGTGATGGGGGTCATGTGACCGGGGTCATGTGATGGGGGTCAAGATATACCTGAACCAGATTATTCCAGAAAAATGGCCGGGCCCTACTCTATTGTAACCTATTAAATATTTGTTAAAATCTGCAATACAATTTAGGTATATTTTGATTTATTTTTCAATTTTTAAAATGACCAATATCACATACAAGGAACAAATACCACCGAACCATGACCAGACCACAAATTACAACCACAGTGATCGAATAATATCACATACAAGGAACAAATACCACCGCACCATGTCAAGACCACATATTACCACCACTTGGTGACCAAATAGCACATACAAGGGACAAATACCGCAACACCATTTCCAGACCACATATTACCACCACATAGTAACTGAATACTACAATACTGATCAGTAATTAAAAAAAAACAAAACACAATACTATCACCATAAGTGCCAGTATTCACAGGAGATCTGTACTTAGTATGCAGTGTCTGTGTAGAGGTAATACAGTGATCACCGGTGGTATTATACACAGGAGCTCTGTATATAATGTATAGGTAATACAGTGATCACCGGTGACATTATACACAGGACCTCTGTATATAGTATACAGTGTATAGTGTTAGTGTATAGGTAACATTGACTCACCAGTGACGTCTCTAGGTGAAGTCCTTCATCTTTTATCCAGCACAGACCGCCATCATTTCTTCCAGCCAGGACTTGTCTCTGCAGGAAATAACACAGTTATCTCGAGCTCCGCTTGCAGAACACATTACTTAATTTTTCACAACTTCTACACTACACCACATGAAGAAAAAAAGGCGATATAGTGTCACTCTGCACAGTAACAGGACCGCCCCCCCCATTTAAAACAGTATACTCAAAAAATAAAATAAATACATCACTGCAGTAATAATATCCCTTAATTAGCCTCTATGGTAATAATATTCCCCATCCTGGCCCCGTTTATCTCATTCCTGGCTCCAGCCATATGTTCTCGCATCCTGCCCTCATGAGTATCCATTCTACCCCATATGATCTCCCCATCCTGCCCCATCTGTCTCCATCGTATCCATCCTGCCCCATGATCCAATCCTGCCCCATGTCTTTCATTCTGCCCCGTGTCTCCAATCATGCCCCGTATCTACATTCTGCCCATGCCTCCAGTCCTGCCCCCAGTGTGTCCAGCAATCTACCCCAGTGTGTCCAGCATATTACCCCCAGTGTGTCCAGCATATTGCCCCCAGTGTGTCCACTATATTACCCCCAGTATGTCCAGCATATTGCCCCAGTGTCCAGCAATCTGCCCCAGTGTGTCCAGCATTGCCCCCAGACAGTATGTTCAGCAATCTGCCCCAGTGTCTGACTCCAGCATATTGCCCCCAGTGTGTCCAGCAAGCTGCCCCAGTGTGTCCAGCATTACCCCCAGTGTGTCCAGCAATCTGCCCCAGTATGTCCAGCATATTGCCCCAGTGTCCAGCAATCTGCCCCAGTGTGTCCAGCATATTACCCCCAGTGTGAACAGCAATCTGCCCCAGTGTGTCCAGCATATTACCCCCAGTATGTCCAGCATTGCCCCCAGACAGTGTGTCCACCAGCAATCTGCCCCAGTGTGTCCAGCATATTGCCCACAGATAGTGTCCAGCATTCTGGCCTGCCCGGGCCCCCGGATTGCCGTTCGCAAAAAAAAAACCTGATTTCTCCTCACCTGAGCTGTGTCCTCCAGCGGCGAGCTCCATCCAGCAGCACGCACTCGTCAGCGACTGACAATGACGTTAGACGCCGGTGACGTGTGTGCTGCGCCTGTGGCCGACTTCAGCTGCCAGCCTCCAATTGGCTGGCGGCTGTTGTTAACTATTGACGTGTGGGCGCGCGCCCGCACGTCAATAGGTGAAACTGCCGCAGCGCCGGTAGGTGCCCGGTGAGCAGACGAGACGGGGCCCGATGCGGGCCCCCTCTGCCCACCGGGCCCATATGCCAGTCAGGGCAGTAAAGCCCTGATGGCAGCGGGCAATCTGAGCAGTAGCCCAGGGGCCCCCCACACCACTGGGCCCTGGGCTACCGCCCAGATTGACCCTAATATAATCCTCCCCTGATTGCCACTATGGTCCCCGTAGCAGCCGTATCCCCATTCTTTATGGTAGCTATCCAGGCTCAAATTTGCCGTTCACATGTATATAGTGATTTTTGTATTTTTGGTCTATAATAAAAAAAAGGGAACGCTGAATATAACGGAAGTG
This sequence comes from Ranitomeya imitator, assembly GCF_032444005.1. Taxonomy (NCBI): domain Eukaryota; kingdom Metazoa; phylum Chordata; class Amphibia; order Anura; family Dendrobatidae; genus Ranitomeya; species Ranitomeya imitator. The sequence continues at coordinate 1,017,142,539 of NC_091282.1, forward strand.
CCGGACCCCCTGTATACCGCACACTGAGGTTTGTCTAGTGTACATGGAACATCCAATATCTTACTGGACACAGTCGTGCAGCATGCTGCTATACATGTAGCTCTCGGGGCTACTGTGCAGTTAATATTGAGTGACAAGGACCAAGAACCTAGTCAGTTTGGAGCCACTCTAATAAAGTCTGATGGTTTACAGGTCTATATAATGCACAGTTTTATTATGTAAAAATACTTCTTATAATCACAAATTTCATCTCTAAGAAATGAGATCAATGGCGTTTACCATACGGCATTTAGAATTGTGCCAGGTGTTTCTCACTTACAGAATACAAACTGCCACTTTCTTATCATGTCCTGATGCTACAAATGGGGCAATTTAATAAGGAGCATCTGAGAGATACAGCAAATCTTAGTAAGAGTTTCTCAGGTGTAAAAGGTGGATTAAAAAATGACTGCCATTTATATGAAACAAGAAGCAACGATACTGGGCGTGGCCTGACTTCTGATGGTGCAGGTTGCATAGTGTGGGAGCTCCATTCCCAGGACTCATAAAGCGGCACACAGCAGTGCACAGACGGTGCTTTCTCCTCCAGAACTCCCCACTCCTGTTCCTTACCGTTCGGTGAGTGTATGGGGAAATCTAAAGCCGGCGCAGGGGACCCTTCCAGGCGCATTGTGGACTTCTTTGCAGCCACCCCTCAGCAGCCTCAGAGGCCCAAGATGGCGCCGCTTTCTCCTAGATCCTCCAGAGCTGCACGCCGAGGCTCTCAGTCTTCTGCCTCAAGCACAGCAGTGGCTGATCTCTCAGAGGCTCCAGTTACAGCAGCGCTGCTCAGAGACATGCTTGGTGACCTCCGTACCTCCCTGCAGGAGGATATGCGTTCCATGATGGCAGAGCTCAGGGGGGAGGTGGAGGAGCTGGGAGGCCGCACGGATCATCTTGAAAATAAAATGTCCGAACTGGTAGCTTCTCACAATGATTTGTGGGAAGCTCATGATAACCTGCAGCTGCTTGTTACCAAAACTCATGCTAAAACCCTGGATTTGGAAGACAGATCCAGGAGAAATAATGTGAAACTAAGAGGCACTGCTGAATCAATTGGGGCTGATGATCTCAGAGCCTTTCTACAAGACTTTATCACATCTATTCTCCCACTTTATTCCAAAGATGACGTTGTGATCGACCGTATTCATCGGATCCCTAAACCCTCAGGCCTTGACCCTGCGGTACCCAGAGATGTACTAGCTCGCATCCATTTTTTTGTTATGAAGGAGGAATTTCTGAAAGCACTAAGATCGAAGCCGTCGCTACCTGAACGATTTGCTACCATTGCACTTTTCCCTGATCTGTCTCCAGGAACTCTAGCCCTCCGCAGGGCTTTTGCACCATACACCTCAATCCTGAGGGAAAAGGGTATATTATACCGCTGGGGTTTCCCCACCAAACTTTGCATTCGTAAAGACGGTTCATTTACCACGTGCCTATCCCCGTCGCAAGCAACCAAGACCCTGTCCCAATGGGGTTTTGACCCTCCTGTGCCCACTCCTGCCTCTGCTTCCACCAAACCTGGAGGATCTGGTCCCCGGAGACGCCGTATTACCCCTGACTGGAAGGTCGCCTGAAGTGTCTATTTTAACCATTTCCTGGCTGGAAGAATTTATTTTTTCCTTTTTCCCGCTCAGTTCTAGTTCTCTTTTTTCTCTTCTTTTTTTTTGCTTGCTGAGTTTTTTGCTGAGGCTGGTTCCTGGCAGGACTCCGCTTAGCATATTGCCCCATTGGTGAACTGTTTTCTATTTTCACCTCAGACTCAGGATTTCCCTGGATGTTCCCTTGTTTAAATGTTTGGATTTTGTATGTTTGTTTTTCCCTTCTCCTCCTTCCCTCCCTCTCCCCCCTCCTTTCCCTCTTCCCCCCCCCCTCGTCGCAGATGGAGTTTGCGAGGTATCCCACGACATGTTTATGCTTTTTTTGTGGGTAATGGGTTTGCGTATCTTCTTCAGCAAATTGTGTAACATATTACAATGAGTGTTTCTTTATATTCTATTAATGTTAACGGCCTCAACTCTCCTGGTAAGAGATCGATTGTCTGGCGTCAGCTCGCTAATTCCAAACACGATATTATATGCTTACAGGAGACTCATTTACTAGAACGGGACAATATAAGAATGTATTCGAATCTATACCCCCACCAATTTTTTGCGAATGGGAAGACCAAAAAGGCTGGGGTGGCAATTTTTTTTAGCAAGGCTAACTCTTTCCAGCTAATTAGTTCTACAGCCGACCCCGCGGGCAGATACATTATAATTTTATGTTTAATCAACAATACCCCTTACACCATTGCCTCTGTGTATGGCCCAAATTTTGGTCAGGTTAAATTTCTAAATAATTTATTTCAAATCTTAGGTAATTATCAGCATGGTCATAAATTAGTTGCCGGAGACTTCAACATTCCAGTATCCAAGAATCTAGACTGTTCGTCGGCTGCTGTGGCTAGGGGTGATGCGGCCCAGCTGATTAGCTCCTACAATTTACACGATATCTGGAGATATCTCCATTGTAATGAGAGAGACTACACATTTTGGTCCCCTCGTCATGGTTCTTACAGTAGAATTGATTATATTTTAGTAGATGATGTCGCTCTCCCTCACTGCATGTCTGCAAATATAGGTAATATCACTTGGTCTGATCATGCTCCTGTGTCAGTCTCCCTAGAAGACCCTCTTGCAATCAGACCCTCTTCACACTGGCGCCTTAATGACCACCTTCTCTCTGAGCAAGCGAACTCTACACTAATTGAAAACTCTTTGCAGGAATTCTTTGCCTTTAATGACTCGGCGGATGTGCGTGAGGACTCCCTCTGGTTCGCTCACAAGGCAGTGGCTCGTGGCCTTTTCAGTTAGATGGCTGCGACAGCTAAACGCAAGTATAACTTAAATCTTCAATCTGCCTTGGCTGAAGTGGCCCGGCTGGAGTCTTGCCACAAAGCCTGCCCCTCCCCTCAATTATTTTCCAATCTTTCTGATGCACGCCTGCGCCTTTGCCAGCTCCTCCTCCATAGAGCAGAACATTCGCTCAGGAAATCGAAAGCCAAATTCTACTCCATGGGTGACAGGGCAGGCGCCTTACTAGCTAAACGCGTTAAAAAAAAAGAAGCCCAAACCAAAATTGCTTATCTTCTTAAGTCAGATGGTTCTCGGATTTACAACCCAATCCATATCACTGAAGAATTTGCCTCATACTACTCCTCATTATATAATCTAGATTCTGACGTAAATACTCCTCAACCTTCTCAGGACTCAATTAACGCTTTTTTGAATAAAGCGAATCTCCCCACTGTTAATCCGGAGCAGTTGTCGCTCCTTAACGGCCCTATAGAAGCAACTGAAATCTCCCAAATAATCAAAGAGGCCAAAAAACGCTCTGCCCCGGGTCCAGATGGCTTTTTCTTCTCATACTACTCTCATTTTCTCACTATCCTCTCTCCTTTTCTCATTCGTTTATTTAACTACTGGCGCTCTATGGGTACTATTGAGAGAGAGGGTCTGGAGGCTTGTATTTCAACACTTCCTAAACCTGGGAAACCTATGACCTCTCCTGGCAATTTTCGTCCCATCGCCCTTCTAAATTGCGATGTAAAAATATATGCTAAGGTCTGGGCCAATAGGTTATTATCGGTGCTCCCATCCTTGGTTCACTCAGACCAGGTTGGGTTTGTCCCGGGTAGGCAAACTAGAGATGGTACGAGACGCTTGATCGACCTGCTGGATGTGGTGGAGAGGCGGAGCCTCCCCAGTGTGTTCCTATCTCTCGACGCGGAAAAGGCGTTCGATCGGGTGCACTGGGGCTACATAGCATCTACTTTGCACAAATTTGGTCTTACTGGCCAGATTTTTTCAGCTATTATGGCTTTGTATTCCAATCCTTGTGCCTCAGTTCGCTCAGCCGGCTTTAAATCCCGTATATTTTCTATTTCAAATGGGACCCGGCAGGGTTGCCCCCTCTCCCCCATCATCTTTGCTTTAGTCATGGAGCCCCTGTCGGCTGCGGTGAGGCAATGCCCTGACATTAGGGGGGTAATGGTGGGAAGTCAGGAGCACAAAATTGGCCTCTACGCCGACGATGTGGTATTGTCTTGCTCTGCTCCTCTACAGTCTCTATCTGCAGTGTCTTTCATTCTTACCCAATTTACTGAAGCCTCCTATTATAAGCTAAATCTGTCCAAGTGCACAATTTTTCCCCTATTTATCTCTTCCTCTCTCCAACTTCAAATCCAAAATATTTACCCTTTTATATGGTCTCCGCTCGGATTCACTTATCTAGGTATTCAAATTACCCATATTAAAAACATTGTTCGCCTTAACTGTGATTCTACCCTCCACGAAATTAAAAATGAAATTGACCAGCTTGCCTGTTCTCATCTATCCTGGATGGCTAGGATACAAACGTCTAAGATGTTAATTCTCCCTAAACTTATATATCTTTTTAGATGCCTCCCCTTCGCTATCCCCT